>NW_027397075.1:5869175-5936947 GCF_003265705.2 Callorhinus ursinus | reverse complement strand
GTGTGTGTGTGTGTGTGTGTGTGTGTGTGTGTGTGTGTGTGTGTGTGGTGAGACATAGGGATGTTGGCTCTTGCCACCATACTAGCTCAGACGTGCCTATTTCAGTTGAACATCATCCCCCCGAAGGCTTGGTCCTTGAGTATTTTCTTTGACTACAGCCTGTTCTTTTTACTTTAGACTCTCCATCCTTTCAGTGGAGAGAAGCTCCTATCTCTTTTTGCAACTGAGAAAGTAGACAGCTAGCCCGGCCCAGCACATTCCTGGGCTCCTATAACACCTTCCCTTCAGGGGGGGGGCGATGGAAAGTGAAGAATGGTGTGTCGTCCCATACCCCCTCCCTCTCCTGCTCGGCCTGCCCCAGCATCCAGGTGTGGGCATCTCCAGCCACATCCCCACCCCCAGCCCATCCCCCGTCTCTCCTGGTGATGATTTCCTTTTCCTCTACTGAAGACAGTGAGTTTATGTGTTAATGCTCCTGGCAGAGCAGCAAGTTGTTTTTAAAGATCTGTTTTATTGTTAATTTCTGCCTAAATTTACAAAGCAACATATGCATAGTACTAGTCTGTCAGTACTGAAATCACACGCCAGTTCTTTCTCCAGAATAAACTGCTCAGAGACAGGGGACATCTGCTGAGTTGTCCCAGCTCTTCAGACTCATTTGGCCAAAGCAGTAGTTCGACGTTCAGAGTAGTGTGGAGGGCAGCGCCCCACTTTGGGAATCAGACGGACCTGGCTTTGAATCTGAGCAGCCTGGTGGCTTTGGCCAGTTCCTTCAGCAATGTAGGGTCTCCGTTTTCTCATATGTAAAATGAGGAGGAGTAATGCCTACCCGATGGTGACAGGTTTAGGTGAGACAGCTTGTGCAAGACTGGCACGCTTCCACCAGCATCAGCCGGTACCATTGGCTCATAACTGAAGAGTGTCCTCTTCAGTGTGTGGAGCCCCCCTGAGGAGACTCCCAGGGGCAGTTTCCCAGTGTGGTTGATGTCACAGAACGCTAACACTGGAGGGAGTGGGATCCGGAGCCTCCCTGCTCTGACCTAACGCACATGGAAATTCTGCTGATGTTGTGTTTTTCATTTCACGAACACTGAGCGCCTGCCAGGCACAGGTGTGTGCAGCTGTGTGCCCACAAGCACACAAGACGGACTTGTTCCTGCCTTTATGGAGCTTATGTTCTAGCAAAGGGAACAGACTAAAAATAAGCTGAAGAAGTTAGTCTAGGCACATTAGTTGTGGTTTCTGTGTTTTAGAAAAAAAGAAAAAAAGACTCCTAAATGTAGTGGTTGAAAACAACATTGTGTGGATTTGTGGTAAAAGTTCCCATCCCACGTGGGAACGTGCCAGTCTGTCACTGCCACATCACATGCCGGTTCCCCCCTGGGCCTCAGGTCGTGCTGGCTGGGGCTGTGGGCAGCCCCCGGTTCCTTTTCACCGGGGCATCTCCTGAAGGACGGCTCACACGTGGCAGCGGGCCCCCTCTGAGGCGCGTCAGTCTCTTGTGACTCATCTTAACCATGATGTCTCAGTGCTTTTGCCACTTGGTTTGTTCACATGTAGTCGCGGGGTCGAGCCCACCCATGAGGGGAAGGGATTACACACAGGCATGAGGTGAGCAAAAGCGGGGGCTGGGCAGAGCCTGTGTGGACAGGGTGGTCCAGGAACACCACCCTGAGGAGGTAACATTGGAGCTGAGTTCCGAGTGATGAGAAGGAAGAGCAAGGAAGGTCAATGGAGACTCTGAAATGGGGCAGGGCTCATCAGGAGGAACTAGGAGAGCATTGTACCAGGGCGGAGTGAGGGTCAAAACAAAAGTGTGAAATGAGGCTGGAAGGGTTGGCAGGGACCGGTCTTTGCTTGTTGAGATCTTGTGCTCCTGGGGAGCTCACCACCTTACAGAGCAGCCTGTCCTATTGAAGGTTAAATGTCAACCCCAGGACTTCTGCTGGGACCGGTTGTCTTGCACTGGCCGCAGGTCCTTGGTCTAGGTTCTCTGTACTTGAGCCGTTCTCTGTACTTGCACGTCGTGGACACAGTGGGGGCCCCCGTGTGGGGTGCAGTGGGCTGGGCATCACAACATTTCTACTGACGTCCACGTCACAGCGTTCCGGAGTTTGGGGAGCCTTGGGGGCTGGTGAGAAGGGCCCAGGCTCAAGGCAGAGGTAGTAGGAGCCGTTTTGTTGGAGGCGCGGGGCCCACTAAGGGTTAAAGGCAGACTGATGATGGCCAGTGGATGGGTGTGTAGAGGCTTCTAGAGGAAAGTGCCCTGAAGGCATCTGGACAGTAGACAGATCCATGCCTCGGTGAGGGGCCACCTCCTGCTTTGCAGACGGCCGTCTTCCTGTATCCTCACATGGTGGAGAGAGAGCAAGCGTTCTGGTCTCCTCTTGGAAGGACACTGCTGCGGTCCGAATGTTTGTGTCCCCACCAAATCCCTATGTTGGAAACCTCATGCCCAAGGTGATGGTGTTAGGAAGTGGGCCTTGTCGGGGGGGTGGTCACCGGGACAGAGTCCTCAGGCGTGGGGTTAGTGTCCCAGTAAAGGAAGCCCCAGCCCCTTCACCCGTGTGCACACAACTGCCACCTGGAGTAGGGCCGTCACCAGAGCCCAACCATGCTGTCACCCTGATCTGGGATTTCCAGCCTCCAGAGCAGTTGAGATATACATTTATTTTCTGTAATTGACCCACATTTTGTTATAGCAGCCTGAAGCAACAAAGACAGGCACGAGTCGCATTCATGGGGTTTCGCCCTGGTGACCCGGTCTCCTCCTTAAGGCCCAGTCTCCTAATCCCGTCACGTTATGGGTAGACTTGAACATGTGAATCTTGGTCAGGGGACACATTCACTCCGTGCACCAAGTTACATCCTGGCCAGAGGTTGCAGGTGCAGATCATTCACTGTGGAAATAAGTCTTGGGGTTCTAATACTTGCTTTTCTAACATGTAAGCATTGAACATAACATCTAAAAAATGCTTAGAGGTGATGTATATTCCTCTCTCCCCACATGCTCCATACGTTTATCGAGTACTTACTGTGTGCAAGAGCCACTGTTAGGATCCCTGGGGGTATGGCAGTGGACACAAGACCAAAATCGCTGCCCTCCTCTTGCTTACTTCTTGTGGGGATGGAGTGAGTATGAAGAAAAGTAGTCAGCTGATAGGAAAGATGATACTGAAATCAGAACAAGGTTGGGGAGCACTGGGGTAGGGAGAAATAGTTTGTACAGTATGAACGTGCAAGTTCATAGTGACACAAGCCAGGAATGAAGACCCACAGGTGGGAGAGAGAATGAGCCAGGTGTGGTTAGTTATCTGGGGGAGAAAGGTCCTATGCAAAGGGCACAGCAAGTACAAAGGCCTGTATGTTTAAAGAACAGAAATGAGGCCGGTGTAAGGCTGGCGATGGTGTTAAGGGCAGAGACGTAAGGGCCTGGTCAGGTTGGGCCTCCTAGGCCTTTGTAGGGACATGGCTTTGACTCTGAGTGACATGGGAGTCGCTGGTGGATTTTGAGCAGGGACAGGCAGGGCCAGTGCACTGGCCATTCTGTTGAAAGCAGGCGAGTGGTGGGCACCTCCTGGGGACTCTTGCAGGAGTCTGGGTGAGATAGCATGGTGTCTTAGACCAGCATGCTGGTGGGAAGTTGTAAGAGGGTGGCTGGCTTCTAGATTTGCCGGGGAAGGAGGGCCATCAAGTTTTGCTACAGGTTGCTTGAGGGCTATGAGAGAAGGAAGAGTCTGGGAGGATTCCAGAGTTTCTGGCCCACGCAAATGGAAGGCAGTGAATTGTCATCTGGTGTAATGGGGGCAGCTGCAAGGGGAGGACAATCAAGTTTGGTTTTCAGGCCATTTACTTTGAAGTAAATGAGTGAGCAGTGGAATATGCACGTCTGGGGTTCCCAGAAGGAGAAAGAAATTTATTGGTCCTCCGTGTACACACGGTGTTTAAAACCACAGGACTGGCTGAGGGCATGTAAAAAGGTTTTAAAGACCCCTGTCTGAGAAAAAAGCTTGCAAGCATCTCCCCACCCATTCGCCAGATGTTGAGTGGAGGGGTTGATAGCCCATCTCAGTGTGGCAGTGAGGGGTGGCCTGGCTCCTGGAGGACCCCTGGAACCTGGCCTTTCCTAGCCGTCAGCTACTGAGTTCAGCACCTTCGCTCGCCATCCTGAGGCTGGCCTGATCCCCCCCCGTCCTAGGAATGAAAGCACCGTGAGCATGCAGGGTTTGCCTCGGAGCCCTTACAGAGTGGAAGTTTCGGGGGCTGAGTAACTGCTGATTCATGCTTCCCTGCCCACCCTCAGCTGCAGCTGCGTCAACTGGGACGTGCAGCATCCTGGAGCCAAAGTCCTGTTCTCTCCGCAGCGCTTCGCCGGGAGGCACTTGCCCCTGGAGAACCTCCAGTCTGTCCCGTGATGGATTCTTCTTCTTGGCATAGGCAGAGCTCCACCCACTTGTCTCAGAGGTGTTTGCAGAGGCTGAGTCATGTTGAGGGTCGGAGGCTGACCAGCTGTTCGGGCCAGACATTGCCTTTTTCATATGCTCACGAGGCCTCGGTTTCCTTTGCAAGGGAGAGTGTTGGTGTGCCGCCTGTGTCCTTAACCAGGGCAGAGGTGTGCGTGAGGCCTGGGGAAACAGGGAAGGAGGTGTGCCCTCTTCAGCAGCTTGCTCATAAATCCTCAGGCTATTTCGTCGTTTCTAGAATGGGCCAGCAAAGGAGCCATCCTGCCTTGGCTGCCTTCCTGCTGTGACATGTTCCTAATAACGACACTCACTCTCTGTTTTTGTTGTTAGGTATCTTGTGCTGTTCACTGCGCCCCACATTCCCTTAATGGCTCTGGAAAATCAGAATCATTGACATCCCATTGGACAGGTGGAAAAACCAAGTCTCAGATGAAGCCATGTAATTTGTTTGGGGTCTCACAGTATGAGGTCTGCCTGAGACCCCAGCCCACATTGTACCTGGATAAGGGGACATCATCCAAAACCTCTTGATTTACCCAGTGGCAAGGGCCTGGGAGATGGGAGTGTATCTAATTCTTTGCACCCCAGACCCTTCACCTTATACATGGGAGGCCCACATGTGTGGCCCAAGACCATACAGCATTTCCCAGGGTAGAATTCGTGATGCTGTCCCACAGCTTAGTGAGTCCCCTTAAGTAAAAGGATGTTGTGGATGGAGAGATGGCGCTTGTTTCCAACCTGACCCTCATGGGTCAGTCCTAGGACTCTAGGCAGAAAGGAAGAACATGCCATCATCCCTGTGTAAAGATGAATGGTAGCGAATTGCTTGCGATTAGGGGTGTTCAAGCAGAGACCAGACATGACTTGGTGGCTCTGGTCGTCAGGACGTTAAGCTAAAAGACAGAAGACCCAGTGCAAACTGGGTTTTAACAAAAAATGAAGGCTTGTGGTTCATGGAAACATTGGGGGCCCACCCAGGGGTTCATCTGGCCTTGAGCCAGACAGCATCCAGGAGTCAGATGATCATACATGGGTGTGCTCTTCTCTTGCTTGTCTTTGTTTTCTTTATGGTCTTTGTTCTCAGGCAGGTGCGCTCTCTCTCTCTCTCTCTCTCTCTCTCTCTCTCTCTCTCTCGTCTGTCTCATGGTTTCTAGCAGGTTCATCTTACATCCTATGAGCTTAGCAATTCTGGTGATGAGAGGGTTTTTTTTCCATTAACTCTACCAAGAGTCTTGGAATCGAGCCTCCCGCCATCCCTGAACCAGTCACTGTGGCCAGCAGGGTGGTAGGTACCGATGGGTGAGGTCAGGGCACATGCTGACTGGGACCAGGGGTGTATGGTCAGCCCCCCAAAAGCTGCTTGACCTCAGAGCAGAAGAGGGGTGGTTTCCCAAGAAAACGCAGGGTTCTATTAGCTGAAGAAGAGAGGAGTGGATTGTGGGCAGAGAAAACCGGGGACTGTTCAACATGAGGGCCTCTGGCAAGAGGTCTTTGAGCATCAAACGGGGAATATTGCAGATGATCACTTTTGAAAAAAACTATTTTTAATCTAAGACGTAATGATCAGCTTGATTTCTTAGCCAGAAGGCATTCACTGTTGCTGCCGCTTTTCCGTCTTTGCTTTTGTCTTTGTCACATCCATCTTCTCCTTTCCCGGGATCGCTAACAAGAACAGAGTCCGGCTGCAGCGAGACCTGCTCACTGCCTCCGATGCGCAGTCAGGACCCTGCAGGATCTCACTGGAAGCTGGGCCTCTTGTTTGTAGTCCCATTCCCTGTGACAGGGCACAAACACACCGTCCCGTGGTCAGTAAGCACTTGTAACCTTGGGCACTAGGAGGCAAGCTCACGGGAGGCAGCGATTTGGGGCAGTCTGTTCACTGCTGTGTCCCCAGTGTCTAGATGGTGCTTGGCACATGGTAGGTGCTCAGTAAATATTGGGTGGGTCGGTGGGTGGGTTTGGGAGGCAGAGTGGGAAGAGCATCATTTGAAACTGGACAGATCTGGGTTTGAATCTGAAGCTCTGGAGGAAGTGATCTTTTATCCACCTGGTGCCCAGGGATGACTCAGGGACATGATTATTCAGGGACATGATGACTCGGGGACCTGGCAGCTGCTATCATCACAGGTCCCCGGTAGCCAAGATTCGAGAGGCCCAAAGCTCCCGCACAGTTGGGAGGGCCCAGAAGGGGTTATCTCTCCGCAGCCTCTCTCCCTCCTCTAGGAAGGAACGTGTCTCAAGAGTCTGACCATGTGGGCCCGTGAGGGCCAGGGATCCTCCACCAATAGAGTGTTCCTGAATCTCCCATTCTGTAGCTGTTCATGTGGAATATCTTTCTTGCCCTCCGTTAAAGGAACCTGTATCCTTTGCCCATCTCTGTCTGCATCTTTCCTTTATTTATACCAGCATCTCTGTGTGAGAGCTCTCCTGTAGTCTCTGGAAGCCTCTGTTTCCTTACCTGTAAAATGGGAATACATCTCAAAGAGAGGTGAGTATTGCAGTGAAGGAATGTTGGTGAAGGGCCTCGCACAGTGGAACACAGAATGTGTGCAGCCTGCGGTTACAGTTCTCACCAGAGCCTAGGGAGGACCTGCATTGCATTCAGGGCCCTTGCCACATGCGAGAAATAGATGGAAAACACTTGCTGCTGGGCCCGTGTAGCAGACACAGCACAGACCTTGGGGCTGGTAGATCTGCTTTCACATTGTGGCTTCACCCCTTGGTATTTGTATGGCCTTGAACACACTATTTAACTTGTCCAAGTCTAGGTTCCACTTTGATGAATGGGGAACGGGATCCCACCTTCCTATGGGTGTTGTAAGATGGCCTCTCCCAAACTTCTCTGGACTCTGTGCCGTTCTGCAGACTTCCAGGCCCATTGTGAGAGTCTGGGAGATACAAGGCTGTTACACTGAAGGATTGTGTTTGTCAGGATAGGCTTGGTTCTACTGCAGTAACAAGCACTCCCCGGTCCTGGTGGTGTAACACAATAAAAGTTGATTTCCCATGCTATGTGTCCAGCATGAGCTTTTCGAGTCCTAGAAGATGGAGGAAAGTCACATTTGATGAGGCCCTCTGTAGGGGTCGATCGTGGAGGAGCCGCTGTGATACTGTTGCATTTATCCTCACTAATATGTCATGGGGCTTCAGTGACCCAGAGAAAAAGTTGTTTCCATGGCCCTCTGTGGAAGGAAGAGAGGTGAGTGATGTTTGTGGAATGCCTGCTGAGGGCTGGGCCGTATTCTTGGTACTGACGCATCCGTTGCATCTTAGTTACGTGGCACAGTGCCCCTTGCAGGGAAGAGGGTACCGTCTCAACAGTGGGACTTGGAAATGTTCAGAACTGGGGAGAAATGGTAGTCGCTGCTCTTCATGGGACGCAGCCGGCCACGGGTGACCCTAGAATCAGACCCAGTCTGTCTGCCTCTAAATTGCATGCTTTTTGTTGGTTTGTTTTCTAAACCATTTTATCCTGTCTTTGTATCCTAACGACCCTGGGGCTTCAAGAAACGTTACAGGTGTACACATTTTCATGTGTTATCAGGAGCTACAAGAGTCATAGTCATAGTTGGGGCACTGTCAATTGAGCCCTAGTTGTGTATGGACTCCGTTACTAACGACCCTGGGATGTAAGTGCTTCTGTGGTTGCCATTTTATTGATGCAGAAGCTGGGCCCAGAAAGGCTGAATGACTTGTCCAAGGTCACCGAGCAAGTGACTGGCAGATGGGGTTCCCCATCCTGGCCGTCCAGCTCCAAGTTCATCCTCCAAACCACTACCCTACATTGCCTGCTTAAACTTGAGCATGACCTTCCTTCTGTACGGGTGTCTGTGTCCCCTGCTCACCACTTGGCTCCCCCCCCCGGGGAGAAGCCACGTGACCATTACCCCAAGGGGGCCCCCTCTCAGCTTGAGGCGAGTGCTGTGTGATACAAGAAGGGGACTTTCCAAGGAGAAAAACATTTTTTTGATCATAAAATTTAATGTTTTCATTTACTGTCTTTCTTTTGAAACTTGGGCATAATATAGTGAGCCGTGTTTGAAATATTCAAGAGGTCTCTGTATTCCTTCTGATGGAACATGATTAAGAATGTATGCTGGCCTCCCCTCATTTTTAGAAGACATTGGAATATGACAGAGAGCCATATAATTTCAGAATTTACATCTTCATATGAAATTCTGTGCTTTCCAGCACTCTGCACAATAAATGTAAAAGCAACACTCCAGGGTGGGGTGAAATAATTTTTGAAGAAACCTCTGGAATGGGGAGTGGGTGTTGGATACGTGATATTATATAACTTCCTGGGTCTGGCAACTAGTTCTGTGGAACGAGAAGCAGCTGTCCCATGGTGAGCACCTCCCGTGTGCCACCCTGGGTGCTCTGAGGTGTGTTCCTGTCCCATTTGGTTCTCCCCACAGCCCTGCCTTTTCTGTGACAGACCCCCACTCGATAGCTGAGGAGACAGAGTGCAGGGGCTTGGAGGTGGGGCCTGGGTGTTAACTCATTCTCCTGCCTTCGGCTGCCTAGCCTCCTCCTGCCCGGCAAGCTTCAACTTGGTACTGGACCTCTCCCCTGGGCCCAGGCTGAGTCAGGGTCTCCCCTCCATGTTCCTGCAGCGCCACTGGCCACACTGTGTGGGGACTGTCAGAGTCTGAATCCCGTGGAGACAGGGAGCTCCCTGAGGGTCACTGCTGATGCCCGCCCCCAGGACAGTGCCTGGCACACCAGCGAAGGGCCAAAGAGGCAGATGCGGTAGTTGTTCCGGAAGTGTGCAGGGAGGCACATTTGGCCTCAGGAGGAGCTTTATAAAATAATGACTCCAGGGCTGCAAGAGATCGTATATACCCCGTGATAGTTAGGAGCATGGGCTCTGGGTTCGGATCCCAAGTTCTCTGTTGGTAAATCCTGACTAGGACTTCCCCTCTATAAGCCTCCGTGTCCTCCCCTGTTCCCTGGGCATGGTAGCTAGAATGCAGAAACCCCCAGGGCCGGGGTTTTATCCCTTCTGTGGGCCTCTGTATCCGCAGTGCTGAATTACAGGGCTTGGTGGGTGGTAGAGGCTCCATCAAAACTTGTCGAATGGATGAGTCTGAGCATTTTTAGCTCTTGCAGAGGAGTTTTCAAAGAAGGGAATCTGCTGTGGCCGGGCCTCAACAGGTTGCCTGCGAGTGAGCGGATGTGTGGGTAATGCTGAGAACTGGGTCTGACACAGAGTTGCGTGCACAGTGTTGGTTCCCGGTGATGAGGGCTCCCCTCTTCCTCCTCCTTCAGTGCTGGCCCTGCAGGCTGGAGAAGGCTTTCTCTGCTGGGAGGTGGATGAGGTGCAGCTGCCTTCCACTCTGGGGTCCTCAGGAATCAGTAGTCGTCCCCCGTGAGCCAGCCTGAAACAGCAATTCTTTTGAAAGGAGAGGCCAGCAAAGCTTTCTAAAGTAATTCTTCACCCCTTTCAACAAGCTCAGCCGAACACCGTATCTTGTACTTGTGATGGCTTATAATTACAACCATTGTATGATGCCCGGTAAACTGCATTATCCCTGGTGTTAATAGAAAGGAGACTTGGTCCTCTTCCACCGTGGACCCTCCCATAATTGATCCAGCAAAGAAAAGCCCAGAAGTGTCTGGTTTTGTTGCCAGCTTTGTCAGTGATTCCAAGTAAGATGTGTGGAGATGGGCGAGGTCCTGTGCTCCATTCCAGGACTGTGAACTGTGTGGGAGGCAGCATTGTCTGCTGGGTGCCCGAAAGCTGGCGGTGGCATTGCCGTGCCACCTCCTGCAGGAGCTTTGTGTAACAAAAAGAATTGTGGGTCTGGGTGTTAGCTATCGCAGCAGTCTCTCTGTGATCATGGGCAAGGGTGCTAGACTCTTGGATCTCATTTTCCTCCCCTCTGAAATGGGAGCAACAGTAGCACCTGGCAGGATGTCTAAGGCCACTGTGTACAGTTGTGCAGGTTGTTCGCTGCACAAGGGCGTGTGCTCGGAGTCCAATAGGAGCTTTATCCAGCCCCTGCCTCACCCACTGAGCTTAGGCCCTGTGAGGCTGTAGCTACCCAGAATGCACACCTTTTTGTTATTTGTGCAAAAGATCCTTTATCTGTGGCCCTCCAGATGCTTGGTCTGTGTTAGGTGTTCAGAAAACAGCAGCTGTTCCAGCTACTGCTGATGCATCCTTTATGGAGATGATGCGTGAATGGATCAAAGGAGTTGGGGAGGCAGGTCGACTGAGATTTGAGTTAAGCTTTGAAGGGCAGATGGGGGTGTTAGGAGGTGTGCGAGGGAAGGAGTTGGTGGAGGAGCTGGTAGTCTGGTCAGTTCAGTCTTCCCCTTGAAATGTTGCCTCCTCTCCTTCCCCTCCGCCCCTCCTTCTACCTCACCTCTCCTTCCATTGTGTGAATCCTATGTCCAGGAAATGAACGGGATGCCACTGAAAGCTGTTTTTAAATTTTGGGTTCTGGAGAAATTTCAGTGTAGACAAAAACGGTGTCACGTTAGGTCTCTGTGCCCGTTACGGGCCCCACCCAGCTCCTCCAAGACCAGTCCTGCTGCGTGCTAGACCTCCTCCGCCCCCTCCTCCGTATCAGCTTGAGGTCAGTTGTGGATGGCACGTATTGGTCAGCATCATTGACAGGTGTTAGGCAGGACTTGGTGTGATCTGCTTTGGGTTTCAGGGGGGCCGTTTGAGCATCAGCTTGGGAGTGGGGTGGAGAACAAGATGGACAATAGGGGCTGTCATGTTTGTTCAGGTGGGAGATGGGGGCCCTTCTGACCCAAGGCTTGGGTGACCCGTTGGAGGAGAGGGAGCGGATCTGAGAGAGGTTAACGTTGTGGATGGTACAGGCCTGTGGCACTGGATGCTTTTGTTGGCGCCTGGTTAGTAACAAATAATGGCTGGAACAGTATGGAGTACTTGGTGCATGCCACGCTCTAAGCTGAGCACTTCTTACCTCTTAACTCATTTAAATCTCACAGAAGCCCTGTGAGATTTACACTGTTAGCAACCCTCATTTTATGGAGGAGAAATTGAGGCCCGGAGAGGTAAAAGCAATTTGGCCAAAGGCTCTGCTAGGAACGGGGCATCGTCTCCTGACCCCGGGCACGCACCTTGGACACAGCGCCAGGCGGCCTCTCTGCTGGGGCTCCAGCAGGAGGGTGGCAGGTGATGGGACCTGTTGGGGAGCTTCGCAGCTGCTTCTTGCCTGTGTGTTGCTCTTGTGTGAGCGCATCTTTCAGCAGAAGGCTGGAACTCATGGTTCTGTTTTGTGTTTTCTTTTTTTTTTTTTTCCTCTCCCGTCATTGCTCATTTGTCTCAGCCGCTGGGAAGGTGTTGGCTGCTGCTTGATTATCACGCTTTCTGTATATTCTGCCTTTGCTCTTTAAGGGCCATTAGCCGAGGCAGGAAAGAAAAGGCTTTATCTGGGCTGTTCACAGCTGCTCCGTGTGACCTTTCTCCACGACTCACCCTGTGTATTCTCCGAAAGGTCACGCGTCAGGAGAAACGAGGACCAGCACTTGGGACTGGGACTCAGCAGCTCCGTGCCGGGGCTGGCACAGTTACCGAAACATCTGTCTCTCAGAGGCATCCCATTATTAATTGAGCTGTTGTTCTTTCTGGGTATTTCCTTCCCCCCATTAAATTGTAATCCCAGCCGAATGTTTTCAAGTATGACTTCACTCAAGCTCGGCGGTTCTGAACACACAGGGGCTGGCTATGGAGGAGTTTAAGGGAGGCTCTTTCAAATTGGACTTATCAGCAGGGTTTCCTTACAAGCCTCTACTTATCTCAGACAGAGCCCACACGGCCTATCTCAGTGGCACTTGAGGGTGGGTCTGTCTCAGGCTTCGGCTGAGCGTGTCACTTGACAGCTTTATAATGTGATGTCGAGGAGATCGCAGAGCTGCTGCCTCATCGGGGGGTGGGGTGGGGGGAAAGTGCGGGGAAGCCTGAGCAGCTCCTGGGCTCAGCAACACCCCCCTCTCAACTCTGTCCTTGGCCCAGCAGGATCACAGCGAAAGGTGGATTGGAAAGAAGGAGGAAACTGGGGAGACTCAGAAGACAGGTAACGCAGTGTTGTGAGCTTTGGGTTTACTGACCCCCCCCCTCCGAAAGACTGTAACTTTGGACAATCACTTGCCCTTTTTGAAACTTGGTTTTGCCTTCTGTAAAATGGGCATAGAGCTGTAGTTCCCAGGCTTGTACTTTGTGCAAGCGTGGAGGGCCCTTGGAACGCTGCCGGACTCTAGAAAGTGCTCGTCACGGTTACTGAAGGATCGTTCACTGGGGTGGGCTGGGAGCTACCAAACTCTCTGTCTTTGCTCCTCATGGCACAGCTGGACAATAAGGGACAGTGTCCTCATTTGACAAAGAAGATAGTGTGAATCAGAGATGTGAAATTACCTACTCATGGTCACAGAGCAGAGAGTAGACAGAGCCTGGATTGGGCCTCCACATCCCTTGTTTTTCTGTATCCCATCCTGATTTGAACCATCCTGAAGTAATACCTGAGACATCCCTTGGGATGTCTTCATGTTGAAATTGTCACTTAGAAACTGGTTTCCAAAATGTCTTCACATGAATCAAAAACCACTTTGCGGAAGGCTCCTCCTGGCGCCTGCGCGCTCCTAGAACGTTCTCTGGGGCCCTCCTTTGGACTCTGAATTCCAGGGTAGGGCCTGCCTTAGCAGAGGTTCTTGCTTACTCTAGGTGCTCTTTCCTGTGCCACCAGGGTCTCCTCAGTGTGGGTGTCTGTAAAACGGTCTGAGGCTGGGCCTCTGGGGGCTCAGAGGGCAGTGGGATCAGCCAGAGCCCAGATGGCGGTCTTTGCCTGCTGGTGGCAGCCATGCCCTGTAGGGTTGATGGTGCCATTCCTCGGTGTGTGCGTGGGTGTGTGTGGGGGTGCGTGCATGTGTAACCATGCCTTTTCCTAGGGGCCGTGTGCACCCGTGTGTGTGACCGTTCCTTTCCTGGAGTGCATGTACGTTAACGTGTGCACTCGTGTACGGGTGACAATGTGTTGTCCAGAGGGGAGGTGTGAGTGTGCCGGTGTTCCTTGCCTGGGGCAGTGCTCTGAGTCCTTGAGCCCAGGTTCGTCAGCGCTGGCAGGCCCTGTGCTGTGCTGTTGAGACAGTGGCTCAGCATCCTGGTGATGCTGGGTGGAGAGGCCAGGCAGAAGAGTCCAAAACATGGACTCGGAACTTTGACTCTTGCTTCCGGTGCTGCTGGCTTCCTGTGTGGCCATGGGCAAGGTGCTTACCCTTTCTGGGACTCCATCCCCTCAGCTCTGAAATGAGGAAAGGTAAGAGCGTTCACGTCCTAGGGAGGCACAGCATCCGATGAAGTGCTTCCTGGAGCGATGGGGGAGCAGCGGTAGAGCAGAGTAAGAGTGCCTGACTTGCCCTCCCCACGAGCACTGCGCATCCTTGCGAGTCTCCTGCCCCCATTGGAGGAACAGGCTGGCTTTAGCAGCAGGACATCTTACACAGGGCTCTCAGCCTCTCTGAGCCCAGGCTTCCTCTCACCCCAAAACGGTTCCAGGATTTCCCTTGCTCGGTGATTGATCCATCACCTGAGGGCTTGAGTGGTGGAAAGAATACTGGCTCTGGAGCCCTGATAACTGGGTTCAGATCTCAGCTGTCACTCCTGAGCTCTGGCACCTGAGACTTCCTCAGCCCCCGAGCCTCACCTTCCTCCCATGGGAAATGGGCACATTCAGGCAACTGTAGGAGAGACTCAGCATACTGGGTGGAAGAGGGTGATGGCAGCTATAACTTTTCCAGGACTTCTGAGACTGTGTGTCCTGGCCTGGGTGTGGGTACTCAGTATTTTAGTTACCCTTCCTAATTGTCTTGGTTTTCAAGCTCAGACTGACACTGTGCAAGAACACAGTCTGAAAGAAGGACAGGTATTGATGCAATCGGTTCTATCTTGTTTTTAAAAAAAACTCAACAAGTCTTATCTAAAAACGGTCCTATTTTGGCTTTCTTTTTTCATCATCATTCATCATTGTTTCTGATCATTAGTGTAAGACTTTGTTTCAAATATAGCCTATGTGTTGTAGATAGGTGCCTTTAAACTACCTGTGGTGAAGAGCACCATTTCCATTTCATTGCAGACTGACGTGTACAAAAAAAAAAAAAGTCTAGAAAAACTATGGAATTCCTGATTTCATAGCAATATGAAATTGTGTTAAATATTTGTAGACCTTTACTGTCAACTCCTGTTCTTCCTTTGTCCCAGATGGGTAGCTCGGAGCCCACCTTCTGCATCTTGGCCTCTGTTCCCGGGCCCCTCTGGGCAGCCCGGCTGCAGACTAACCGCACCGTTAGCCAGCATCTCACCACGTGAGGTGATGTCTGCTGTCTGTTGTCAGCCGGTGGCTTGAGGTAGTTTTTCTCTGGCTTGTGGCTTTGTTCACCTCAGTGAGAAGGTGGAAGTGGACGGCTGACAAGTGGAGAAGCTTCTGTGACATTGCTGTTGTGGAAATTTGGGCTGAAACACTAGGTTTTCTGCAACTAGGGACTAGCCCACCTGCAATTCATACCTCAGCCTGTGAAATGCTTCCCCTTGGTCTTTGCTGGTGACTCCCAAATCTGAGGGATCATCATGGCCAGTGGGATCTTTTTAAAAAAGTACTTCTTCGGACTCCCTGCCCCTCACTGAGTCAGTTCCTGAGAGTGAGGGCCAGAAATCTGTATTTTTCAAAAGCCCTCCAAGTGGCTAATGACCAGCTTGTTTTGGGAGTCACTGGTCCACACTGCACTACTTCCCTTCACTCTGTGGGGACACTCCTCTCCTTAACCCCTGAAGGGCTCAGCTTGTCTCCTCTAGCGCAAGATGGCGTGCAGAGAGCAGAGACCGTGGCCATCCTGCTCTGCCACTACCTGAGCCCCACACCTTAGTCTCACAGCCTGGCGTCTTGGAGCCTAGAGGCTCATCCTTAGGGAGACACGCCCAGCCTGCAGGAGGGATTCGAGCGAGGGTCATGTGAGCAGATGCTTGTAATACCTGGAAAAGGCCTGGAGCATACTTGGTGCTCAAAAGTGGATTAAGACAGATGGGCATTGGCAGGGTCTTCGTCTTTACCTGGGTGCAGTGTCCTCATCACAGAAAGAGGGTCTAGATCCCTCCCTGCAGCTTGTGTATGTGGGACCAAAGAACAGCTTGTGCATTTTATAAAACTTAACGATGCTGAGACTTCAGAGTGAAAGTTCTCGGATAGTTTGGGATATGTGACCAGAAGAGCCTCAGTTGCCGTTGAAATTTGGGGGTTGTCTTGGTCTAGTTAATCAGGGAAGTGTCTAATTAGGTAGCTGAGGGAGGGAGAAGCATGATTTGTTTGAATGTGATTAGATAGAACATTCCGATATCAAAGGAAATGCCAGAGGCTTTTTTTTTTTAATTTATAATTTTTTCGTGATTTGGCAGGTAATTATGATAATTCCTGGGATTTTCACAGACTTAAAAGCTTTTTCACAGCCACATTATTTTTGGAAATCGTCTTCTCTGATGCTCCAGCTGGAATGGATTGCTCAGTCTCCTGAACTTCCAAAGCTTTCGTCTTCCAAAGCCGAACTCAAATGTCACCTTCCTGATGACGCTTTCCCCCCATCCCTTATGCCAGGGATGCCAAGTCGGTGTCATCCATGGGCCAAGTCTCTGATCAGTTGGGTGTGGCTGCCTGAGTGTTTCCTTCAGGAAGGAGTGCAGCCAGCAAGTAGTCCTGTCTGCCGGGGGGCCAGAGGCAGGGGAGCCGATAAATTTTACTGATCCTGTGTGGCTGAGCATTTAGGTAGGTTCCAGCCATTTGGAGCTAAACTGGTGTTTTGGGCACAGGTGCAAGTAGAGGGGCTGGGTAACTCCCCAACAGAGATTTGCCAAGTCACAGGTGAGTGATTTTAAAAGTTTGATAGATGTTGCCAAACAGCCTCTGACTTAGAGTCAAGAAGTCTTCTGTCTTCTCTCCACCGTAAAGGGCAAAACCCAAAAGGTGACTGAGAAGTGCCTGCGCCTTATTAATTCATGAGTTGTGCACTTTGAGAGGCTGCCTCTCCAAATGGTGCTGGGCATTGTGAGTGGGGGTGAGGGGGAGGCTGCCCAGCTTGTGCCAAGGCTGAGGGGAGAAGTGAGGGACTCCTGAATGTTCTCTCGGGGGGAGGCCTTGCCTCGTGCCCCGTCCTCTTTCCCAGTCCTCCTCTCTCGGTGAGCTCTAAGTTTGTCTGATCTCTAGGGTGTGAACCCCATGACCTTCCTTGGGCTCCCCCCGGCCCAGAACCAGGCCTGGCACATGGTTAGCAATTCTGTTGGTGACATTTCCTTACTGAGGAACAATGAGTCTCTCTCCACAGCTGAGTTCCTTGGTATAGCACATGTGGCCCCTTTCCATCTGGCTTCTGCAGACAGCCCTGTCCTCCATTTCCCTTGGATGTGATCACCCACCCCGTACAACCAGTTCTCCTCCGCCGAGCACTTGCCACGCACAGACACAGTGCAGAGCTGGTTAAGTGCGGCAGCTCATTCCGGCCGCACAGTGGCCCCATGCAGTTGGTAGGGCTTTGAATCGCCGTTTTGTAGGTGAATGGCTTTAGGCTCCTCAGGGTTAAGAGCCTGGCGCCAGAGCACACTGTAAAGGGATCAAGTGCAGGCCTGTCTTGCCCCAGAATCTGAGCCCTTAACTGCCTGTCTCAGCTGCCCCTGCCCCAGCCCCAGCCACCTTTGGGCCTTTGTGCCTGCAGTTTCTTCTGCTGGATATGCCTTTCTTCTTCCTGTCTCAGGGTGACCTTCTAGAGCGCAGCCTGTTTATGAGACATAGAAGACCTGTGGGTCTGAGGGACTTGAGATGTTGGGGAGGGGGGCAGGTGATGGCGTTAGAGAGGCTGATCATGAGCATGTTTGGGTTTTATTTATCCTTAGAGCAGTGGGAAGCAATGAAGGTTTTAAACAGCAGGTGATATCGGATGTTGCTTTGGAAGGATCACTCGGTCGGCTTGGCCGCGCGAGAATGGACTGAAGGGTAGCCTGTGTCTGTCTTTCTGTCTGTCTGTCTCGTTCCCTGCGACTCTCTGTGGCTCTGAAAACAAGGACTGGTCAGGTGAGACCTGTTGAGTGCCCTCACAGCCTAATAGAAGCTCCAGCCAGCGGTTGTGCTGCCTGCTTTTTTGTTTCTATAATCTCCGCTTCCTGTTCTGAGGCTCTCGGAGTCTTGAATCCATTTCTAGTTACACTAGACTTGGAAAGAGTTATTCAAGGAACAGTAAGCTCAGCATGGTTTATGTAAGATCAAAGCTGTTGGTCTCAATAACTGTATGTAGGGATATCTAATCTAGAAACTCAGAGTTTCAGAGTTTAGCTTAGTAACAATGAATATCGCAGTTCTAATGGTTACTCAGAATTATTTCATCAGTTTATCTCCTCAGTTCCCCCGATTCCAGCCGCCCCCCACCCGCCCCCAGTTCCCTACGGAAATGAAAGCTTTGTCTGATGTGGTCACGTCACTCTTCTGGCTGCAAAAGAGAACCAGGGTTTTGACAGCTCCTGATAAATACCATTGCAAGCTGGGATGTTCCACTGTTTTATGCGTTTATGGAAAATTGTTTTAACACTCTGGCTTCCACTGCAAAACAAAGCAAAACAAAAACAAAGCAAAACCTTGCTTTGCTTTGGAAATGCCGGTGGCATTTATTTAAAGGTCTATTTTGTGGGGGTACAGTAGCAGGTATTTAGCAGTAATATTGACAGTTGTGTGTTTCCTGCTTACTGTGTGGTAAATGCGTTCTCCTCCCTGAGGAAGCTCATGGAGGATTTGAGTGATTGCTGTGCGGAGGATCCGCAGAGGCGTTACTGATATTGTATTTGTTTGTGAAAGGCCAAAAGAAGATCATCCTAAGCTTTTTTTTAATTTATTTTTTAAAGATTTTATTTATTTATTTGAGGGAGAGAGAGAGAATGAGAGATAGAGAGCACGAGAGGGAAGAGGGTCAGAGGGAGAAGCAGACTCCCTGCTGAGCAGGGAGCCCGATGTGAGACTCGATCCCGGGACTCCAGGATCATGACCTGAGCCGAAGGCAGTCACTTAACCAACTGAGCCACCCAGGCGCCCTCATCCTGAGCTTTTACTATACAAAAGGAATAACACAAGTGGGAAATCATTAATTTTAGGTCTGTACAAAAAGAAGCTGCTTAAAGTCTCAGTGACTTATTCTCCCGTTGTTAATTGTATGGTACTTGGAATGTCTTCTGTGCTGTTCTCACTTTGCATTTCACACTGGTTTGAAAGAGGTGGGCACGTGGGGCACAGGTGGGGATTCATAGAGCAAGTTGAAGGAATCAGGATGTGGTTGGGGGCCCGGTGCATTTTGTGTTGCTTGTACCATGGCTGCCTTTAGCTTCAGGTGAATAATTTTAATTCTTTTAAAGAGCCCAAGTGGTTCTACCCACTGATAAATGGGAGAGTGTGTTCATTATTAGCAAACTAAAAAGTAAGGAAAAATAGAAATAATGGGAAGAAAATCTGTCCCTTGACTAATGTTAATATCTTGTGTATTTCCTTTTGTGCCTTTTACCTTTTATATAACAACATATTTAAAAAAAAAAAAGGCCCCCCCCTTACTCCTGAGGCCCCAAGACTTAGGTTAATGATCCTTTCTATTCCTACAGAATGTCTCCCTATATCCCTTCTTGATTCTGACAGTATGTTTTATATTTAATATGTAGTACTTATTGCAAGTGGTCTGATACTAATTTTGTCTTAGAGTATAAGGGAGGGGCGATCTCTCAGGAAAAGCGTGAGGACAGGACTGGGGGAGGTCTCTTGACCTCTCAGTTCTCGAGGGGTTCTCCTTAAGATGGTTGCAACAATCTTCTTTCAAGGTTCCTGAAGAGCATGGCAAGATGACATCGCAAATTTCTCTAAAATGTTTAAATTGTAGTCTAATTTGATCTTAAGACCCCACAAGATCGCTCATGTAATCAGAGAAATTACTCTGTTTTGACCATATAGGATATCACTGCTTTTTGTAAGTTGACAGCTGGAAAGACCTGTGGTCAATTCTGTACATCAGTCATAGACTACTTTATGACAACCTCTTTTTATTTCTTTGGGATGAGCCGAGGGCACATTCGAGGGCTCTCACGGCAGGCCCAAGTGGGCTGCACGTGCTCACGGTGTAAGTGGTAGAATCATGGAGTCTGGCCCTGTGGTCGAGAGCCAGGGCCCTGGAGTCAGCCCTTCGTTGGCGGTATGACCTTGAACTAGCTCTGTGACATCGTTGCCCTTCTGTAAGGCGGGAATGCTAACACCTGCCTCACGAAGCCCGTGTCACGAAGATGCGAGGAGCACTCGGAAGGGCTGTCCCTGGCAAAGATGAAGCGGTGACTGAGGGGTCGTTGTGCCACCGCAGTAGGATCTGTCACCGTCACTGTCGCCGTTGCCCCGAGGCTCTGGCTCTGTGCTCCTGGTTTTCAGAACCAAGACCCCGAGGAACAGAAGTGGTCAGTTGCTCCACCTGTGCCATTAGCCAGGTGATTCTTGGCAGGCACAACTCGGATGAGGAAGAAAGCCTTGGCTAGAAAAGTGTCTGTGAAGGATAGAAACCAAAGGCCCAAAATGACCTGATAGGGCCCTGTCCTGACCATAAACTGTGGACCGTTGATTCTGTAGTGTTCATGTCAACCCAGTCACAGATGTGTTCGACTTAGAGGTGGGTTTGCGCAGTTTATAGGTAAGCACTGTTGTGTCTCCGGCCTGACAACCTCCTGGTGCCTTGCTGACGAGGGGCAGGCCTGGAGAAGGTGGGACGCGTGCTGGGGGGTGGCGCGTGGGTCCTCCCTCTGAGCCTGACTGTTTGGTGCTTGTGTGTTCCAGGTGGCGGAGATGCACGGCGAGCTGATTGAGTTCAACGAGCGCCTGCACAGGGCCCTGGTGGCCAAGGAGGCCCTCGTGTCCCAGATGAGGCAGGAGCTCATTGACCTGCGGGGACCGGTGAGTGCTCCCCCCTTGGGAAGGTCCCAGCCTCGCTCTTCTGCCTGCTTCGTCTGTCTTCCCAGCCTCTGCTGCCCACAACCACGCTGTTGAGTTTGTTCATCGTTGGCAGTGCCAAGGGTATAGAAAAGTACGGAGACCGAAAGAGTGAGCTGTCATGTACCCACCATCCAGATTTCACGTGCATTAACCTTCCCTACACTTTGCTTCGGCTGGGAAGGGGTAGAATAAACATGGTGATACCAATTCTATTTGAAGCCTCCCCTTGGCCACATTTCATGCCCCTGCACCCCATAGTCAGTATTCTGAAATCGGTGTATAGCCTTCTCCTTCCTGTTTTTATACTTCACTACATAAATTTCCATGAGCAACAGTCTTGGTTTTGTGTAACCTTTACTTAGATGATGCTACCTGTATATATCTCCTTGCCCCCGTTTTTGTTTGTTTTTAAGTCAGTGTTGTGGTTTGAGGAGTATCTCAGACAGTTCTAGTAGAGGATTTTCAAACTGTGGCTCTCTTGATCCTTTGGCCCCCTTAGGGTAGTCCCCCCATGTCTGTGGTTCCACTTTGCCATGGTCTGGAAGCAGATGACCCTCCTCTGGAGCGTTGTTAGGAGGTCATCGGTAGCCGAATGCCACATGACAACCCCTCCGTCACTCACCTCCCCCATCTCCTCACGTGGGCGTTGTGTCCTTTCACATTGTCACAAGAAAGAGGAGAATAGAGGGGATAGAGGACAATAAGGTATTTTGAGAGAGAGGATGCATTCACATCTTTCATTACAGTATATTGTTAAAATTATTCTATTTGCTGTTGTTGTTAATCTCTTAGGTGCCGAATTTATAAATTAAACTTTGTCGTGGGCATCACATAAAGGAAAAAGCAGAGTATATGTAGGGTTCAGGACTATCCTGAGCTTCCGGCATCCACTGAGAGTCTTGGAATATATCCCCCACAGTTAAGGGGGAAGATTTCAATTACTTGTTGTGTGGGGGCTGTCCTGTGCTTCGTGTAGGATGTTTAACAGTACCCCTGATTTCTACCCACTAGAGGCCAGGGGCACCCCACCCAGTCACGACATCCAAGAATGCCTCCAGACATTGCCAGACATTCCCTGAGTGGGGGGGCCAAACCCCATGGTCGGGCGGGGGGGCCCGGTTTGGTTCATTCACTTCCTTGACTCTTGAGTTCTCTCTTGAGCGAGGTACCATGATAATTTTAATCCAGTCGCATTTTACTGGACAGTTAGGTTGTTTGCATTATTTTGTCATTGCAAACCACGATGCTGAGAGCATTTTGTCCTCTTGTACGTGTTCATAATAGCTTCTTCATTTCAAAGGTTTATTGTGTCCAATGTTAGATGCCCATAGATTAAAGAATCTTAGGCAAATTCATCAATAGAACTGTCCTCAGTGGTGGTCAGTCTTGTTTGAAGTTACCCACACCTGCTTCTCCTTACGTATTATTTTGATTCAGATACTAGGTGTTACTTCATTTATAGACCACTCTGTATAGATCTTAAAATCTTTAAAAAAAATAAAATAGGAAACCATAAATATGATATCATCATCATCATCCCTCCATTGCCCTTTGTTCTTTTATACCGTCAAATGTGTTCAGATTTCTCACTGTTCCATAATTTTTTAGAGTTTTTAAAAAATTAGGATCCACGTGAGGTCCCTGTGTCGTCATCGGTTATGTCTCTTGTGTTTCTTTTTTCATTTTAACACAGTTGTTTTGACTTGAGTAAAATAGAAGCTGAAATGTACCGTCTTAGTCAGTCTTCATCATGTGGTGGGGTGGCCTTAGGTGCAACCCTCACCTCCCTCCATCTCCTGAAGCTTGTCCTTTTCCCCAGCCAGATCTCTGCCCCATGGAACCCCGACACCGACGCCCCATTGCTCCCTCCTCCAGCCGCTGCCCACCACCGTTTTTGCTCCCTTTGTCCGTGAATCGAAGCCCTCGCTGATGTTTCTGTCTATCCGTCGCGTCCTCCTCCAGCTCTTTCTTTCCTTACCGTGTGTTTGTGGAAGACCCTGGGTTGTGTCACCACCTGAACCTGGCTCATGGCACTTCTGCAGCGTTCTTCTCAGG
This sequence comes from Callorhinus ursinus, assembly GCF_003265705.2. Taxonomy (NCBI): domain Eukaryota; kingdom Metazoa; phylum Chordata; class Mammalia; order Carnivora; family Otariidae; genus Callorhinus; species Callorhinus ursinus. Next base: position 5,914,419 of record NW_027397075.1, on the reverse strand, counting down.
CCCTCTGTTGCTTGTATTTTCTTGAATTGGCACTTGGGTCTGGGGGTTGGGATGGAACTTTAATTTTCCTGTGAACATCGCTGTCACTGGGGCGGTGTTTTCCACCCGGAAGCCCAGCAGGTCTGCCTGTCTCTCTTTCCGATCCTAGCAGTCCTGTATTAGCACTTCCTGCATCCACTACACAAGCGGTTCCTTGAGATCTGCGCCCGAGGGCGAACTTGCCAAATTGTGTGGTTTGGTATTTTAAACGTTACTGAGTTTTACTTTTTTTTTTTTTTTTTAATACCTGTTTATGATCTCTCAGTCAGTGTGCAGGAGTTCCTGCCAACACTTTGACATCCCTACCAACACTTCTGGGCGCGAGGCGGGTTTTAACTTGTGTTTTTATGATCGCAAGCGAAGCGGACCATGTTGCCATTTGCCAGCTTGTTATTTTGGTTTCCACTTCTGTGATGACTTGCAGCCTGTGCCCGTTTCCTGTTGGATTGCATGTGTTTTCTTGCTGATTTCTAATAGTTCTTTACCTGTCTTTTCAGTTATGCATGTTGTCAATATTCCCTACCAGCCTATGGCTTACGTACAAGCTTTTTAATAAAAGTGGAAAATTTTAAGCCTGTGGCAAAGGGACAATCATTTAATGAAACCCCATCACTCACCTTTGCAGTAATCTCCTCAGGGTCATTCTTGACTCATTCTTACTCAGTTCAGTCCCTTCCCAACTCAGATTATTTGGACGCATATCCAAGTCATATTATTTCAGGCACAGATATTTCAGTATTTATCACTAAAAGATATTTATAGTACCATCATCATCCCTAAAAAATTAATGATAATTCCTTAGTATTCTCAAATGTCCAATCAGTATTCAGTGTTCTCCAGTTATCTCAAAACTTTTTTTAAATTTATTTGCTCTAATCAGGGTCTTAGTGCAGTGCAAACAGTGCAGTTGGGTGATAGGTCTTCTCAGCATCTTAATTTGTACATTACCCTCCATATCTGACCCCCCCTTTGTTACTATTGAAAAACCTGGCCTTTTGAACGGTCTCCTATTTAGGATTTTGTTGATAGCAACCCCATGGTAATCCTTACCATGTTCCTCCGTCCCTTGCCTTTCCTTTGAATTGGTCATTAGCTGTAGAGTGTAGATGAGTTTCAGGTTTGATTTTTTTGTTTTTTTGATACCTTGCCCTCATGGTGGTGGTGTGTACTTCCTTTATATGATGTCAGCATGTGAATGTTACCTCCTGTGCTTAAAGACCTATATAGTGCAGTCCCCGATTGAGTTGGTTTCCCTCACTCCTTACATGTTCAAGACGTGTACAAGATCTTTGTGGATTTCATTCATTAGTGAGATACAGGTTTTCCTACGAGGGAAACACAGTTAGTAAGTACCTGTTGTGCACTAAGAACCCTCTGGAAGGTGATTTCATCTTTGTTTTATAGCTTGACTGAGGCTCAGAGAGGTCCCGAATCTTTCAATGAGTATGTCATGGAGTTGGATTCAAACTCCGCTTTAATCCACAAAGTCTGTTTTCTTTCTCAAGCTCCACCAACTCTGGGGATTTGGGGAGAGCAGGTATGGGTGGGTTCCCTTGTGTTACCCATTGCCCTTCCAGGCAAGGTCCCAAGGGTCCCTCTTTATGTCCTTCCCGGCTGTGTCGCACGTTCAAGACAGGCAATATGGCTCTTATCTTACTGCCATCTGTGGCCCCCTCGCTGAGAAAGGACAGTGGGGTTGCAGGAATGGGGAACTTGCTGTGCTGACTTGTGCTTCAGAGTGTGAGCGGACCTGGTGTGGGGGGCAGGCAAGTGGCTCCCGTCTCCCTGCATCCTGGCATACTCCAAGGCTGCCTTACTGGAGGGAGACTTGATAGGAGGCGAGGACCAAGGAGTGGTCCTGTCCCTTAGGAGAGGTTCAATGTGGATCCTGGAGAAGTGCCTGTGTGTCCTCTATGCTGAAGACAAGATCAGTGACTCCTTTCAGTGCAGGTGCATCTTCAGGGAGCACCTTCAGTGCATTATTCTCCTTTGTGGATGATGGAAACAATGAACCAGCTGCTCTAAGTCAACAACTCCGATTTTAATAGGTATCATGTATTGACGTCTGCCCCAAATTTAAACACTTTTAAAGTTTTAGTACTCCATTTAATCCTCCAAGACCCTAGCGGTAGTTACTATTATGATATCATTTTGCATAAGAGAAAACCAAGGCTTGGATATGGACTAACTCAGCCAAGGTCCTATAGTGAGAAGTGACAGATCTGTGTGCCTGGAAAGACTGGAGTTTTCTTTAAACAATTGGAACTTGTAAAATTGTGGACTCTTGACAAATCTTGTTAGACCCATGCTAAAAAGGCAAGTAGTCTAAAAGAGCATGTAGTGAAAAGTGAGTGAATCTCCCTCCTATCGTGGGCCCCCTAGCATTCCTCCCTGGGGTCAGTAATGATCCCCCAGTGTTGGGTTTGTCTTTCCAGAAATGAGGGATGCCGGAGTGAGTTGCATGCACACTCCCACATGTTTTAGTAACTGGTTGCTTGCTCTATTCACTGTTCAGAATATGACTTTCCCCCCACTTAACAGTGTAGTTAAGAGATCTTTTTATTTTATTTAACATACAGATCTACCTCATTCTTTTTAAGAGCTACACTGTGTTCCTTTGAACTAGCAATACTGTAACTTATTTAACCAGACCCCTACTGATGGATATTGAGTTTCTCGTTTTTATTTTTATGACAACGGGTAGCATAACACTCTTGTGAAACCCTACATTTGGATTAGAAGGTTGTCTGGCAGTCCGTGGGACTCAGCTTGGCTGGGTGAAGCTCCAGAGGTCGTGCCTTCAAAGATTTCCAGGGCACTGGGGAGGTCCATCACCGCCTTCCATTCTCCTCCACCTGTTGGAGGAAACCCTTCTGGGGGGCCAGCATCCATCACCAGCTCACGATTTATCAAGTTCTTGACAATGTGTTAGGCACCCACTGAGTCTTCATGTTCATTCTCTCAGTTAATTTTGAAGAGAAGCCTGTGAATCAAGCGGGGGTGTTATCCTCTTTTATAAATATGGCAACTGGGGGACGCCTGGGTGGCTCATTTGGTTAAGCATCTGCCTTCAGCTCAGGTCATGATCTCAGGGTCCTAGGATCGAGCCCCTCATTGGGCTCCCTGCTCAGCGGGGAGTCTCCCTCTCCCTCTGTCCCTCCACCCACTTGTGCTTGCTCTCTCTCTCTCTGTGGCAAATAAATAAAGTCTTTAAAAAAAAATATGGCAACTGAGACACAGAAGGGTTGAGTCCCCCCCCCGCCCCAATGCCTCATTATGGTGTACCGCACCGATCATTATCTGTCTTCTCTGCTCCATGAGAGCAACTTGTCTGTCTCCTGCTCTCTTTGAGGCTCAGTGATTCATGTGGTGGGCATGGAGTTAAGGTGGGGGGGTGCTCACTGAGTAGAAAATTGAGCGAATGAATGAAAGTCACAGGTAGGAGGGTGGAGTCCAGATTTTCCCTGGGTCCCTTTGACGTGCACACCACCTGCTCTCTGCCGGGTGGTGCTCCTTTGCTTCAAGTCTGAATGCCCTTCAGGGCAGTGACATCCGTTCACACACAGGCGGCCCTGACTGTCAGGGGGTCTTTTCCTGCGGGCAGGTTGTGATGGCCAGAGGGAGGAGAGAGGAAAGTGGTCATTAAGGGCCTGAAGGCTGTGGGAAGGCTGGCCCTTTCGGCAGTGGCCCTCAGAGGGCGCCTTGACTTTGTCATCATTGCCTCAGGGCTGCTCTGGTTAGCTCCCCAGAGTCAGACAGTGGGGGCCAAAGGAAGGAGGAAGTTTGAAGCTCAGTTTCAGTTCTGAAGGCTTCTCTTAGTGAGAGGCATCCGTTAGGGAATCTCAGCCTCTTCTCCCCTCATTTCCACCCGGTCTGGCTCTCTGCTGCCCCTGGATTAGACTTCCTGCCACACCACCTGAGTGTTGGAGGGCCTCAAGGGCAGCACGGAGTTTGCTTTACTTGGAAACCCCAATTTGCTCTTCTCTCAAGAGGGGAGTAATGTGGCACCTCTGGGTGACTCAGTGAGAGACTGCCAGTAAAACCGCTCAGCGGTGGGAACGTGGCAGGGGCTTGAGCATTTTCATCTCCGAATCCCCAGTGCCTAGCACCACGGCGCACATAGTAGGCACTCAATGAATGTTCGCTGCGCGAGAATTTCATTTGCACGGAGCCCGTGAGGACTGTATGGACCAAATCATTTTTTTAAAAGATAGGAGCCAGGGACATGGTTTGCTCTGAGTGCTATCTTTTTGTGATATTATAGACTTTTAAGCCAACTCACTTATTTTAAGAATGAGTTTGGGATTAGGGGTTGAAGTTTTTTCATTTTCTTTTTTTGAATGTAAGTATTTTTAGGACTCTGCTCATTATTCTTTTTCCCTCTCTGGTGTAAGACGTGAATGAATGCCCGAGTTTTTTCTTTTTCTTTTTCTTTTTTTTTCCTTTAGCAGGATTTGATTACAGCCCTGAGAGTTCTCTGGGAGCACAGCTCCTGTTTGGAATAATAAATGGAGACAGAGAAATAGAACCTTGTAAGATTGTAAGGTATGGAGGTCAATTAAAGTCCTCAGCGGGGAGAGCTGAAGGCTAAGCGACTCATTACCTGCGAGTTTGTCCCCGCTTGGGAAGCAAACTTGGTCTCACTTTACATAATTGAAGCTGGGTTCCTCTTTTTTTCGGCCCCCATGGTGGGTCTCTGTTTCTTTGTCCCAAGCACCCTTTAACTGGATCCCCTCCCCTGAGGCGGAAGAGATGGCCCACCGTGGTCTGACTGGAGGCCTGTGAAATCACTGCCTTGACTCAGAGCATTAGCCCCAGTAGCTTGTCTGCCCCCTGCTTCCCCTGCCCACCCCACCCACCCCATTACTGCACTCTTACCTGTCCCCTCCCTTGTCTGTTTGGGGAGGGGACCCCCCCTTTTGTTAGCCATTGACCTTGGGCTTGGTATTAGTGTACATTTGAATCCTCTCCCCCTGAGAGATACAGGTTTCTGCCGAGCTAACTGGGTGTGTGTGTGTGTGTGTGCGTGCACGCACACGCGTGTGCACTGCACAGAGAGATTTCATGACTCAGCCCAGGGCATGCAGCTTCGTGGTAGAACCAAACGCTGATCCAGTCCTTTCTCATTTTTTAAATACCATGCCGCTTACTCTTTTATTTTACTTTTTTTCTTTTGTTCATTTCAAGCAAAATGTTGTGTCTGTTGTGCTCTGGGCCACCACACTGGGTGGTTCTAAAGACTCCCATTCCTCTGTGGTGAAGCTCTCACACATTCCCACTGCCTTCCTGCAAAATGAATCTCTCCCTTTCTTGTCTCCCCATCTCACTTTGTACATCAAAGTGGTTTCTTTTTTTAAGCCTCCTAATCAGTTCATCCCGATATCAAAAGGGCTCTTTTGGAAACTTGGAATCGAGAGGAGGCAGTTTTCCAAAAGCAGAACAATGATTCAGAGGGTGTGCCGAGTTGGTGCCTGTAGAAAAGAGGACCGTGGTGATGGAATTATCTTGAAAAATGTTAGCCTAGAGCATGTTCGATGGGTTTCTTGGCTATAGTGCTTCTCACGATGGTGCCTCCTAGCTCTCCAAAGGAGGTAGATAGAACACGTACTTTATGCATTATCTCCTAAAATTATTTCCCCAAGGAGCATCTTTTCTAAGATGTTTTTGGAGGAATGCATTTGGGAGAGTTAGGGCCACTTTACCCATGCACTAGCTGGCAAGGGGAGCATGGAAGCCTGGTTTGTCTCATGGGCCTGCCCTGGCACGCCGTCCGCAGGGGCCGGAGGGGAGACGGTGACGCCGTGTGGCTGTGGGGTGCGGCGGGCTGGCTCCGACCGGCCTTTCTCGTACCCCACGCCGGCCGGGGTCTCGGCCATGTGAGCAGCACCGTAGCTCAGGCCCTCACGGTCTCCTACACCGTGGCCCTCCAAGAGCAGGTGGTCCTCATTCTCGCTCACTCTCCTGCTCTTTCAGTTTGTTCTTCAGTCTCTCTCTCTCTCTCTCTCTCTCTCTGTTTCTTCTGTCCGTTTGAGCTCCTCTCTCTCCATTCCTGGGCCTGTGTCTACGACTCTGCCTGCTTCTCTCTCTCTCTCTGCTCCTCTCTTTGTCCCTCGGCCTCTGCCTGTGTTTTTCCGCTGCTCTTTCTCTGCCACTTCCTGTGTGTGCCTTGGTCTCCGTCTGCCTACCTGTCTCACGCCCATGCCTGAATCTTTGCCTGCAGTGGGCTCCCTCTGCCTCTGCCCTCCCCGCTCCTCCCCACGTGCTCTCCTTCCGTGAGCATTCACGTTGCTGTGTGGTGTGGAGATGCTTGCTGTTCACTGAAGCCGCCTTGACAAACTCACATCCCTTCCACTTCCTCGTTCCACTGGTGTGCTTTGCACGGGCCCCCCGTGAAGTGACTTACCCTAGGATCAAGTTCCCTGAAAGCCTGTGTGGACTCTCCCCTCTCGGCCACTCCCCTCCTGAGCCCTTGGCGGGCCCCTAATTGGGCTTTCCATGGCGCTTGGGGCTCCAGCATTTGGCACGCTGTCTTACCACTTTGTGTTGAACTTTGTTTCCTCTGCAGACCGCTAACTTCCCTGAGACAGGGGCCCCGTGTTCCTCTCCCTCTTCTTGGGGTGGTGCATGGTGTCACTCATGGAGCATTTGATGTGCAAATCTGACTGCGCACCTGTGGTATCCATGGTAACACTGTTAACCAGGATACTTGATTATCAATTAAGGTGCCTTCCTGGATCCTGCCAGATAACAGACCTGCTGTTAATCCTTGCTCTAAGCTGCTTGGTGTTTCCACGGGACACCTTCCTCTACTGTGGAAATGACTGAACTGGTGGGAGAGGAAGACAAGTAATTTAAAATTCAGGGGTGAGATGGATGGAAAAAAACTCATCCCAAGTTTTTTAATATGGCTCACTTTGAAATGAAATGCTTCCTGGGACTTTCTTGGTATCGTTAAAGCCTTCAGAGGCAGTGATCTCATTTGGGGGCTGATGCTATTTAAGTAGAGAAGCTTAATAAGAAATATATTTTTCAGCTGGGTGGCACTTGCAGAATATCTAATGATCAAGTACCAAATTGTCTGCGGCCCCACAGCAGCTCTAAACATCGTGTTCCAAATTATAAGAGGCTTTTAAATTCAGTACTTGGACCATCAGTGTTTTAATCGTCTACCGTCTTGAAGGAGATTATTTTTAAAAGTGCCATTTAAGAGAGGCTACTAAAAATATGTCTCACATAGAGGCTTAGCTTAGAAATGTTAGTTTTTGATACAAAATCATCCAGAAAGATGCTTGTAGAACTTGCTTTAGACCTCTCTGGGCCCCAGAATAAAAGCCCCTCTTTGGGCCCAGCACCTTTTCCTGTCCATAGGCAAATACCCCGAGTGATCACATGCTCCTTGCCGGTATAGCAGAGGGCTCTCCAAATCGCAAGTCTGTTTCCCCACATGTGCCTGTGTTAAACTCTGGTCCCTGGTCTGTGGTTGGCTTGTTCGTCACCATGGGTAGTTGGGTTTCATGGGAAAGCCCCGAGGGGCTACAGTTGACGGTTTGGGTGGGCAGCGCCTGGCTACCCAGGGTTTATGGGTGCCGAACTTTGAAAATACATTTTCATGAAGATGAGAGTTTTGTGTCTGTTGGCAAGTGCAGCATGTGCAAGCTTTGTCCCCAAGCGGGTCTCATATTGATGCAAATAGGAAACGCTGGCGAGGTGCAGAATAGTCAGGATTTATACACCTCGTGCTCTGTGATGATTTCAGCTGTACATCCAGAGAGGGATTTGCTGCCCTGGCTTAGGCTGCCTGTCGGTCGCTTGTGTTCTGTGTGGCTGTCTTTATACAGAGTGTGGGCACATAGCAGGGGTGTGGTGGACGTGGAAGACACAGGCTGTGCCCTTGCGGAGGTCAAAGACTAGAATCTGTTTGACGTGACTTGCATCTCTCCGGTTTGACTGCTTTGTGATTTGGTTGGAGATCGAGGTCTAGACAGGATAACTTATGACACCTTTCCTGCCCCTGATTCTGAAGAAAGAGAAGCCGAGATCATGAGCCAGCTTTTGACCCCCCCCCCCCATTTTACCTATTCTCACTTCCCGAGCACAGCTTTGTGAACGGCTCCTTTGAGTCGGCTGCTCACGGCCCCACCGGCCCCACCAGCCAAATAGGCAGGCAGTGGTAGCCAAGATGCTATGGTGCTCACAGGCCCTTTGCCCCTCTTTTATTTACCACCAGGCTCATTTCACCAGGCTCATTCCTGAAATGAGCCTGTTCTTCCATGTTTGTTTTCACTTGCCCTGATGGTCATATTTGGATGAACCAAAGTCCTGTGCTCAAGAACCACACACACTGTTGGTGTGAGCGACTCCCATTCTTATTAATGTAATAAGGTAGGTAGCTGTGATCTCACTCTGCCTTCTGTGGAAGCTGCTCCCAGACTACACTCCTGCTTCTCCTAAAAAGGGTAGCAACCTCAAGACCTTGTGTGGCTTTGTTCCTGACCAGCGTGTGTTTTATTGGCTCGTAGGTTTCTCTGTATGGTGTCGTTAGCATGGAAAAGGGGTTCCTGTGATCGAGGAGTCTGGTGGGACTCTGGTAGAGGTTGGTCTGGGCTAGGGCCTCTGTCCCACGTGGTCAGACTGCAGCACTGTCTGGGCTCCTCTTTGTCATCCTTAAAATGTAGACAAGCCCCAACATGTTCCATTCTGTCACTCCCATGTCTTAGAAGTCTTTCCGACCAAGACCTATCCATTGATTCCTAACTTAATCTGTTTGCGCTAAATTAACACACACAGTGTTTCTAAGGATACATAACCACGTGATAATACTTGTACAAACCCTGTAACTAGATAAATTATATGTATTTATTCCTTAATTTAATAAATTTTTCTCTGTGCTTCTGTTTAGTTCTATTTTCCCTACCAACTGCATGTGACTTTCTCCATTTTTTTTTTAGCTTTCTTCCCAATTTTTATAATCTTTTCTTAAAAAAATAAAGGACCATCTCTACTTCTCCTCTCCTGGCCCTTTATAAACTTAGGTCTGCTGTGTTGGGCAGTGAACAGTTTTAACTCAGGGGCATCTTGATATCAAAATGACCTTACAGTTTGCTCTGGAATCTTTCCCCATATTTTTTTTTTTTTAAAGATTTTATTTAGGTATCTGACAGAGAGAGACACAGCGAGAGGGAACACAAGCAGGGGGAGTGGGAGAGGGAGAAGCAGGCTTCCCGCCAAGCAGGGATCCCGATGCGGGGCTCAATCCCAGCACCCTGGGATCGTGACCTGAGCCGAAGGCAGATGCTTAACGACTGAGCCACCCAGGCGCCCCTCTTTCCCCATATTATTGAAGTAGATTTATGTTATTCCAGAAAGACGAATACTGTTTTTGTTCTATGTTTCATGGAAGTTGAGTCCCTGGCCAGTTGGTTTGTGGAATCCAGAGTAGATTTTGCCTAGATATGTTGTACTCTCTCTCTTCTGGGAGACCAACAGATTATGTGATTGGATTGGAACAGTTGCATCTTGGTAAAGGGATTCCTGATGAATTTGAAAAAAGCGGAACTGTGGGCTCCCTTGATCTGTTCTTTTGGAAATGACCTCTTCTTGAAGGACAGGCACCATCTTGGACTTGCCCCCCGGGTTCCTGAGCCCCTTGGCCCAATGGGGACTGCAGAGTGGCTGCTTACTTTCAAGGAAAATGATTTTATTGACCAGGATTCAAATGGTTTTCTACCAGATACTCAAAAACTGAGGAGCTTGTGCACACCAAAATGGGTGGTTGTGGTTTGAGGCGTGCCTGGTGTTGTCAGCTGGGCATTGGAGATCTGACTTGGCCAAAGTTTCTGATGAAATTGGAAAAACCCAGGTCCCCTTAGATTCCCCCCCCACCCCCCGGGAAAGTGGTTTTCTTACCTTTTTGCTGTCCTTGAGTATCCCTGCCTTTGGCAGCATGTGTGTGTGCACCTCTACTGAGAATCATCTCCCTCCCGTTACAGCAAGGCCCACAGCCATCTGTTGCTCCCAGCACCTTGATACAGAGCTGATGTTTCTTTTAGCTTTGTTGTAAAAAGGATCTGGCAGATGCTGAAGCAGCACCTGACTCTCACCTTCTTCCTCGCCTCTTACTGTTGGCTCTTAGGTCATGGAGTTCTGCCCCCTGCATTTGCTCTTGGTCTTCATACTATGTCCCGTGCCTTGCTTCTCCGCCTTTTGTCTTTCAGAAGACATGCTTCACATTTTTTTCCTAAATTATGTAAACAAGAATATATTTTTGCAAGAAATTAAATAATATAGACATAAGCCGTATGTTGAAGAGAATACAAAATACAAGTGTCCTTCTCCCGGAGATCTTTCCTATGAGGAGGTTTGGCATCTGTCCTTCCAGATGCGCTTACGCATTTACAGACAGCCAGAGGTATATACGTATACTTCCCTATTTTTACCATCTGGCTGAGACTTGGCTTTCTCCATTCATGAGCATGAGTTGGCGTCTCCTTCCTTCCCTCTCTTCCGAGTCTTTGCCAGCCCTCAGAGTCCAGCTTGTTCTCCAGCCCTTTGTGGCCCTGTCAGGGCTGAGTTGTTTTTATTCGTGACTGCCTCTGAATTCCTGTAATCCTTCTTTCCCCGCTGGGCTGCCCCTTTTTTCTGCTTTTCTCATGCCATCCTTTGTTAACGAATTTGTTCTGTTGAACTCTACCCAGTTAAGTTTTCCTGCTGCTGGACACAAGTTTGTGGTGCAGTGGAGGGGACCCAGAGGTACGTTCACATGTAATTGTGATATGGAGTACGGTTATGTGTGACAGATGATTGGCTCTCGAGACGCGTTTGTTGAATGAATGAGTGAACAGAAGACGGAGTTCTGTAGAATGGTTGTAATGGTAGCACAGTGGTGGGTTAAGTGACTGATGGGATTGGCAGGGAGGGCTTCAGAGAGGAGCTGTTGGAGTTGGGTTTCGAAGGGTGAGTCGAGATTGGTCAGGAGGATGGGCCTGCTAGGCCGAGGGAACAGTGGTGGAAGTCAGCATGGTTTCTTTATGGATATTATTCACTGGTTTGGTGGGAGTGTCTTTCTGCTTCGGCATCAGATAATGAAGTCCTTAAAAAAAAAATGGGAGTGGCGTTTATACTCCAACCTACAAGAGCAAGTTACATTTATTGAGCACTTATTGTATGCCACATTCTTTCCCAAGTATTTCATGTGCAGCACCAGCCCATGGAGTAGGTACTCTCGTGTCCATTTTAGGGATGAGGGGCTGAGGCACCAGTACCCGAGTACAATAGGTACCGCCCCCGGGTCCTTGTGAGCAGGAAGTGACGGGGAGGGTGAGCAGCTTCCTTTTCCAGGCCTCACGTGCTCGTCTGGAAACAGGACTGGGGTGCCCACCAGAGAGAGTTCTTTGAGGTTTGAATTAAATGTGATACTGCTTCTAAATTACCCAGAGTAGGGGGTCAGATACCACCTTATCGTAACCCTGATAAAATAACACACCCATGCTTTCTTTTTCTTCCCAGCACTGACCACTAGTTGGCATAGAGGTGTTGATTTGCCGTCTCGCTCCTTCATCCTTTTATACTCGACTGGGTCCCCATTGCCAGGTGAAATACTCGCTGCATGAAGGACTGTTCGTTCCCACTTCTCACCGGAGCGTCCTGAGTATGGGTGCCCGGAAAATACTAGGTAGATGTGACCGACGCTAAGTATTCTGTGCCGGCTCCAGACGCCAGCGAGGGACCACGGATTTGTGTGTCACAAGATGATCAACATTGCTATTTGCTTTTTTTATTTGCTGTCATGTGTAAGGAGCTATCATATGTCTCCCGCCCCAGATTTTCCTGGAGTCTTGATTTAAACGGTTTCCAATTTGAGTATGAAATTATCCGTCAGTCACAGAGAGAACTTGTGCCTTCCTCAGTGGCTGTCAGAACAAGCCAGAGCTTAATTGGAGGAACAGTTGTTGGAAGAGCAAGGGCTGGTTGGGGGAGACGTGCCCCCTCCGTCCCGGGCCCGCATGTAGAACGCCACCTCTCCCCTGGATGGTGGTCTCCATCTGGCCCATCCCCCCGATCCGGTGTGGATGACACCTCGTTGATGGATTCACTGGATGCATATTCATGTTCTCTGGGTGTCAGGGGCTGACCTGGGCACTGGTGACATCGGACCCCGGACTAACCTTGGGAGTGGCACCCCATCACTTTGGCCCTACCTCTTTGGTAGAGCAGGTCACCAGGGCCACTAACACTAGAGAAAGGGGACCACACCAGGGCAGGAGGGCCAGGAGATGGGGACCACCAGGGTGTATTTGAGAAGGCTGCTTAGCACAGGAAAGTGGCTGAACACACGCACTCCTTCACATCCCTGTCCCCTTGAGGGGCACCCATGGGGGAGAGCTCTCGCGGGTCCTGACGCCAGGAGAAGGACTTCGAAATGATCACTCTGCTTCTAAATAATCGTGGGTTATTTTGTGGACAAAGAGGACCTTGTAACTGGGTTTATTTTACTTCACGGTCACGAGGCATCTGAGTAAAAATTACTGCTTCTCTTGAGTTGATGGTATAGAAATAAGGAATTGACTGTGTAGAAATGTATTATTATTATACAGAACTTCTGTGGCAGGGCTTTATGTGTAGGGCCTCCCTGGTCTGAGCCTTAAATCCTATTTCTGTCTTCAGCTCTTCCCTCCATCCTTGTTGCTTGCTTTATTCTACCCCGTTGGAAATACTCTCCCGAGCCTGTAACTTCACGTGTCTTGGGGTTGGGGGAGCTAGGTATCTGAGATTTTGCGCCTGCTTCAGGGTGGACTGTGGGTTTTTGAGATGCAGAGGTGACCAGCACCTCTGTTCTCTGGGTGCCTGTGGTTTCCAGCCAGGAGCCATGTGGGCAAGGCTGGCATGGAGAGCCCCAAGCTAGCCGGCTTGTAGGGCAGTCACAGCTTCTCAGAGCCTGAGGTATAATGGCCAACATTTCCTGTGTTCTCCACGCCTCCCTGCTTTTGTAACAGCATGGTTTTGGACAAGGTGTGTTGTCTCTGTCAGCCTCAGTTTTCCCATCCATAAAATGGGGTGTAGAATTCTAGAGTATGCTGGGTTATGTTGTAGTGACAAAGAGCTCCAAAATGTCAATACAGAAAACACAAAATATTATGTCTCATTTACATTACCTGTCCCTCATGGGTCGGCTGGGCTTCTTCTGCCCCATCTCCTCACCATCTTCACACCCAGACAATCTCACTGCAGGTGGGAGGGGGAGTGCAGCCTTGCTAGGCATCTGGAAAGAGCAGAGTTATTTGTGGGTGGCCTTGGTGACCTCCAGAGGTGGCACCTTACTTCTCAGGGTGGTTGTGAGTGTTCCATCAAAGAGTGTTGGGGAAACATCCCACGTTGGGAGATGTGATCATAAAATGGATTTTAAATGGCTCTGTGCCTGGTGTCTGTTATTAGCCAAACTTCATTATTTACTGCCTATTGATAAGAGACAGATTGAAAATCAGGCCGATTTCTCCCTGGCAGGGCTGTTTCTTGTGTCCAATCTCTGTGGTGACAGTTTGGGGCTCTAACTGAGGGTTTTGCTGATTGGCTTCCTCAGTCATGAACACAAGCAAGTGGGCGCTGCCCAGTGGTGATGAGGCCATTGTGTAGCTGGTCCTGGGAGGCACTGGTGTGTGTTGGGGGCGGGGGTGGGGGCAGTTAACTTTTATGAGTGAGATTTCTGGAAGGTGCTGTTCTGGAGTTCTTGCTAGTCTCCACTGTTGAACATCACAATGCACGTTGTCCAGGAGGCAGGTTCTGGAATGTGCTGTTTGGGTATTAGAGGACAGAGAGCTCAGCTTCAGGAATTCTTTCTTACTTGCTGCTCTTCAGCGCCATAATCTTGGAGTCCTGCAGCCTGAAACGTCGAAGGCTTATCAGGTGCCTAAACTCTTCAGTGGGATTTATTTACTCCCCGCCCCCAATCCTCCCACCCATCTGGCATTTCCAAGAGCTGACAGCACAGTGGGGCAGGTTAGGTGAGTGAACTTAGGAAATGATTTGCCCCTATCGTCACCATGTTCCTCGTGGAAGAACATGTCTTCAGCCAGCCCCTACCCCCCGTCTTCTGAAACGACCGTCCCCACCAGGGACTGCCACCGTGACCCTCCCTTACTTAGTCCTTCAGGAGATACTTCGGGCACTGTCTCTGTGGCGCTGGGATACAACACAGCAGTATGCAGTTTCTTTCCCTTACTCTGTGGTAAGCCTAGCAGGGAGGTAGTATCTGCCTGCTTTATCACAGAGAAACGCGAGGCTGGAGAGGCCAGGGCTTGGGTGGGGTAGCAGGGTCGCAGTGCAAGCTTGGACCTGTCTAACCCCAAAGCCACGCTCTTTGGAGACGGCATCCTATCCTGCTGTGGACTCGGGACCCTACGCCACCTGGTTCCACTCCCAGCTCTACCCCTTACAACCCTGTGCCCTTACACAGGTCAGGTCACCTCTTGGAATCTGCTTCCCCATCTGTACGTCAGATGCATCCCACAGAGCCTGGCATGGAGCAGGAGGTCAGTACGTGTAACAGGTGACCACAGGTCTGGTGACTTAAAACAACACAACGCATGTTATTCTCTGACCGTCGTGGAGGCCAGAAGCCTGCAAGCAAGGTGTGGGCAGTGACGGGGCCTCGCTCCCTCCGGAGGCTCTGGGGGGCGTTCCTTCCTCCGTGCGTCTGGGGCAGCTGGCTCTCCTGTCCCCGCCATTCATTCCTTCTGCTCCGCACTGAGCGCCTCAGCCCACGGCCACCAGATTGCCATCCGGTCAAGCAGCTGTGGTGCTGGTGCTGATGTTGGGGTTCTTGGTAAAATGCCGTTCAGGGGGCTCCTGGGGGGCACAGTTGGTTAAGTGTCCGACTCTTGGTTTTGGCTTGGGTCATGATCTCAAGGACATGAGATGGAACCCCACGTCAGGCTCTGTGCTCAGCCGGGAGTCTGCTTGGGATTTTCTCTCCCCTTCTACCCCTCTCCCTGCTTTCTCTCTCTCTCTCTCTCTCAAATAAAGAAATCTTAAAAAACCCCTGCCGTTCAGGAAGTGGGGTCTGCTTTAAAACCGATGGAAACCTTGAAACTCTAAGGAATGGAAAATGCACCGGTACATTTGTAGCCTGGGATAAATCATTCCCAAACATGGGGCAAATGCAGATGCCAGCTCATTGTAAATAACAGAGATGAAGGATGAGAAAGAAAATAAAAAGCCTTCATTTCAGAAATGAGGACAGGTCAAAGAAAGGGGAGCAGTGCCTGAGTCTGCATTCTGACGCATAGAGAAGAAGTGTGGGCCTCAGTGCCCCGGCCCCAGCAGGGGAAGCCAGGCCATGCCGCTTCTCACGGCAGGGCTGAGGGGCTCGGGAAGATGCAGGGACCTGGGAGAGAGCCTGCTGGAGCATCCCGACCTCCCCACGGGGGCCAGCGTGTTGTGTTTGCAGTGGCTGGCGAGCAGGGGTCGCGATGTCCTGGAGAGAGGAGGAGACAGGGTGGATTCTCACAAGTGGAAATGGGTCCTGATCAAACACAAGCTGAAGGGGCGACTGTAAAGTAAGGGAGCCGCCTGCATCTGCCTTCCTGTTGTCTCAGTGCAGGGAGGGGGCAGGCAGCAGGAGGCGGGAGGGGGATGAGTGGCAGTCCCTGAGTGCTTACTAAGCAGCGTGGGCAGTATGCTGGGCAGCTTGCAGACAGGGTGAGGTTGCAAGCACTGGCCCCATTTTGTGGATGAGGAAAACCGAGGTGTAAGGATTCACGGTTAGTAAGTGCTACGACCCAGGTCTGCCCGACCTTAAGACAGCAGACCCTGTGTCTTTCCCCGAGGACCTCCTCGGCCAAGACAATCAGTATAGAGCTTCTTGAACCTCCGTGGCCAAGACTAAGCAGTATAGAGCTTCTTGAGAAGCAAACCCCCTCCCCATCCACCCCGGGTGCCTAAAGCAGCATCCAGGATGTGGCTTTTTTACTGGTAAGCAGTAGACATTAAACCCCTGAGGAGAATCCTGGGAGGAAACATTCCAGAGCCATTTCGCTTTGAGAATGAGCAGCGCCTGCTCATCTGAGAAGGTAATTGTTGCATTTGTAATGGTAAAAAAAAAAAAAATAGTTCCTGCGTGGTGTTAGCCGAAGACCCAGGCCTACCCATGCTCCAATGACCAGAGTGTCTTCATTGCTCATTCTAAGAAGCGGCCTTCCAGAGGCGCTTGGTTTTACGGGCTCCCTCCTTCAGAGAGGAGCCTGGAATCTTGTTGTGGGACCCACGTTTCTTGGTGGAGAGGCAGCAGGTGTAGTAGAAAGAACACAGTTTGGGATCCAGCCAGGCCTGGCTTTGAATTCTTGCTGTGTCCACGAGCACATCACTTAGCCTCTCGCAGAATATGGGACACATGCTCCTACTAAAAGGTTGCTGTGCATTTCATGGATAAACATAAATAAAGGCCTGGCTCTTTAAATGCCATTTCTTATCACCCCTTCTCCATCATGATCTGGGGCCTCCTTTTATTCTTCAGCCTCTGAACATCATCTCACGAGGCCGTGGAACCCAAAAATTTCTTCCTCCCCACCAAGAAGTGAATGTTGCCCTGAAATCACCAGTAATTTTTCTGTAGCTGCTCCGCTATCAGTTGGAGCAGGAGTTGGCCCAGTTCCTCCGTAAATGCACAGATAGTACGTGTTTTAGGAAGGTGGGCCCTACTGGCGCTGTCTTGCATCCTCAGCTTTGTTGATGGAATGTGAAAGCAGCCACAGGTGATGAATGATGCACAAGCGTCCCTGTGTTCTGGTGACAGTTCATTCACAAAAGCAAGCTGGATTTGGCCCGTGGGCCGTGGTTTGCCGACCCCTGACCCTACAGTAGGGGGAGGTGCTGGGTTCAGGGTGGAAGTGCCAGCGTGGAGGGTTTCCCCAGCGACACCCCTGCTGTTGCATGCTCATGGGGGGTGTCCTCTTGGCAAGGAGACAGTACTGGAGGTGACAGACAGGGCAGGTACCTTCTGTTTGTTTTGCAGTCTGATGTCTCCAGCAGGTCAACCCAGATGCACCCCCATCTACTCCTGTTGGCAGTAACGAACTGCTTAGACCTGTCGTTTAAACATCCACAATGCCTTTTACTGCTATTAAATGCTGCTTGGTGGCCCCTGGCTAGGTTCTAAGTGGCCGTTTCGGTTGTGTTGGCAGGCACTTTGGGAAACTCTACATGTGCACGCCACTTAGACCACGGTCCTCACGAGAGTGGCTCTGGATGGTAGGGTTTGCCCAAACCCCATATTTGCTTTGGCATCTTCTGGTTGCTCTGTGCCTCCTTTTCTCTGGTTGTTGAGTGGGAGTCAAGGGTGAGATGAGAATGAATGAGGCCATTTGTTCAGTGTTTGCTAAACTTTTTTCTTTTTTAACAAATCGGGCGTGTGTAACCCTTTGTTTAAGAGGCGCTCTTTCTTGGAAACTTGAAATGGGGATCGGATCAGAGTAGATCCTGTTCCTGCTGGCGAGTGTGTGTGGGGCGGGGGGGGAGGGGCCTGTGGCCACAAAGCTCCGGGGACGGCTACTAAAATCCTGGGAATCTGCCAGGAGTGGGTAAGAACCCCGTGTAAGGTATGAGGTGGTCGGAGCCCGCAGCCAGGAGGGGCAGACCTCACGGGGCTCTTTCCTTCCTCCTCAGGCCTCACGGTCCTCGTCTGCAGCAGGAGTAAGCTTGGATTAGTTGGAGCTCCCAGCTCATGATGACGGGCCTATATCTTTCCCTCGAGATTGGCTGAGGATTCTTGAGAACTGCTTTACATCTTAGTAAGTTAAGCCTAGAGAAACGGGAGACAGTCGCTGATTTGTACTTTCTTGCAGGTGAGACTTACCTCTGTCGGTGGAAAGGCGGTGGGCAGAGAGGTTGGCAAATCTCCTCGTGTGCACCGTCGAGATGGGGTGTGTGTGTCTCCTTGGCTCTCCTCCCTTGCCTGCCTCCCAGGCACTACTCTCCAGCCAGAGAGACTAAGCAAAAATGCCAGCTAGCCCAGGCTCTCCCTTGCTTACTGCCTCTTGGGGGCTTCTCGCTGTTTGAGCACGGACCAGAGTCCTGCTGTTTTCCCCTTGGTGCTTCAGCCTCCTCTCCAGCCAGCCTCCCTCCACGCCACTTTGCCCTGTCCCTCTCTCAGACGCCTTAGCTCTCCTTTTTCTTCTCTGCGGACTTGCACACCATAATGGTGTTGGTAGGTTGTCCGAAGACGGGTCTGCCCAGCTGGCTTATATGGTACGTGAGCCTCAGGCTTCATCTCTCCTGTTCGCTGCTGCCTCCCTGGTGCTAAGGTGTCTGGCCCTTAAGAGGAACTTAGTACGGGTTTGTGGACTCAGTGTCTGGATGGCTGGCAGGTGTTTGCATCTGTGGAATGGAGCAGTTGGCCCTTCACTCGTCAGGGAGGGCTGCCGGGCCCCAGCCTTCTGTCCTTGCAGCACCCTTGAACTCCACCCAGGATTGATGGGAGTGACTGCCGCGTAGCAGGCTCTTGATCTCCACCAGGTGCTGGTGGAGTGGTCCTGAGGGGTCCTGAGTGGTTCCTCACAGCTGTCCCACGGGGCAGCTTCTGTTGCCCCATTGTACCGGAGGAAGGTGGGCTCAGAAGGGTAGTGGCTTGTTCGAGGTGACACCGCGAAGTCAGAACTCAGTCCCAGCTCACCGAAGTCCCAGCCCAGCCCTTCTTAAAAAATTATTGATGAAGAAATCACAACATGTTTTCATTTGTCAAGAGTTGATAAATACCGCTAATATCTCAGAATCCAGAAACACAAAGCAGTTCTATTAACCGTCTGACACACTTCTATAATACTTTCTCTCCTATGTTTTTAAGCTGTATACTGTGATAGCCTCTTTATAAGACAGGGACATAATGTCATTTCCTATGCAGAGGCTAGAAAGGTAATTTGGTCATTCATTTGATCATTTGGTTGATCAAAACTTATTTTTTCCAACATTCTACTTGAAAATTTTAAAACAGCTGCGTTAAAGAATTTTATCAGGAACACGTGTGTACCCACCACATAGATTCTGCCATTAATAGCTTACTGCACTTGCTTTATCTTGCATCCTTCCATCCATCGCTTTCTCTCCTTCCCTTTATATCCCATCAATTCATCTTTTTTTAAAATGCATTTCAAAGCAAATTGCAGGTGTTAGCCCATCTTCACTGCATGCTCACTGAGTTCTGACCAGTGCCTGCACCTGTGTAGCATAAGACCCAGAACTTTGCCGTCACCCCAGAATGTTCCCTGATACCCTTTCCCATTCGGTCCCCACCACCTACCTTAGAGTTAGTCACTATCTTACTTCCCCCCCCAATATAGACATAATAAGTTTTCCTCTTAGTTTAAAATTTCAAGGTTGTTACATTTATTTTTCGAAAGGGTGACTACTCTTGAATGTAGTAAAACTTGATAAGGTATAAAGTTGTACAGTAAAAAAAAAAAAAAAACAACTCTATGTTCCTCACGCCCTTGCTTTTCAGAGCCCTTCCCATAAAGGCATCTACGGTTGGCCGTTTCTTGTGTGTCTTTCTGGAAATGGTTAATGCAGATGCGTGTCTATCTTCCAGCTTCTTGATGAAACTAGTACTTTACCTGACCTGTTGTTTTGGGTCTTGCTCTTGTCACCTGACATCATATGCTGGAGGTCGTTTCTTGTTAGCAGAGGACGTCTGTGCTGTTCTAGTCCTTGTGCAGTCGGGCTCTGATGGTACCATTTTATGGAGCCATTTCATTGCTGGTTTTCTGGCTCTTACTGCCATCACTGGTAATGGGTGTATGTCCCAGTAGAGCTGGGTGCACGTGTGTTGTCCGTGCATCTTCATTACTTGGCAGAGAAACGTGATGTTCATTCTTAGTCGACTGAATACTTTCCTCGTGCCCCTTCCCTGAAGTTCCTTTGCTCCATGTATCCATTTCTCTATCTGTTCATCTCTCCATCCAATGGGAACATTCACTGAGCAACTAGTGTTTGCCTGATACTATCGTGGGCTCTGGAAATACTGTCCTTGAGACCCTCATAGTCTTTTTGGAGAAACTGACCCATCAAAACCTAATTCACAAAAGTGTCCTAGTCTGCACTGGTTCAAGTTTCCAGGGCTTCCCAGATGATAGCCTAAAAAACTCCTGAAAGCTCTTCGTTGCCAATGCTTTACTCACCACGGAGAGTCTTTGACCTCAGCTGATTTTTTTAAACCGCATGAATGCCTCTCATTGTTCGTAGAACAAAACAACAAATGAACAGACAAACCCAGAAGCCTGAAAGTGGTCCAGACCCAGGCTGGCTGCCTCCTGCGGGCCCAGAAAGCCCAGGCTGACCTCATGCTCAGGGTGCAGGCCAGGGCCTTGGCCAGCCATGCTGGAAGACAGCCATGCCATTGCACGTTTTGTTCCTTATTTTAAAAAATTAGAAAGTAGGGGTGTGTGTGGGGGAGGCCGGGAAATAGTGGTTGTTTTTGGCAGTGCAAAGTGAGGGTTAATTGCTTAAGGGAAGGCTATTTGAAAAGTTCGATGAGGGAGAAAGTGACTCTGGAAAACATAAATCATGGGTGTCATTTCGTGATTGGGACAAAGATTGGCTACTTCATAATATCTGCCTTTTGCCTTCTGAGCGGTAAATCTGAAAGCCGTGTGATTAGAAGAGAGAGAATACAGTTCTCTTCCTTTGATTTTTCTTATCTCCAGACCAAGTTATCCTTATCATGGGCGAAGATTGCGAATTGGCTACAAAGCAGTTTCAGAATAGATTGACATTTCAGTGTGGAAATACAGCTTATATTATCATCCATTTCTTCTGTCACAAATACTGATTCAGTGTCCGCGCTGGGCCCGGTGCTGGGCCAGGCTGCCGAGTGTCACAGGGCACGTGACCTCCTGATCCCAGGGAGGGGCCGGTGCACAGACAAGCCGGAATGCCGCCGTGGCCAGCCGCGTGGCATGATCTGGAGATGTGGCACTGGAGGGCCACTTAGTTTTGGCGGTCAGGGCACTCCTAGGAATGTGTATTTTAGCTGAATCTTAAAGGGTAAGAAAAGGGCCAGCTGTACAAACAGGTTTGGGGAAGAGAGTAGGGGAACATGACTTGACATAATTCTTGCTTCAAATGTTATTTGAGGATTAAAGGTGTGAATATACTGGCACATAGTAGGTATTGAACACATGTTGGGCGGGGGTCTCCTCGTCTTTGTGGATTCTTTCTAATAGGGCACTCAGAGACAGGTTGTCAGAGACAAGTAAGGGAGGAAGAAACCAGGGTCTGTTGAAGCCGGGTGACTTCTCTAACAGGCAGTAGGAGGCTTCTCTAACCGTCAGGATGCCCAATTTTCTGCTAGTCCATTGGGACTTGATGTGTTCTGCTTGGAGTCTTTGGGCTGACATGTGTATCCAAAGATGGGAAAGGACCTGGGATTTCCTGGGGTGAAAGCCAGCCACCTTGGACTGGGTGAGCCCTATGCCTTGTTCCTCTAGGTCTGGTGTGGCATCAAAGAAGACAGGCTGTAAGAAAGGCTTAGGGTTTTAGACCCATGTGCATACCTGTGCACATCTACTCATGAGTGGTTGAGTCTTTACAGACCTTCCTGACTCCATCAGAGGTCTCTATACCAGCAGAGCCTCTTCACTGTGGATCTGGGTTACTTCTTCTTCTAGGCCTCCCCTTATACAGAAGCAAAATGCAAAGACTGGGGACTTTATAGTGGGAGGCAGCATAGCTTGGTGATAAAAAGTGTAGACTCTGGAGCCAGACCCACCTGCATTTGACTCCCACCTCTGTCACTTACTAGCTGAATGACCCTGAGAAAGTTACTTTTTGGGATACCTCTTGCTATATGTCAAACCACACCAAACCTGATGACTTCAAAACACAACCCTTTTCTTACAGTTCATGATTCTAGGGGTTGACGGTGC
The DNA here is from genome assembly GCF_003265705.2 of Callorhinus ursinus. NCBI lineage: Eukaryota > Metazoa > Chordata > Mammalia > Carnivora > Otariidae > Callorhinus > Callorhinus ursinus. The sequence continues at coordinate 5,892,472 of NW_027397075.1, read as the reverse complement.
TTAGTGGTTTTGCTCTGTTGGTTGGGGCTGCAGTCATCTGGGGCTCCACTGAGCTGGACATCCAAGATGGCGCACTCATTCTTCTGGCGGTTGGTGCTGGCCTCATGGTGTCTCTGATTCTTCTGTTTATCCACACCGAATCCTCTTATCCTTGCCTGGGAAATGGGGGTGATGCCTCTGCCCACAGGGCTGTGAGGAGGAGGAGGATGTGGGGAGAGTTGTGATGGGAAAGCGTTCCGTAAAGCAGGAAGCCTTTGACGATGCCTGGTGGTGGTGTGTCTATGTTTGCAGCCCACCCAGGACTGGAAGTGAGGGCAGCTGCGAGCAAGGGGAGTGTGCTGTGTCCCCCTTTGCTGCCCCTGCGTGGATCCTGATTCTGGAAGTAGAAGGAGGTAGAGTTTTTCCTGTGGCTCTGGCAGTTGGCTGATTAGTTCTCTCCTCTCTTCTTCCCTCCTTCCCTTCGTATTAAATTAGCATTTACTCAGCACATGTGTTATTCTTTTTGGCAGAATCTCTGTTATCTGAGCCCTTATCCTAGGCTTGAAGAATTCCCAGTCAGAGCACCAGGGTGAACCAGTATCTGAATTCTGAATGTGAGGGGCTGCGGTTAGCTGGCCCGTCCCTGCTCCCCAGCAACCCCTGCAAAACCCAGGAAACCAGCCTGTCCCAGCTCCCCAGCGCCCCCCCCCAAAAAAAACCCAGGAAATCCTGAGTCAGGAGAGGTGGGGGAAGCTTCTTTGCTGATACACCCCGGAAGCGGATTCTCTGTCTCACCTGTCCCTCCCAATCCATATGTCTGTAGCACCTGGGCTGTTTGTCTAGGAGGGTCCGGGAATCATGGCTGCTATGTTTCTCCAGTAACAGGCTCTGCCTTTCCTGCCCCTGCCTATTGCTGCGTGAGTCCCCAGACCACAGGCCGCATGGGGACCTGCATTGTCTGCAGGGCCAGGGAGAAGGGAATGAGGGCATCCATGCTGCTGATCGCTTTTTTATGTGCCCTGTTGAGGGTGAACCAAACAGGCTGTATCTCAGAGATCCATCCTCCAGGGTTGCCTGTAGCTTCAGGGGGTGTTACAAGGGATGTTTGTGGCCAGTGGCAATAGAAGGTTGATTTTTCTTACAAAATACTCCCTGCCCCACACTTTTTTCATTGCCAGGGTGTGCAGTAAAATGAGCTTTCTGCATGAGGACTGTAAACCCCAGATGGTATCTGGTACCAGTCTGGATAGACAGCATGAAAAGACAAAACGTTAAAATTGTGTAAGTTTGGGCATCAGTGATCAGCACGCAGGTGCTGTCGAGCTTGGCCTGATTTGCAGGATACATTCCACAGAGGTCAGAAAGCTGACAGATCCTTTTCCAGCGGAGTCTGGAACTCACGGACACATGTAAATGTCTCCCGGCTTGCTGATACCAATAAGGCCACATAATGAGAAGAAAAGTTCCTAATTCGGAAGGGTTTAACACCTCCCAGCTACATAGATCCATTGTCCAAAATGCTCCCTAAAAATCAGCACCCCTGAGAGTTCACTTATCCGTGAAGAAAATGCCTTCTGAGAATTGATTGTTTTAGAAGAAGCTTTTTTATTCTTAGCATTATAAAGTGATGTCTGTCTGTAAAGCCCTCACCTTCTCTTTTACTTGAGTCCTTCTGGTCACCTTTTTCCTTCAGCTCGGTGGGCTCAACCCAGTCAGAACCTTTCCCTGTTCCCTCACTCGGTTCCCTGGGTCCAAGCTCTGTGCACTTCCAGTCTGAAATGAGGTTGATTTAAAGGCAGTGGCGTGACGCACGTAATGGTGTGGCAGGTGTCTTCATAGCCTGAGAGCCCCTCCTCCAGTCTGCTTACCTGTTTATCCCTTCATGCCAGAACAGCCTTCCCCAGACCCAGGTGTGGAGGGGGAGGCTCAGAGAAGAGAGGCCAAGAGCCGCCCCATAGCTGCTGGAGAAGGCGCTGGAGTCCTGGCCGTGTCCGCAGGGCTCCGTGCGGAAGCGCCAAGGGGAGAGTGGTGTCCACACGGTGACGTGCCTTCCGGACCTCCTTTTGTCCTTTTCCATCTCACGTGCGGAAGAGAAGAGCGATGGAAGGCAAAGTCTATATTTTCTGGCTTTCTGCATTTTAGCCAAATGCATTTTTGTGGCGGGGTGGATTGGAAAGAGTCTTATTTACTTCACACAGTAATACGAGTGACTCTTAATATGTAATACGTGTCTGTTTATGGTTACATGGGTAATGCACCTTCATTGGAGACAGTACAGGAAAGTTCAAATACATACTGCAGATCCATCTGTCTTCTCCCTCCCCAAGCTCCGCCAGGGTCATCTTTCTGACCTGCTTCGTTCTGACCTTACTGATACGTGGACGTCCTAAGTCACATTGTTACCCAGACTGGGCATTTCAGCTCCCACAGGTACCAGGAGCTGTTTTCTGTGCCATGAAAAATGTATCAGAAGCACTCTTTTGGTGGGATAATAAGGTTTTTTTTTTTTAAAGATTTTATTTATTTATTTGACAGAGAGAGACACAGAGAGAGAGGGAACACAAGCAGGGGGAGTGGGAGAGGGAGAAGCAGGCTTCCCGCGGAGCAGGGAGCCCGATGCGGGATCCCACGACCCCGGGATCATGGCCTGAGCTGAAGGCAGACGCTTAAAAACTGAGCCACCCAGGCGCCCCAGGATAATAAATTTTTATTTAAATGTTTAATTGGCAGTACATTATTTCAAAGCTCCAACGATGTAAAGGAGTGCTTAATAAAAAGCCTCCTCTCTAGTCTGTGCACCAGCTGCGCAGGCCCCCACTCCCACCTCCTGGTGCCCACAGGGTGCCCCTTTTCTAGGTGTCTTCAAGTTCACTGCTGATGCTTTTTGATGCAAAACCAAATACAACTTGATAGTCTTAACTCTCCACTTTTGCTCCCCAGGTGCACCCTGCTTCGGCTCTCACTTGATCTGTCCTGGAGATCTTTTCATTACAGCACATGGAAAGCTATCTTGTTCTTCAAAAGCACATTTAAAATATTTTTCTAAAGCAGTTGATTCAAAAGATACATTTTTTTAAATCTTAATGGAAATACAGCAAATGAAAATTCAGCCTTTCTTTTTCCCCATTCCCACTCCTACTGCATTATCAATGATGGCCACTGTTAGTTTTCCTATATATTTCTCCAGAATTATTACTATGCTTGTACTCTCATGAGTGTGCATGTGTAACTGCTTTTTAAAAAAAGAAATCAGGTCATCTCATACGGACATGTCATAATTTCCCGAATCACTTCTGTGTAGTTGGACCTTTAGATTGTTTGAAAAAAGTATTTTAACTCGTCTAAGCAATGGAAAGAAGAATGATCTTTGATGTAAATTCTGGCCCGTGTCTTTGATTATGTCGTGTAGATAAATCCTGGGAGTGAGCTATCTGGGTCAGAGGATGTGGATGTTTGTAGGGACTGTGGGACACAGCCTCATGGCTTCCCTGGTATATTATACCGCCTCTCTTCCCAGCCATCCACAGGAAAATGACACTCACCCTCACAGCAGGGCCACACTCAGCCCCAGCCCAGGGAGTGCCTTGTTATTTTGAAACCGAGGTTTTCTCAGGTTGGCGGTAGACAGGTTTCTCCCTATTGGGTTTGAAGGAATCTCTCAATAGCAACTTCCTAGCAAAAACTGCTTGCGGAGCCCATTGTAACTGCTTAGCTCCACACACCTTGTCAGGGCTCAGGTGGGGTGGTTCTCCGTCCGGGCTGTCATATGTGGGGTGAGAGATAGCCCTTGGGCTGGTGGGACAGATTCTGTGTTGGTGTCAAGGATAACAGAACACCCTGCTTCTCTCGATAATTACCACATTATTCGTACAGTGCACAGTTCCTGGGAACTTCCCACCTGCCAGGCCCTCTTGTGCATACCCTACAGGCAGCAGGTTTTGTGTTCGGGACGACCCTCTGAGGTGTGGGACTGTCCTACCTGTTCTACACGTGAGGACAGTGTGGCACAGAGCAGCCCAGTGACTGGCTCCTGGCCACAGGGCCGGGAACCCGTGGAGCGGGGCTTGACCCTGACCTGTGTGCCCCCAGAGCCGAGCCTCCGGAACCATGGCCTTCTCCTGCTGCAGAGGGAGTTACCTTCTGTGTCTCCAGCCCCCTGGAAAGGGTTCAAGTCGTAGCTTCTTCCACCTTGTAGCTGGTTTTCCCTGTGTTTGCTGCAGGTTTATAGCAGCAGAGTTGCTTTGAAGTTGGACAGACCTGAATTCAGATCCAGTTCCTGCATGTGTGGCCTTGGGCAAGGTCTCAGCCTCCCTGAGCCTGTTTCCTCATCTGTGAAGTGTGTGTGTGTGTGTGTGTGTGTGTGTGTGTGTGTGTGTGTGTGTGTTGGGGGGCTTGTTAGGGAAATTGATGAACATGATAAATGCTCTTGCCCTCACAAGCCCACACCCTCCCCTGTTGCCCTTGGTCTGCCCTGTTTCCATCGGCATCCTTCCATTCGATCAGAAGCTCCTTCCCTGGACGTAGCGTCACACCGTTCCTGGGGCAGTTGCTAGTGCTGACCATTTTGCGAGCTGCCTTACATAGAACCGGCCATCCTGCAGGGCAGTGCAGTTTCTGTTACCCAATCGCGTTCTCGCGGGGCTCTTCTGAGTCAGCGGCAGCAGCTGTGTTCTGCCTTAAATTGCTCATGCATCACGAGGCGGGAAGGATAGAGCCGTGTGGGGGCAGACGTTGGCCTTTTGTGTTTACGTACTAGGTGTGTCTGTGTGTGTGATGTTCATCATGGTGACAGTGGGTATTTTTTCCACTGCTCATTTGATATCTCGCATCTCACATCCTAATTAGGCCTTTATAGCTCCAAAATTACATGATTTTACAGGCCTGCTATTATCTCAATAGGATTAACAGCCCGTTCTCCGTGAAGATAATTGAGATCCCTCATGGTGGCATATTTTTATTACCATAACACCGTCTCTAAGCCATCCTTCCACAAAATCTCTTACTGTTTCCCAGTAACTGCTTTTTCACCTCATTCTGAACAGGAAATGTTCAGGGATCTTTGAGAGGCAGAATTCTTAGGTGATTGTGCAAACCATGGTAACCAAGATGCTTTTCTCTCTCCTTCCCCCTCTCCCGATGGCAGGTGCCTGGAGATTTGAGTCAAACATCCGAAGACCAGAGTTTGTCGGATTTTGAAATGTAAGTCCACGGCATCTGCTCATGAGGGGCCCTTTAGAAATAGGACTCTGTTGTTGGGCTTGTGTCCCCAGAAGACCACAGGCGGAAACTAAAATCCCTGTTGAAATCTGCGCAGGCCAATTTGGTTATCTTGGAGGTGAGAAGTTGTTCGCCTGCAGCCCGAGTCTGGCCTTCAAATGTGTTTAATTTCTGTTCCTGGGTATCGGAAAACAATTAATTTTTTTTGGCCGACATTTAGGATTTGGAAGCTATCACATAAGAAAGTAAGTTTCATTTTAAAAATTAAAAAAAAAAAAAGGCTCCGATCCCTACCAGGCCACAGAGGGAGCTGAGTCATGGCTGTGTCCCTCACACATGGCCGGTGCTCTTCTGCTGATCACGGTCGTCTGTCTGTGTCCGTGTTCCACCCACCACCACCCCCAGTGCCTGACTCTGGCCTGCTGCTCTCATTTCATTAGCTGAGTGTCTCCTGGAGGAATATGAGTTTATAAACCCTGAAGTTACCGGAAACCATAGTGGTTCAGGGCATGGGTCTGATTGGTTACTGGATGTGATTCTGTCTGGTGCCTCTGACAGTAAACTCCTGAAGCACTTAGTTGGTCTTCAGACTATTTCAGATCAGGTTGCCTTGGGGTTTGGACAGGTAATCCCCTTGGGTTGGTAAAGACAGTGGAGTGGGTCCCAGGTTAGGGCCCCGCAGGGCCTCCCTCTGCTCTCATTCAGTTGTCCCGAACAGAAGGTGGCCCAGCCTCCCTGACAGCAAGTGTCATCTGGGCAAAGCCCGCCTCTGGAGGGCTAGGGTGAGGGCATCAGAAAGAGCATTTATCAGAGCCAGGCTGACCCTCCCTGCTGTCCCAGCTACAGGATGCACACTGCTATGACCTTGGGCAGGCCTCTAGACCTTGCTGGGCCCGAGTTCCTCATTCATACGGTGAAGGTCACGCTGCCAACCTCACAGGGCAGTGGTGGCAATGACAGGGAGGTGATGAAAAATGCAGAGGGTTCAGGAGGCCGCTCAGTGCTTGGGGTGGCTGTTAGGCTGGTGTAGGGTGAGGGGGTCAACGTGAGGCGAAGCCATGAGGGTTGGATATCGGAGGTGAGCTTGCCCCCTGTGGGCCTATGGGGGGAGTGGGGGGTACAGTGTGAAGAGGGTTATGGGGTGGCGGCCTGGTGGGGAGCAAGGGTTAGGACAAGCTGGGCAGAGAGGTGAGCGCTGTAGAGGAGAGGTTTCAGAGACCGTTGTGAGGCAGAAGGCTCACCATTACAGCAGAAAGCAATCAGGCACTTCCTGGGGTGGGGGTGGTCATGCCAGGTCCTTGATGGAGGGCATGAATAAGCCTTAGCCCCTGCCCTCAAGCAGCCACTGCCTGGTCCGGCTCCATCATCTCTGTCCCAGAGATTTGCAGCCCCCTCCTTTGGGTTTGTGCATCTCCACTAAAGCTGGAGGGAAGTACCATTTTCCTCTCTCAAGATGGAGGCCCAAATCCCTCATGTAGTTTGCACAGAAGGCCCTTCCTTGCTGACCTCTGGTTTCATCCTCAGCCCTCCCCTGTGTTCTCCCTGCACACAGCCCCCCTGGCCACTGTGACTCCTCTAACTCACCTGGTCTTCCCTGCTCGGGATCATTACTTCCAGACTGTTTCCTCTGTGCCAGGCATTGTTCTCACCCACTGAGTCCCTTTGACAACCCCGTGACATGGGTATCGTCCTCCAGAGAACACACTGAAGGCAGGGTTCAAACCTAGGCAGTCTTCATCTGGGCTCTGCCCTTCACAGATGTTAATCTCCCTGCCTGAAGCACCTTTCCAGCCTCAGCCTACCCTCCCCAACTTGGCTCACTCCTAGTACTCCCCAGAGCTCCTCCCAAAGACCGTTTCCTTAGCCTCTGTGATGCCTCAGCCCTGCACCCCCGCCCCCACCCTCTCCAGTGCCTTTCACTGTCCTGAGATCCAATATTCCTTGGTGGCACCAACAACACTGATAACTAAATAATGTCTTTTAACAATTGGAAATATCTATGTACCTAACAACCGAGCCCCAAAACTTAGCATGTGAAAACTGACAGAAATGAAGGAAGAAATAGGTAGCTCTGCAAGTAATAGTTGGAAACTTCAATACCCCACTTGCCACGTTGGGTAGAACAACTAGAGAGAAGACCAGCGAGGAAACAGAGGACTCGAACAATCTGTAAACCAGTTAGAGCCGACAGGCATCCGTAGATCCCTCAGCAGAGTACACTTTCTTCTTAAGTATACTGGAGCATTCTCTAGGCTAGACCATACGTTAGGCCACAATACAAATCTCTGTAAACTTAAAAACATGGAAATTACACAAAGCATCTTCTTGGGGCTTAGTGGAATAATCGTTAAGGGAGTTGTCTCTCTCCCACTCCCTGAGGGCGGGGACTGTGTCGGCTTGCTTCCTTGCTCTGTCTCTGGGATCTAGAGCAGTGACTGACATGTAGTAGGCTCTCAGTAAGTGCTTGCTTTGTGCATGAAGAAACAAAAGAGTGAACAAATGAATTAATATCTGGGAGAGAGATGGTCGTGTAAATAATTCCCTTAAGATTTTATTTGGGAGAGAGAGAGAGTGCATGAGCAGGGGCAGAGGGAGAAGCAGACTCCCCGCTGAGTAGGGAGCCCAATGCGGGACTCGATCCCAGGACCCTGAGATCATGACGTGAGCTGAAGGCAGATGCTTAACTGATTGAGCCACCCAGGCGCTCCAGCAATTCTTTTTTTTTCTTTTTCTTTAAGATTTTTAAAATATATTGATTTGAGAGAGGGAAAGAGTACGAGAACAGGACCAGAGGGGAGGGTCAGAGGGAGAGGGAGAAGCCGATTCCTTGCTTTGCCCCTCATTTTTTTTTTTTTTTAAGATTATTTATTTTAGAGAAAGAGAGAACACAAATAGGTGAGGCAGAGGGAGAGGGAGAGAATCTCAAGCAGACTGCACTGAGTCTGGGGCCTGATGCAGGGCTTGATCCCACAACCCTGAGGTCATGACCTGAGCTGAAACCAAGAGTCGGACGCTTAACAAACTGTGCCACCCGGGCGCCCCACTCATGTAAACAATTCTAACACTGTATGGGAAATGCTCTGAAAGGGAGAAATGCCTAAGCCAGCTGGGGGTGTCTGGCCCTTACCAATCAGGAAGGTTAATGAAAAGCAGATTGTTCGGTACATTTCTACACTGCACCCACCCCTTTGACAGAAATGAAAGGGGAGCACTTAGGCCCTAGTGCAATGGGAGACCTTTACAGGAGGAATGCCATTAGATGTACAAACCAACTTGATGGCTCAGAATTACAGTTTTTACTTGGAGCTCTGAGGAAGTGATGAATTATTTTGCCCCATGAAGGAGGCCAGCACCTCATCTCAGAGCTTAGAAGAAATGCTGCTTCAGGAGAGAACCATTTTTTTGTGAAACTAAACTGCTCTCCACTATAGAGATTGGGAGGCCACTGAGTCATGGGATCTTCCACCATTGTCTCAAATTGTGTTCTAAGCACAGGAGGCTGGCACATGGCTATGAGCTGCTCTTGAGAGAGGAGGGAAGTTCAGGAGAAAGCATTTAGCCCTGGGACGACTCTTAAGTAGAGGCCAGGACTGGAACCTCCCAGCCCTTCCAGAATTGTGCAGTACCGTTTTGGTAACCGTCAGGATTGATCTTCAGGCATTAGCAATAGTCAGCCCGTCTGTCCGCATGCCTTGGATTCAGCCCGGTGGAAGATTGGTGGTGGTGGGTATGTGGACCCAGAGATTCACAGTTAGGTGAAAGTCACCACATAAGACAAAACTCACAGAACTCAGAGAACCAAAGGGACCCTTGAAGACCCCTTAAATATCCTGTGAGCATTAACTGCAGTACTATACGTAAAAGCACGCAGGCCTACGTTGTAGGTACTCAGTAAATGATTTGCACTTGAATTTAAATCTTGGTTTATTGAAGCCAAACACAGGGTTTTGAAAGTTGCAAAGAGGGGTGTTTGTGCCTGCCTTCCTGGTTTCCCCTTTCCCACCCCAAATAGCTGTTGCTTGCCTAGCCATGGACGTTGGCCTCCTGAGCATTTTTGTGGAATCTGATCTTAAAATGGGTGCCAGGGTCTAGAGCGAGCACAGCAAGGAGGCGGCATGACTTCTCTGGGTGCTCCAGGTACCCCGTGGTCATCAGTGCACATGAGCCTCCGTAGCTGCCTGGGGGCTTCCAATTATCAACCCCTTTTTCAGATGAGGAAACAGGTTTAGATAAATTCTGAGTCACGGTGACTCATTTGTAAGAATGGAAGTGCAGCCCTTTCTCATTCCAAAGTACAAACTGTGTATATAAAGAACAAACACACATGGATTAAGGTAGGTCCTTTCAGAATAATGCTGGGGGCTTAGGTGAGCAGGCTCACACTGGCCCCGGGGCTTACTCCTGTGTGCGACAGATGTTGTCACCGATTGCTTGTGTGTAATGCCTCTTAGAGAAGATGATTTCCTCTCTTTTTCTTGGTAAATTAAAATGACTAATTTTGAACTTTCTTTTTGGTCAGATCAAACCGGGCACTGATCAACGTCTGGATCCCGTCGGTGTTTCTCCGGGGCAAAGCGGCCAATGCCTTTCACGTGTATCAGGTGAGCCCCTGATTTTCAGTTGGATGTCCGCACTCGGGTGGAGCAGACGGCTGTTCGTGGCGCTGTGGTTTGTCTGTCTCTTGTTGATGGAACGCTGTACTTAGGAGACCACGGCCTTCTGGCTGCCCCACCTCCCTGAGGAAGGAGTCCTTCCCTCATTCACACAGGAGGGACTGGGGTGGAGCTTCTTCATGCCGGTCAGGCCTCATGGTGTGGCCACTGCCGATCTCAGCGCGGACTGCTGGAGCCGAGATGGAGTCTGTCGGCTTGTGTCGCAGCCATGAGGTCCAGGTGTTGGTGCGGCCTTGGGCGTGGTTGAACCTGTGGCCACAGATCTGCCGCCTGGATCCCCTGCTCAGGTGTCCTGTTCGGGCTGGTGCTCTCTGCAGCTTGATGGATGGCACTCAGCCTGTCTGGGAGGTTTCAGCGTTTCTCCCAGGCCTGTCTTGGATCAGGAACCCATTTCTGACCCGCCAGGCTGGGTGATGCACTTCTGTGATTGGCCAGGCTCGGGCGTGACCACTGCTGGCCCAGGAGTGTGCCGGAGAGAGGGGAGAGCAGTTCTGCGAACGAAAACCAGACTCCTCTCCTCAAAAGAATGGGCAGCAGTTACTTGACAAAGCCAACACTGCATGTGTCTCTTCTTCCTCCCTGGGAAGGGTCGCTCCCTGGCTGGGGTTTGAGTGTTAAGGACCGTGGGGTCTTTGTCTGCTTTGGGGACCCGGGACCCCAGTTTTCCATCTTTTCTCTGATTTTCCAATGCCTCTTTCAGCCTTGCCTTCTTACCATCTTTTTTGTCGTCATTTTTCTTTGTTTTGTTTATCTTGGATCCTGATCTCCAGCTGTTGATGTTCACCTGTCCTGGACTGCTTTGTTTTCAAGTCTGACTCTTAGCTGCCTCCTGGGTCTGTCATCTTGTACCACAACAACTTTCATTAGGTTTTGTTCTTACTCCCTGTCAGCTCTGTGAAAAGCCTTGAGTTTTGCTGCCCCCCCCAACTTTTTTTTTTTCAGTAGGGAGTTGACCATTGAAGACGTCTTCTCAGGTATTAAGATGTTTTCCTAGAGCCTGGGGTGGTGAAAAAAGGACAGTGAACTTGAAAATAGGAGCCCTGGTTTCAATTTCGTAACCTTAAGCGAGTCTCTGTTTCCTCATCTGTAAGATAGAAACAGTCCTACCACGTACCTTGCAAGGCTCTTGTCAGCTCGAGGAGCGGCCGGTGCCCTGTGCACACTCTGTATTCGCGTCTTCGTACTTCTCATCTTCCCAAATGCTCGCCCTGTGTGGTCTTCGGTGGCAGGCCTGGTGGCAGGTGTGTGTTTTATAGGAATGGGTATCGGCATCTTAATATCTCGTGGACAGATGAGCTAGGGTTTGGCACAGCAGCTTGTGACTTTAGTCACAGAGAGTGACTTTAGTTTACTTGTTCGTCTGGGCAACGGCAGTTAGTAAGTAGGTTTGTAAGTGTTGGGGAATCTGAGTGTTCATGATGCTCTCTGCTTGGGCTTGAGAAGAATCAGACAGGACAGATTTCTGCATGTCTCCTTCGTTCTCCTTCTCGTCTTATGCCAAACCAACCAAAATCCCTCTTAACTTGAGTGTCCGAGTTCTGCTTTGTGGTCATTGGAAAGCTGAGTGGTGTTGCCCGGAAGATGGAAAAAGTGAAGCCGACAGCTTTATTTTAGAGCGAAATTAAAATGTGATCTCACTTGAGAGGTTTCCTTGACCTTTCATTTCTGACTCTCCCCTCCCCCAACCCAGGATGCGATCTGGCAGGTTGTGACGTCTAGAAGTCAGTTATGAAATGAGACGGACACGGCCCATGTGCTGTTGCCTGGGAGACAGTTGGCATGGTGATCACGGTGGCATCTGTGCACCTCTGTCCCTGTCCTTCATGGCTTCAGAGCTTTCCTGGGTGTGGTCCAGTAGGTGCCTGGAGGATGTGGCCCAGAGTCACCCACATCAGCCAGAGCAGCTTCAGCTCACACTGTGAGTGCTCCAACATCTTTCTCGGTGTTGCACCTCTGGAGGGCAGCTCTCTCCTTTTCATTAACCGTGCTTCTGGTCGGTCCCTCAAGAGCAAAATCTGAGCATGTGTTTGGAAACATTGGAGAAAGCTTTTGTTTTACAGTGTTTTTATCATAAACAATATCAGATAGAAGGTGACTCACTTAAAATGCTGGTACCATTAGACGTTATTTTTCTTTGTTTAAACAAATGCATTCTATATATTTCCCCAAAAGATTTGAGATAATTTCTAGAGAAACTCCTGTAAAAGAATGATAAAACAGAAGTAAAAAGTCAAATAACAGGGTCCGGGAAAATATAACCTAGGAGAACTTGAATTAAGGAAACTGAAAATCACACGTATCTGTCATGAGCTCCTGTATGACTGTTCTCATTGGTTTGTGAATTTCCTATGGGCTTCCTGGCAGCCAGGGTGAAAATGGAAATGTGGCTCTTTTGGATAATACCATGGCTAATGAGAAGAAAACACGTCAGCTCCTCAAAGGGAGCTCCAAGAGAAATTTCCACACAGGGCTTTAGATTAGGCAATATTGAGGGATGTAGGAGGCAATCCCTCATTACATCCCTGTGACAAATTGCTGTCATGCTTCATCAGATCGCCCTCAAAGGAAGCCAAGGGCCTAACCTCCAAATGGAAAGAGTTCATTGGAAGAGCCAAGGGGAAAGACTCCGCACATGTAGTTACCTCAGTAGATCTGGGCTTCCCAGTACAACAGCCACTAGCTACATGTAGCCATTTAAACTTACAGGAACTAAAATGTAATGAAATTAAAAGGGCAGTTCCTGAAGCCCACTGGCCACATTTTATGTCTTTAACAGCCACAGGCAGCTAGAGGCCACCGTGCGGGGCAGCACAGACACGGCACATTTCCGTCGCGGCAGAAAGTTCTCTGGGCCGGTGGGCAGCTAGAACAGTGTCTCCGGGAGTGTGGGACAGCAGGCCACTCTGTGTGTCAGGTCAGGTTTTAGAAAGACAGAGGCTGGACATGGCTACCAACTCCTGCAGGGAGGAAGCCACTCATTTTTCAGCTCTTCCCTGGCTTGGGGTTACCGGGCAGGGGGCTCAGGGAGACCCCGAGTGTGGCCCCTGTGCTGCCCGCACCCTCAAATCTTGCTATTCAGCAGAGACAGGGATGCTCCGGAGGAGCGCCTTGGCAGGAGCTGACTTAAGCTTGATCATGCACGTTGTTTTGTTTTCATTGTGTTTATTTATACATTTGCCTTCTAGTTATGGCACAGAATCCCGTTTTCCATCCACCATGGTGATGCATTGATGCATGTTCCTTTTAAAATAAAGTTAAGAAAGAAAGTCCAGTTAAAACAATAACAACAACAACACTAAGTAAACGATCATGCAAACAGCAAGAGTTTGGGACAGCATTATGTGACTAGTAACATTCGGGAAACTTCGCTGGGCAGAGGGAACAGACAGCAAATGGTAGCTCAGTAACTATGATAGTCCCACCGGGAAGCCACAGCGGCCGCTGCCTCTGGCTGGTCTGTGTGCATTCTGTTCAGTAGCTCACTCAGCCCTCACAACCGCCCTGTGAACAAACTCTTCTTATCCCCATCTTATTGATGAGACAACAGAGGCACCAAGAAGCCTCTCATTCAGTAACACGTTTTTAGCCCAAGTAGTATTTTCTCCCAAGGTACCAGTTGGCAGAGGTTCTGAGAAGGAGGGTGGAGCTCGTCACATGTCTAAGAGGCGAGTGGGGGGTGGGGTGGCTTCATTCTGAAGGGAGGGGCCCGGCCTGCACCCCAGAGTTGATGGGCCGAGGGCACACCTGCAGCCCAGCCGGCTGGTTCTTGTCGAACTGCTCGGGGCCCACCGCAGGGCACAGTCTTGTGATCCACCAAGCCTTCCAGACCCCCACGTCGGGCTGAGATGCTCTTGCTCTGGATAATTATCGGAGCAGGTGCTGGTTCGTGGTGGCTGCTCGGGCCGTAGACGGGTTTCAGGGGTGCTCCTTCAGAACCGCTCCCTTGAGCAATGTCAGGGTCTGGAGAGCCTTCCCGGAGGTTTGGAGAAGGTGCTCCTGGATGCCAGGAGGAACTAAGCTAGCTTACCCGCTGCAGGCAGAGCTTGGGCTTTCACTCTTCGTATTGTGGGGTGGGGGGGGGTGCTTGGAGTTGTATTTTGCACAAGGGATTCTGGCAAGGGGTGCCGTCCCTGGGCAGGGTTGAATGCAAGTTCTTAAAAAATGACTTATGCCTTTGAGTGCTGTGGTTTCTACAATCGGCCCCCACATCCGAGATGGGGGCCAGGAAATGGCAGCATTTGAACAATTCTCAAAACACCAGTAAAATCAATGTCCAGAACTTTCCCAATTTAAGGTTTTCATCTATGAATATTTCTGATGCTTCTGGCTCCTGCTAACGCTTGGCTGCCCCCAGACACTAGCCAGGGACAAAATGATTGAATAGCAACAAATAAAATGGGAAAAACTATTTACTAACTGGTCTTGCTGGGTTTTTGTCTCTTTCTGTGTTAACACACCTTTGAACTTGTGAGCTCGATTTTCTGTCACTTCTGTGTGATAGAGTTACATTTGTGGTTAATCAATTAGTACCTGGTTTATACTACTTTGTGATTGTTTGATCTTATTTCCCAAATACTCTCACTTCCAAATAAGATTGAGGCCCACCGTTTTTAATATCCTGCTGTAGTGTGTATAAAGGGATGTTAGACCCCCTCCCCAAAACAAAAACAAAACTGCCTTATTTTTCTTAGGTAAATATTACAGCCACTACACTGGTATGAAATAATCCGTTGGTACACTTACTTTCTGAACCCTCAAATCTTCACCTTTGAAAAGAACTGTTTTAAGTAGAGCTGAAATCAGTACTCTATATGGGATTAATTTCAGCCTTTGAACTTAGCCACCGGAAACATTGGCCAGTGTACAATATTCCATCTGCACGGCCCAACTAATTAGCTCTCCTTTGTATTAAAAAGAAATGTTGCTTTGTTTCAGCAAAGCTCTTCCTTTCTCGAATACGTCCCCTTTCCTAGAGGCCACAGGGTGTCCCTTTGGCTTAAAGGAATGGCAGTGCCCTGGGAAGACCCGCCCAAAAGGAAACCATGTCCCCCGGGGCAGCCATCCTGAAGGTTTATTCCAGCGGAGCGCAGTTTCACATGTGATGCGGGGAATCCATTGTTTCTCCTGTTAATAATAGATCGCAGGGCCTAGGTGGGCTGCATGAGGCTGCAGGTGGTGGGGAGGAGGGCGACGTGCTGGGGCTTGAGGCCCCGGGCTTCTCAGCCATTCCTTTTCATCCTCTTTCCTCAGAGGCTTCCCCCGTGGGTCCTCCCGTTCTGTTACCTGCAGCTCTGTGCTTGGGCTTGCGCAGTGTGTAGCGATGCAGAGAGGGGAGGGATTCGGGACGTAGAGGAGGATGAAACAGAAACCGGCCCCACGGCTGCAGCGCTGTGGGCTCTGGGAAGCCCCTGCCCTAGCAGGGGGAGACAAGGGTGGGTTTGCAGGCAGATGTGCTTCTCTGTCGTTGGTGTCCGGTCCCTCCTGCCACACCCGTTGCGCCAGAGGCAGGCAGGAAAGGTAGTTGAGCCCTCGGATTGCCCGGTGTCCTCCCAGCCCGCGGGGTCTTCGGTGCTGTGCGGTGGGCAACCCCCGGGACCACGGGCCTTTGCTCCTGCTGTCTCTTTCCTGGAGAACTTAACACTCCACCAAGTCCAGCACCCAAGCGCCTCTGAGGTTCACAGCACGTTAGCCTCCAGCTGTTGGAGGGATGCTGAGGGCTTCTGAGAGAGCCCGATACTGGCGAAAATAGAAAGCAAAAACCAGACAGGCTGTTGTGCTCCCTTTGGACGTATATGTCGCCATTATTCTGTTACTGCTTCTATCTTCCCGAGCAGGAAAGCTATTTTTTTCTTTGACAGTATAATTCCTTTCTTCATCCCAAAGCTGTTTTACTGAGGTCCTGCTATATGCCAGGCTTAGCTGTTTATCGAGGACCTACTATTTGCATCAGAATTGTTTAAGTGAGACCCCATAAAGGCCTGAAACATTTAATGCCCAGGCCCCAGTACATGAGAGTTTGGCCAACTGGGAACTGCCTAGTTGGTGCTGGATTTAGCCTTGTTTTGGATTTAAGTTAGTTACCGAATTGGACCAGTGGCGTTACTCACACACGTATGTCTTTGGTTTCTCTTGCTGCCGGAATTCCAGCTGAAGCTAGCCTCCAGGTGGGCACGGCCCCCACCTCCCCATTCTGATGCTTCTGTTTGCTGGTCCCCAGGCTTTTCCCTCATGGGCATGTTTACATGGGGAACTGTGTCTTGGTCAAGGGCGGTGGTGGAAGTTGAATCTGAGCAATCCCAGAGGCTTGGGTGGCAGAGCCCTCAGGATGCAGCTGTCACCTCAGCCGGACCCAGCCTGATCCTCTGATGTGATCCCGGTCACGTCCAGGCCAGGGCTCCTCAAACTGGGACAACATGGGAGGGGAGCTGAGCACCCTTCTTCTGACCAGGACATTAAATCCCGAGATACACCTGCTCTTTCCTGGTTGTAGGAGAGGGGAACCGGCCCAAACTGGAGCAGAACTCAAGGGGTTCACCACTTGGAACACAACCCAAAGAAGTGTTGGAGGCAAAGAATCTGTATTACTTGTCACAAGTAAGGAGGCAGGGAGATAGTGCTCAAAGCGCTGTGTCTCGTTGGGGTTAGTGCTAGAAGCTTTTATTCAGTACATCAGGGGTGGGGGCGGGGGGCTTGATACATAAGCGATCTCCACGTTTTCTGTTACATAGGCACTTTGCTTAGGAACCTTCTTAGCACGCCAACATGCTAGCGCATATATTGTACGTTCAAAACAGTGGTGGGAGGGCGCCTGGGTGGCTCGGTTGGTTGGGCGACTGCCTTTGGCTCAGGTCGTGATCCTGGAGTCCCGGGATCGAGTCCCGCATCAGGCTCCCTGCTCGGCGGGGAGCCTGCTTCTCCCTCTGACCCTCTTCCCTCTCGTGCTCTCTATCTCTCATTCTCTCTCTCTCAAATAAATAAATAAAATATTAAAAAAAAAAAAAAAAAAACAGTGGTGGGAAACCCCACCCGTAGGAGGAGATCTTAGTGCCGCAGTGAGCTGACAGTAACTGGGGGTCATCTCGGCAGGGGGCGGGCTTGGGGGCTGCTGTTTCTGTAAAACAGACACAGTGTTTCTGCTTTTGTCCCTGTCCCTCCTCCCTCCTGCTGACAGCTTTCGGTCCTCTGAGTAACTCAGCCTGGAGCCCTAACAAAACGTAACAAAGGGTGTTCATTAGCTTGCCTAACGGAAAATACCAAGGGCAGACACGCTTGAATTTCAGGGATTCAGTGTCATGAGGACTCCGTCTCCCATCTTTTGAGGAAGTAGCTTTTCCCCTATGTTGGCTCCGTCTGTGTGCACGTACAGGCTGTTATCCCCTGAGCCCAGCGGACCCCAGTGGAGAAAACCTGTGTCTCTTCCAAGGCCAGCAACATTCCTGGGTTGGGCATTCTTGGTGAATAAAAATAACAAAAACCACAGTTTATCAAGCATGTATTGTATGCTAGAAAGAAACAGTAGCTCCCACTGAATCTTCACAATGACTCTGTGAGGTTGGAACAATTACCAACCCCATTTTATAGCTGGGGAAATGGAAACTCGCGGTGGTGTGGTCCTAGCCCTGTGTGCGGATGGCTGCGTCTGGGTGGACGGTGTGCTTTCAGGTTCTATACCTACTCCCACAACTTATCAGTAGGATTCAGGGTCTTTCCCCCAAGGACAATGAGGGTGCTCTCACCAGCAGAAGGGGGACCGGTGCCTGCACACGTCCTTGGAAACCTTCAGGTTGTACCCAGCCCGGGCTTGCCTCCAGAGCCAGTTGGGTGGAAGACAACTTTGTCCCAAAGTTTCTCCACCACAGCACATTTGACCTTGTGGATGGGATAATTCTTTGTAGGGGGGCTCACCTGTGCATTGAAGGCTGTTGAGCAGTGTTCCTGGCCACTGCCCAGTTACCACCCATACTGTCTGTCCGGCTGTGACTACCCAAGAGCTCTCCCGACGGTGCCAAATATCCCCTGGGGGCATCATTGCTCCAGGTTGGAAACTGCTGCTCTACATGGATTCATCAAAAGCTGTTACGGTTTTATGTTGTTGAACATAAATGGGATCCTAGGATACATGCCTTCCTCCTGAGCACACAGATCTCTTCCTTCCTCTTTTTAAACTTCTACACGTTCTTTCCTAGAATGAGGGAACCATTACTTAGTATTCTGGTGATGGACATTTAGATTTTCTTTTCCTGGCCATTGCATACAAAGCTGCCAGATTGTTCTAATACAGATCCCTTTGTACGTAGTGTAGACATGTCTCGAGGATAAATAGCTAGAAGTGAATTTGCTGAGGGGGAGAATGTACACATTTTTTATTGTAATAGACCTCACTGCATTGCTCGTCCCAAGGCTGAACCAATTTTCAGTCACACCAACAAGGTGAAAGAATATTTTGTCCCCATGGCCTTGCCATCATTGGGTATTATTATCAGTATTGAAAATTTCACCATTCTGATAGAGGGAAAAGAATTACATTTCCTTGCTATTTGAATTTGCCTTTTTCTTACTGCTCGGGAGGGTGAGCACAGGTCTGTGCTTTAATTTGCCCTTTGTATTTTGTGTGTGTGTGAATTGTCTGTTGGTGCCTTTCCCTACTGTTTTATGGCATCGTTCATTACTTTATTACCCAGGTGTAAGAGTGCTTTGGATAGTAATCCTTCGTACTATACGTTTCAGTCTCTGGCTTGTCTTTTAGCTTGATTTATGAGAATTACTGAGTGTTCTTCTGTTACCTGGCCTTCAAAGCTTGAGAAGCGAGGAGTTTCTTGGTTGACCTGCTGGAGTGTAGTATACCTTATTCTGTTTGTTGTTACCGTAGTCCTGAGATCTTATAGATGTCTTTGCCCACCTCTAAAATGGAAAGAATTTGTTCACAATGGTGAGTAAATAATTCATCCAGGGTCTCAGAATAAAAGCATCGAGCTAGGTTCACTACTGGTCTCTCCACCCCGAGTCTAGGGTTTTTATCGGGACTCCCAGACTGCTTCCAGAGGACAGAATGGAGACCAGTCAGTGGAAATTGGAGAGAAGTAGATTTTGGTTCATTTATTAATCCCTCCAGCTGTCTGTTCATCTGTCTATCTATCCAGCCATCCTGCAGTGGGCTGGGTGCTGGGGATATTGTGAATGATGGAGACATAGTCTTGGTTGTTGACTTATTGATATAAGGAAGATTGAATGTGGAGAGCTGATCAAAGGCAGAGTGGTCTTATCAAGTACTGATCTTGACAAACCCCTGCCCCCTGCCACATTTGACCTTGTTCTATGTGGGAGGGGCCAGATGACCTCTCAGGCCCCTTTCCAAGTTTATAAGAACTTAACTGACATATATTTCTGGTCTACATGGGCAAAAAGGACTTTTTTTGGGGCGGGGGGATTTTATAGTCACAGCATGAAAAGTGGATACACAGTTACTCATCCATCTTGAGACTGACCCTCGTGCAAGAAGCAGCCAACATAGTGTCTGCCTCCAACCTTGTATTTCTTGGAGGAAGCTTCATCTGGGCTCCTCACGGCCAGCAGAGTTAGGACGAGAGACTGAGACTTGCCCCTAGAGCAGGGTGCTGCAGGGCAGGCGTGTGCCAAAGCCCCATTCCACGCCATGGGGGCTTAGCTGAAGCCAGGGGCCTAGGCTCAAGCCAGGTTCTCATGTGGTCCTCCTGGCCATGACTGCCATGTTTATATCTCTAGTCTGGACCTTGCCACTGAAGTCTAGACCCAGGCCCCCAGTGGAGGCTCTGACCTGCAGCTCTGGGAGGCACTGCTGCTCACCTGAACACCTGTTGTTCACCTGCTAGAGGGTCGGCTGCATGAAGCCACAGTTGTGTGTCATTTTGCTTGCTGTTGTTATCTCCAGTGCTTCGGAATAGGGGAGTAGGCTCATTACACGACGGATGGATGGCTGGATGGATGATGGATGGATGATGGATGGATGATGGATGGATGATGGATGGATGATGGATGGATGGATCAACGAACCATCCTGACTCTGGTTCTCCACCCAAAGTAATATTCTGCTAGGCCCCTCTCATCAGAGTTCTCACTGTGGAGAACACTGTTGGTTTACTCTTCCCTAAACTCCTTGGTCCTCCTGGATGATTTCTCTTGTCATTTATCTCGGCCCTGCCTCAGTTTTCTCGCTTATTGAGACCACTTTCCTCCATGTTGATAACTGGCCCAGCCCTGGTTCAGGAAGTTTTATCTGCCCCAGGTAATATGCTGTTTTACAGTGAAGTAGTGGTTTAGTTCTCTAGAGTTTGGCAGTCGAGGATGGCCTACACCTCCCCCTGTGATCCCCAGACTTTCCCATAATCACCCATACACACTCAGGGCCCCTGTTCTAGCACCTGCTCCAGCACTTTAGGTACTGAGAGTAAGAGTTCAGGATTGGCAAGAGAGGGCATGAAGCCCTTCATAAAGAAGGTCAGACAATAAGGATTCATTGAATTCTTGTGAGTCAGGCACTGTGCTAGGTCTGTGAACATTGTGGACGTGATACCACCCTCTCCCCCCACCCACTGGAGTTTATAGTTTTACCAGAAAAGAGACCTTAAACCTGTCAATGTACATAAAACACAGAGATAAATATATCATTACAAACTGTGGATGTGCTGTGAACAAATACTACACAGCGTTCCAGAGATTATCAAAGGGGCCCAATTAAACTGGAGGTAAGAATGGGATTCTTTGAGAACATCTGCTCATTCCTGAGGGACAGTTTGGAGTTAATGAAGTAAACAGAAGAGGAACAGTCCAGGCTGAGGGAATTTCCTTGAGGCAGGAAAGAGCTTGGTGCCTTAGAGGAGCTGGAAGGCTGGTATGGTTGCGGTGGAGTGAGAGAGGGGGAGAGAAGGCAGAGAGGCTCGGGGTGCTACAGCCAGCTGGGTCTTCCAGGGCTTTCTAGTGAAGCCTGCCTGCCTGCTTGCTTGCCTAGCCACCCACTGCCCCATCCATCCAGCTGCCCACCCACGCATCAAATCCAGCCAGCCATCCACCCGTCCGCCCACTCATCCAGCCCCCCACCTGCCCACCTGATCACTATTGCAGGAGCCCAGGTAAGAGGGAATGGTAGTGGAGACATGCAGAATGGCCATGGAGAGCAGAATAGGTGATGTGTTGGAGGTGTGAGTTCATCAGGGTTTCAGGCACCTGGGAGAGTTAGCAGTTCAGATGTGGACTCTAGAGTCAGTCCAAGTGTAAATCCCCCATCCGCCTCTTAGTCTCTAGTTGGATGACCTTTTATGGTGGGGTCTTTATCATTCTCAGTGTTCTCACCTTCAGGAATGTTATTTCCTTCATAAGGTTGTTGAGAGCTTTAAATGAACACGTCTCTAAAGTACTTAGCCCGTTGCTTAGCCTACTCGGTCAATGGGAGGGACCCAGAGAGTGCAGCCATTCTTACCATTTGCTCAACCAAACAAGTGTGCACCTCTGGCACACACCTGTGCCTGGGATTTGAAATGAATGTATGTGGTGTGAGTCTTCACACCCACATGTAGGCACACGGTGGCCCACAGCCTTAGAAATCTGTTCCTCTCCGGCAGGAATCCAGAACCCGATCACCCTCTCCTTCATTCCACCTGGTTGAGCCTTTGAACACAGGGTCTGCTGGTCCCTATTTTGCTGAGACTAGAACACCCGAACTGGAGCTTCTAAACAGGGGGATGCTGCGCTGCACGCGCCTCATTGGGAAATGGCATGGTGGTGCTTCTCTCCCTGCCCGCCTCCCATGCACACACTGAGGTTGAAGGGAGGTAGTGTGGGGAAAACAGTTGATGAGCAATTAGGCAGCTGCTCAAATGTCAGCTATCATGATTTATGTTTATGTGATGAATATTTTCCCAGGACCTAGGGCACGGGAATAATAACTCTTTTATTTCTGTGTTTAAAAAAATAACTCGGGGCGGGGTGGAAAGCCCAAGTCTGTGCATTGGTGAGTAAATGCCTTTCCTGGCAGAGGTGAGCCCTCTTAGGATCTGCAGGACTTGAATTGGGCTGGTGTGGGAGGGCTCTCACATCGCCGCAAGTGTTCACCTGCACGGATGCCCCCATGACGCGGGGACTGTTGGTTTTTCCATGAGCTGGGCTTTCAGTAGCCTTGGGCCCAGAATGAAGTAGGAAGTGGGGGGGGCTTCTGCTTTAAGCTTCGGATTTTTTTCCCCTACCCCTTGCAGATACAGAAAAGCATTTTGAATCCAACCTTTAAAGGTTATCTCCTTGTGGCGCCGGCAGACTCATCCCAAGAGACTGTGAATCCCAGCTCCTTGCCAGACTTGCCCGCGGAGTGAAATTCTGTCAGACCGCCCTGGCTGTTGGAGCGGGAAAGCAGACATGCAAGCTGGCGGCCGCATGGAGGCTGCTCTTCAGCGACAGTGGAGAGAGGACTGTGTGACAAGTGTGTAGCGCGCGGATGGCGGTCTCAGGAAGTCTTGAAGGACGGTGTTAGGACTGTGAGCACAGCATGGTGGAGATGGGGAGCAGGAATCTGGCCTCTGGGGTTATGTTGCCGTTTGTCCTCTGTGGCCCAGATGACAGGAGGCCGGTCTGGAGGCAGAGGGCCCACAGAAGATTGACAGGGAGGTGAGCTTCTGACACCTCAGTTGCCAGAATCCTGGAAAGGAAAACAAGCTGCACTTGGCAGCATGTGATTGAGAGGAAGCCACATGCTAGACCACGGAAGTCAATGAGCCATGTTACCAAGTCTGCCCCTCCCCTGACTGCTTTTACTTTAATCTATTTATGAAACACTAAGTATGAGAAACGTACATAAGGCCACTGTGAATAGTAAGCACTGGTACCTACTAAGCCTTTCCCATACAGAGTTCTGATCTGAGAACAAGCATTTTCACCCCTGTTGACAGATGGGGACATTGAGGTCAGAGAAGTGAACTGCCTAAGGTAGCACAGCTGGTGGGTATCAGGAGTACACTGCAAACCTGGGTCTAAATGACCCTCCAGCTCTGTGTTTTTTTCGGAGAAGAATGCTCTATTCTTGTTAACTGAGTTTCCCGAACAAAGAGGGAGAATGTGAAATGAAGAAAATGACAATGAGGATAGTGGTGATGGTGTTAGGATAGTTGGTGGCTGATGATGTGATGATGGTGGTTGATTGTTGGTAGTGAAGGTTGGTGAGGATGATGACCGTTGGTGAAGAGGGTGGTTGATGGTTGGTGAGGAGGATGGTTGTTGGTAAGAATGGTGGTTGTGAGGTGGGTGGTGATGGTTGGCGAGGATGGAGGATGATGGTAGTTGGTGAGGATGGTGGTTGTGAGGAGAGGAGGAGATGGTAGTTGGTGAGTTGGGGGAACATGGCTGGTGAGTAGGGGGAGGATGGTTGGTGAGTTGGAAGATGGGTGGTTGGTGAGGGTGGTGGTTGGT
>NW_027397075.1:5713555-5869165 GCF_003265705.2 Callorhinus ursinus | reverse complement strand
GTTGGTGAGGAGGAAGATGGGTGGTTGGTGAGGGTGGTGGTTGGTGATGGCAGCACCTGTATTTCCCATGTACTAGACATTGTGCCAAGTTCTCTCCATGTTTTGTCTCCTTAAACTCTCACAAAACTCTGATGGAAGAGTTCTAATTATAGCTGTAGGAATATGAAGAGGCCCGTGCTTTCCTTGAATACCCCATTTGTGTTAAGGAAAAGCATGTCAAGAAAGATCGTGGAGTCTTTTCACAGCCGAGAGAAATTTTTCTACACATTACAGCTGGTTTTCGAGTATTCTTCATTAAGGGCCTAGCAGTGCCTGGGGGACTGAAAGCCGTGGTTAGTCTCCAAACCTTCCGGACCAGATTTTTTCCCGGACTTGATAACAAGCACAAAGCAAGCTACTCCTAATTTCCATCCCCTTGTCTTTTAGGACTAACACTCAACACTTTGGACTTGTAGCTCTTTTCATGACAAAGAAGTTGTGGCTGGCTTGGCTTCCATCAGTCTGTTTTTCAAACACCTTGGCCTTTGGAGCCCTGAGGATCAGAATGTGATTTTTCGCACCTCTGTTATTTACCAGCTGTGTGTGTTTACCAAATGTGTTCCTCATCTGTAAAATGTAGCTACTGAGCATCTTGTGTGTGGGATTGGCATGAGAAGTAAATGAGATATGTAGGAAAAGTGGCAAGCACGGTACTCGGCCCATGGTAGATGCTCGAGAGACCTGTGTCTCTGTGTCGCCGTCTTGCTGTTGAAGTGTGGTGCTTAATCTTCTTTTATGGGCTTGCTTGTTTCTCTCCCACTTTCTCCATGAGCACTGTCTTCATTTCCTGCTGTATCCTGGTGCCTAGACCAATGCCTATCGAGAAATACTTATAACATGAGTGAAGAGACATTGGGGAAATAAGTACTTGCACGAAGAGTCAGGGCATCTCGGCAAAAGATGAAGCTGGTGAGGTGGACGCAGACTTGTGTCTGTGCGGTTCATAACTTTCCCTATAGAGCGTGAGCTCCCCAAAGTGAAGTTACTAGATGTTTTGCTGAACCGGTTGGTTAGGGAGAAGAAGGACCACAGGCAGCCTCAGCCATGCATGTATCTGAGCTAGAGCCTCATGGGTATGACTTTTAAAAGGAAGGAGGACATGCACTTTTCAGATTCTGGAAGCCGATTTCTGTTCCCATTTGGCAGAGCAGTGACTTCCTCCTGTCAACCTCTATCAGAGGTAAAAGGAAGAGCTCTTCAAGACCGAGTATGGAGTCACTCAGGGTGTGGTCGCTGCCCGAGGCTTGAGTCCCTGCCCTGGAGGCCCTGTTAGTACTTTACCTTATACAGGAGTTTGGTTTTGTGTTTTTATGTTCCTACGAGTGCATATTTTACAAAGAAAACTGAAGCGATAATTGAAATGTGAATGGTTTTATTTCTTGAACGTGCTGATAACATGAAGATGATAATGTTCTGTCTTAGGGCCCATCCTCAGGCAAGTAGAATCTTGATAAGCACCCTATTTTAAGAGCCAAACTCTTCTGGTATCTGTAAATTTTTACTAATAACAACTAAATGTCTTGATTGGTGGTAAGAGACAGGAATCATATAAGAGCCTAGGGGCGTAATTTAATGTGAACTATGTAGGGAGAGAGGAATTTTTATAGCAGGCAGGAATTGGGAAATTATTTGATTGTTCAAACAGACCTTAAATGTGGGAGTGGGGTCCTATCTTCGGCACACTTGTAACTTGTTTTCCCTTCCTATGTACTTCCCTCCCTCCCTCTATCCCTTCCTTCTTTCCTCTCCTGTTATGGATCAGGCACTATGCGAACGACTGAATTACAGTAATGAGAAAGTGTAGACCAGCTTCTTGCCATCATGGAGTTACAGTCTAGTGAGGGGAAAACAAATGTTCATCAACCACATAAACAAGTGCAAAATCACAAGCACGACCCGTCTGCCCACAGAGGAACGGATAAGTAAGCCGTGGCATATTCACACGAGGAAACACTGGTCAGCGGGAACGAAGCTCACTGCGGCAGTGCAGAGCACTCTCACAAACGCGGTCGAAGGGAAGAAGCTAGAGAGAGGAGAATGAAAGAAGGGTGTACGTCAGGTGTTTGCATTTATCTGAGTACAAACTCAGCAAGGATGATGAGTCCATGCTCTTGGAGGTGCGGGGGTTAACAGGAGAAACAAGCTTGGCAAGTGCGCCATCCATCGTCCAGCTCCCCAGCCACCGAGTCAGCCATGAAGAGGGGAGAAGACAACAGCATGCTTGCGTTCCCTGTGGACGTCAAGGCCAACAAGCACCAGATCAAAGGGGCTGTGAGGGAGGTGTATGACCTTGACCTGGCTGAGGTCAGCACTCTGATCAGGCCTTATTCCACTGGTTCCTGACGGTGATGCTTTGGATGTTACCAACAAAATTGAGATCATCTAAACTGAGTCCAGCTGGCTGATTTGAAATAGAAAATTTTTCACCATTAAACACAAAACAAAAGAGGGCCTCTGGGGTCCTGGTGGTCAGGTGTGGCCGATGTGGGTCACTGAGGTTAGTGGGGCTCAGGGTAAAAGTGGGGGGCCTAGGAGTGAGGAGAAAGCTGGGTCGCCAAGCACATGCCCAGAGACCAGGACCAAAGCCTGGGTGTGTCAGGTTTCAGAGAGGTAAGCACAGTGAATTATAGTCATTAGCTCAACAAGTGTCCTAAGGTCACAGGGTCTCCTTGAGGACTCCAGCCTCTGGATTTTCACTGTCTATTTATTATTTAGTCAAGGGAGCAGCAAGTCGTTTTGGCTCCGAGACCGCAGGGCCCATGGAGGAGGAGAAGAACTAGGGGCCTTGGTGCACCCTGATGCACAATTTCAGTTAGATGAGGTTCACTCTACTTCATTGACCAAAACCGTTTTTTTTTTTTTTTTTTTTTAATTTTATTTATTTGTTGGAGAGAGAGCGAGCACAAGCAGGGGGAGTGGCAGGGAGAGGGAGAAGCAGGCTACCTGCTGAGCAGGGAGCCTGATGGCGGGACTTGATCTCAGGACCCTGGGATCATGACCTGAGCCGAAGGCAGATGCTTAACCAACTGAGCCACCCAGGCATCTCGACCAAAATTATTTTTAAAAAGGGGTTGGAGAATGGAGAATGTAAGCAGGTGTACGGTAGAGAGAGAGAGAGAGAGAGACCCCTGGCCTAGTGTGAACCCAAGGGAGGCTGCTTCCTCTACTCTAAGAGCGCGTGTCCTGGAGCGTGTGAGCACCACATGGGGGGCAGGCGTCTCCTCTCCCCTTGGTCATTCCTCCCTTTCTGAATTCTTTTCATATCGTGAGCATCTTGCTGCTTAAAGGTACTTGTTTTTGGTACTGCTTTCTTGTACCCTTGGACACAATAAGCAATTGCCACAGACACAGATAACGGTCTTAGCCCTGCAAAGGGGTGTGTTTTCGGCAGGGCCGGCCGGCCCCTCCCATACTGCCCCTAGCAGGCACACAGGAGCTGCTGCTCCCAGCCGCATCCTGCCAAGCCCTACTGGGCAAGGCTTGGGCACTGGCCAGAGACCTTTGTAAATGGTTTATTTGAAGTTATTTTATAGAATGTTTTAGTACTTGAGCATATCCATCAGCTGAGGCTAACTTCTGCTGTTGTAACAAGCAATCCCCAAATCTCAGCAGCTTATAGTACTAAGTTTATTACATGTCTGCGGAGGGGCCCTGACTTAAGATGGTTTGACTTGGGATTTTTCAACTTTATGATGGCGTGAAAGCGATATGCATTCAGTAGAAGCCATACTTTGCATTTTGTACTTAGATCTTTTCTTGGGTGGGTCATCGGTGGTACGATCATTTCTCGTGTTGCAAGGAGGGGGGGGCACCTAGCCACAGCTCCCGGTCAGCCCTACAGTCATGGGGGTAAACTACCGACACACATTCTGTAGCCCTAGAACTCTCCCGTTTGTCACTTTCAGTGCAGTATTCATTAAATTACATGACACCATCAACACTTGATTATAAAACAGGCTCTGTGTTAGATGGTTTTCCCTTACCCTAGGCTGACAGAACTGTTCTATGTTTCACGTAGGCTAAGCTAAACTGAGGTCCCATGCATTTTCCGCTTGAGATATTTTCAACTTAGAATGGGTTTATTGGGACATAACCCTATCATAAGTCGAGGAGGATCTGTATTTCCCATTTGTGCCGCATGTCACACGTGGTGTGTTATGCTCCATGTTGTGGATCGAAATCAAAGAAGCACCTGAGCTGGGGCACCCTTTTCTCATGGCAAGGGGAGAAGTGAGGACAGCAGACCATGCTTGCTTCCGGAAGCCTGTGCTCAGAAGTGGCAAGACACAGGAAGGACTGGAAGAATAATCCTCTTACAGGGAAGGGCCCCGCAGAGAGGACAGCTGCACTGTCTGGTGGAGGTGTAGTAGGATAAACCCCAGAAAGTAATGCTCCCTCATTGTGGCAAAATCAGGAAAGGTAGGTAAGTATGATATAACCATTAAAAATGATGATGTAGATTTTGTATCTCAGCTTGGAAGGTTATTTATCATATAAAATAGGGAAAAATAGATAACTAAATAGAATATATAGTGCCATTAAAAACCTAACCAAAAACTGGAAAAACGTGTACATTAGCTTAGGAACGTCAAGTGGGAAGATCTAGACCAACTGTAGCAAACTTGGATATCTGCAGAGCCCAGGCAGGAAGTGAATACGGGCAGCTGCTTCTCCATGTCAGTTGATGGTCACTACACGGGAATTGGGGCTTTGTTTCTCCCCATCTTCCAGGTTTTTTAATTTAAATGGAAATCTGGAGTTAGCTGTTAAAAACTCTTTACTTTTAAATGTTGGCAAAGAAATGAAATTTTTTAACCTGCATAGACTACCAGTTTTGCAGTTTCCACTAGGAACCAAAAATGATTTTTTTCTGGGTGGTGGGGATTTTGCATATTTTTTTCCTTTTCCCTTATCTGTTTTCTGACTTCACCTCAAAACTGGCTATGTCTTTGTGACACATCATGGGAAAACAAAATAATTAATAGAAGGAAAAATACATTGTAGCTACAGGAATTGCTCTTGACTTTCAACTCTCTATTCAGCTGTTGGTGGTTAATTAAAAAAAAAAATAGTGACCTAAAGCACGGGCCATCCTTGGAGCTGCTCGATTTTAATAAAACTGCTGAAGACCCGTGTCTGTGATCAGGAAATGTCAAACCCCGGGAGGAGGTTGCAGGGAAGGGAAGGCTTGGGGTCCTTTTTGGTGTCTTGCTGGCCTCAGGCATCAGGATTCTCTGTGCTGACTTCCGTTAACACGGTCCTACGTGTCTTGCCCAAGGTGACACCAACTTTGGGTGCCAGCTGTCTTAGTGGGAGGAAGGAGACCCACTGTGCAGGCCAGCTCCCAGAGGTGTTGATGAAGAGAGTTGGGGAAATCCCTGGACTCCCGCTTGGCAGGGATTTCAAGTACAGTGTCTCTCCACCCTCCCACCAGGAAAGGAGATTGGTTGGGTGTGGATGTGAATGTGGGAGTAGGCTGGAGGTTGGGGCTGCTGAATATTCAGGAGTGGCTTTCATTTCTCTTTTCCCCCAACTGTAATTCCCTGCCTCACCACCCATCATGCAAATGTGATTCTTGTGCGTTTTCTAAGTGTTACTCTTTCCCTAAACAAGTAATCAAAACAAGGTTTTGAGCTGTATTTGAGCTGCAAATAAGTTTAGTATAAAAGGCAATTATTCGCCTCAAAAAAAATCAGAGACAATTTGGACATTTGAAAGGATTGAATTACCCTTAATCAGAACTCAGAATGGCATCCATTCCAAGGATTAAAATAAGCCAGGACTCAGCCCTAGTTGATAATAGCCAGTTTCTTTAAAAGAAAAAAAAAAAAAAACCTTTTAAAAAATGCTTAAAGTAGTACATGCTCATTAGAGAAAAATTGGAAAATAAAGTTAGAAGGAAGGAAAACAAATGACTCATGGCTCCAATATATAGATACAATTACAATTAATGTGTCTTTTTAGCCTTTCCTCTATGTATTCTCTCTCTGGATGGAAGTATCCCTTGTGTGAACATCTGTGTCCTGCTTTTTAACATAAATTTTGCCCACGTTACTCTACACTTTACGTCAAAATCCTCTCTCACTGCTGTGTAATATTCCACCACAGTGATGTAATATACTTTCTTGGATCCCTCCATTGGAAGATAAACCATGTCCTGTAAAAAGTTTTGAGAGTCTACTGGAGCAAAAGGGGATGCCAGTGAGCAGCACCACACCAGAGAGGTCAGGAACATCCCACCGACAGGAACTGGGGCAGAGTTTTTATGGGAGAAGACGCAGAGGCAAAGCAGGGAAATTATTTGATTGGCTGTAGCTTAAGTGGTTGCATCATTTGGGAAAGTCTGGCTGGCTGTTTGAGATCGGTTGTTGTTAACCTTGAAGGGTTTTCAGGGATTGACTCTGGTGCATCGGTTTTGGTTTTCTTAGACAGGCTACCGAAGCGCTATGGCCACCTCAGTCTCCTGGCCTCCTTGTTTCGTTAATTTAACACATGCTCTTGTTCAGCATTCAGGTGTTTTCTAATTTCTCACTGTCTTAAACAATTGTAGAGAACCACGTTATCCTTCAGGCCTATTAGTATTTTAGATTCTATTTTCTAAATAGGTCTGTGGTTGGAGGAGGGGCATAGCCCTCCTGGAGTAGTTCGTTCGGGTGGATTCCGATTCCAAATCCTGACCCTGCTGTTTGCTTGCTCTGGGACCACGGGCAACTTTGTGAACTGCACAGTGGGGGGCACCGTCACCGAGCGACTTGCGGGGTTGTCATGAGGTTGAGAATAATGACTGTGAGGTACTGGCCACCAAAGGGTCACTTAGGTAACTTGATGTGCTGTCGGCCACAAGGAACAGAAGACCTGCTTGGCTGTGACCTTGAGATCAGATACACCAGCTTTGGAATCAGGGCATTCCTGAGTTGACATCTCAGTTCTTAGAGAGAGAGAGAGTGGGGAAGAGCAGAGGGAGAGAACATCTCAGGCAGACGCCCCGCTGAGCGCAGAGCCTGTTGTGGGACTCAGTCTCACAACCCTGAGCTCATGACTTGAGCTGAAATCAAGAGTCAGACGCTTAACATCCTGAACCACTAGGCGCCCCAGCTCAGTTTATTTGTAAAATGGCAATAGTGGTCCAGAGCTCACAAAGGGCTTAGGAGGATTACATGGAATTGACAAAATGAGATTATATGTACACTTCGTATAGTGCTTGGATCATGCTTGGCACATGATGGGCATTATAACTGTTCTCTCATACTTATTCCTTTCAGTGCTGTGAGTGAGCTCTGCAGAAACTGCTGGGGGAGAGTAAGGACATGCCTCATTCTCTTTGCAAAGGGTGGTGGGAGGTCACAGAAGCTTCCAGAACCAGGCCTTCACGCTGAGCTGGGACAAGCTGGGTGGGTGAGAATGGCTCCCCAGCCCACAGATGAGAGCCGACAGGGGGATGGCTAGGAGAAGGGGTTCAGAGGCCGTGGCCAGGACCCCCCACGCAAGTGTCCGATCAGTGTGGACCCTGAGAATGCCACCCCAATGAACTGAGCCAAAAGGGCTTGGGAGGAAGAGGAGAGTATTCTTAGGGTTTTATTTTTAGGGGCAGGGGCCTTTGTCTGGTTCTTACATTGCTGTTAGTAATCTGCAGTGTACTAGTGATGTGCTCCGGCTCTGTGCTGTAATGGAAAAACTCAACTTTGATGCAACACATTTGGAAAGTGAAATTCTCCTGCCCTCCTTAAAAAGAAATCTGATGGTTTGCAAAGTTTCAGAAAACAGGTCTCATCTGTGTTATGTAAAGCGCCCTCTTATTTTCTCCCTCAGTTGAACAAAGTCACAAAATAAGAATGTAAACACTTTCTGATTCAGACTGTTGAGATTTCAGTGCCCAGTGTCTTCTGAGCTGTTACCTAAACTCTGGCCCCATGAGATCCATTAATGCTCGCCATGTCTGGATAGCTCGCAAGCTCCTTTATGGAAATCTGTTCCATTCGTTCGTTCATTCATTCATTTCTTCAAGTAACCAACCAAGGAACCTACCAACAGTATCTGTTGAGCGCCTTCTGTGCCAGACTCTGTCCTATGCCCTGGGGATATGCTGAGGAGCCCAACCAGGTAAGATCCCTGTGCCCACAGAGCACACATTCTAGCGAAGAGGCTCAATTAGCAAATGAACAAGCACTGTAGTTTTATTCACTAGTTAGTGCTAGGAAGCAATAAAAGGGATGTTCTGGGGAAGGGACTGGAGTGTATTCAGGTAGAAGCTGTTGCACATGGGGTCAGCCCAGAAGGCTTTCGTCATTGGTTGGCATGGAGTATACGTCCTTAAGCTTATTGGCAACCGAGTGACTTGGTCCTCCTCATTCAGAAATTCAACAGATGGTTATTGTTACTTACAGCTTCTCTGTGTTTCTGTATTCCCTCTTCCAGGTTGGCAAGGCCAGTGGGCAGAGAACTCTATCCCTTGCTGAGACTGTGTATCACTGTAGGGAAGGACTTGGGGAGGCTTCTCTTGGGTGAACTTGGCTGGGCTCTGGACGTAGGGCACAGGATGGTGGGCCGTGTCCGGGGCCGTGTCCTGGAGGCCAGGGTGTGAGTGGAAGGGCTCTGGCAGTGCCCCCGGGATGACCAGGAATGGTGTGGGGGGGGGGTTCTTGGAGGAAGGGGTGCCAAGTAGTCAGAACTCACCATGTTCTTCTGAAAAGTGTGTTTGCCCCATTCCTTTTGGACCATTGCAGAGATCTGCTCTCCTGCCATGGAGGATGGCAGGTGTCCCATCCTGGTTAGCCATGGTTCTGGGCAGCAATCATCAGTTAAAAAAAAAAAAAAAAAAAAGAAAGAAAAAAAAAAAAAGGTGTGGGGTGGAATGTCTTGAGGGGAAATAGCAGTTTACTAAATGAGCCTCCCCCCTCTGCTGTCATGTGCACTCATTGGAATACATCCCTTAGTGGGTCTTCTAGCAGCAAAGTCATGAGAATGGTAGAGCTCAAAAGTCCCCGTCCAACTTTATGGCATTTGCATGAAAACATTCCCACATCCCGGACCAGAAACCGATGTTTAGCAACCCCCACTACCCACACTCTTAGGACTTTGATTCCAACCGTAGCTGTTTCATTTCTGAGGATTGTCTCCTCTGCGTGACTCACCTGCCAGGGTGTGTGTCGCCCACCCCCTATTTTGAGGTTCTCTTGTTGGGCATCCTTTTTAACACCTCTTAGACTCATTCCCCAGGTCAGGGGTGATAGGCAAGTCTTCCAGCTATTTACTTCATGTGCTTTGAGATGCTGGGACAGCAAGACACATGCTTTCAAGTCCTGAGTGGCCTTGGGCAGCTTATTTGACTGCTCTAGGCCTCACTTCCCTTCTCTGTAAAATGGGGCATAGCTTCCATTCCTACATGCCAGAGCTTTGTAAGGTAGTATAAAGTGTTATATGTAACATAGTTGCTGCGTAAGCTCTCAGGGACCCCCTTCATTTGTTTGTCCACAATAAGAATCCGTGAGCCCCAAGATCAGAGACCTGGGCCCTGGGAACAGCCCTGTACCCTGAGAACTGCAGAGCAGGGTGTTTGGTGGCAGGAGTGGGTAGAACCAGGATGCAGAGGGGGCAGTTACTGCTGTTACATGCTTACTCTTCTGTGCCCTCTCTGAGTGAGAGCAGTGGGCTCTGATGTGCCCCCCCCCCAGGTCTTGTGATGACCCCCACAAAGCTGGTCCCCCCTGCTGCACACCCTTGAGCAGCTCCATAGTGTACTTGGGGCTTTGTGGATGTTTTACCCTCTGTGACAGTGCTCTCTATGCTTGGTGTTGGGGGACCTGCTGACCTGACCCAGAGAGAACAGGGTGTTCCATTTGCTCCAGGCCCCTGAGAACATTTGTATTAACCTGTAAGGAGGGGCTGGAACAGGGTGCTCTCCAGGCTTGACTTTTCCACTGTGCCAGGGACATATCTGTTGGAGAATTAAGTCAGGCCCAGGGGGTCCCCCAGAAAAGGAAGCCATCCCTGGGGGGTCTTTGCTGTCAATCCCATTGGCTGTAAAAAGGGAGTAGGGGTGATCCTTTCAAGGGAGAGAGGCTGTGTGTGGCTGGGTTCCAGTCCCTTGGCCCAGAGTAGGGTCGGAGGAGTCCGGTCTGCACTGGGGTCTGTGCAGCTCCTCAGTCACCATGCCAGCCTCCACACCGTGAGATCAGCTCAGGTAACCGCCGATGGGACTCAACCTGTGTTAGCTGGGGCCCAGAGTAAAGGGACTTTGCAGGAAGATAGCCTGCCTTACTTCTGTTTCTTAGAATTGTGAACTGTTTTCTCTCTAGGTTAGAGAAAGATTCCATTTACTAAACTGATGAGTGGCAAGTTGATGGTCAGGGAATTTACTTGGTCAAGTAATTTGGGGAACTGCCCATTCCTGGACAACCCTTGTGGAACCTCTAGAGGCCAGAGGCATAGGTGAGGTTCTGGGAACATGCTAGGGACACTAATGGATTCCTTCCATTTTTGTGAGTATCTGTGACACAGCTGGTTCAGGGCACTATTCAGAAGACATTGGTTGAGGTAAAGATTCCCCCCACCTGCCTTGATTAACACAGATCTTTCTAGTGGCTGCATTCAGGAGTGAGAGAAGAGAAATGTAGTATTTTCCACTTAGGCACATCGCCATGGGTCCTCTGCTGTGAGTTTCTCTCTTACTTTGTTCTGCGGACGCTCTGAATGGAAGACTAGAGGACCCTTGGTTGCTGTTGTCACCTGCTCTTGGGGCTCCCTGCGTGGAGTCAGCTACCTTTTGGTGAGGACACAGTAATCAAGGCCCCTGGGCTAGTCACGGAGTTTCACATCAGCCTCATTCATTGGGCAGCTACTAGGATCAGGTGAAAAAGGGGTCCATGGTGCTCAACCAGGGCTCACACGTCACTCCAAGAGTTGTATATTGAGATGCAGCCCTCTCTCCAGAGAGGTGTTCCAGAGGATCCAAGGCTACTTGGCAGGAAGTGGCTGAGCGTGCTGCCATGCTCAGCTCAAGCTCTCCGTGAGCAGCGTAGGCCCAGTCGAGGGCCCCATCTCTTGCCTGGGCCCGGGCAGCACGCTTGGGGCAGGAGGCAGTGGATTCAGGAGCTCACAGACCGACGTTTCTATTCAGAGGGTGGGAAAGGAACAAAGACGGGAACACGGCACCATTTTTAGGACAAGGAGATGTGACAGCTCCACATGGAAGGTGCACTGCTGCAGGGGGAGGGGGAGTGGGGGGCGAGCACCTGGCTGCTTTCCTCCCAGCCAGCTTCCTTTTCGGGAAGGCACCCGTGTTGCTCAGACAGGCGTTCACACCTGCGACTGCTCAGGCACTTACCTGGCTGGGGATTCAGGGAGGCTGCGGGGGCCCGTCTGAGCTCCAGCTGGGCCTGCAGGGACTCTGGTGGGTTGCTGGCCCCTGGCTGCCGTGGCCAGGGGCCAGGCTGCTTGCTGCTTGCGTGACCTTGGCCTGGCCCTTTCCCTTCCCTGGGCCTTGCTTTGCTTTCCTTCTGTGAACGTGAGGGTTGGCCTTTCCTGTATGAAAGGAAGGTATCAGACATTCACCTTGTTCAAGTGGACAGTCAACCACTTTATTGTAGATTCACAAGATTGTGCAAAACCGTCCCACTTTCTGATCCCAGAACATTTTCATCAGCCTCAAAAGAAACCCTGGGCACGTTAGCAGTCTCTCCCCATCATCGAATCTCCTCCTTCCCCCTTCCCTGAACTCCTGGAAACCAGGAGCCAACTTTTCTTTCCTTCCTTCCTTCTTTCTTTCTTTCTTTTTTTTTTTTTTTAAGATTTTATTTATTTTAGAGAGAAAGCGTGTGAACAAGCAGGGGGAGAGGGAGAGAACCCCAAGCAGGCTCCACTCGGAGCATGGAGCCTGATGCGGGGCTTGATCTCCCCACCCTGAGATCGTGACCTGAGCTGAAACCGAGTCGGACACTTAACCGGCTGAGCCACCCAGGCGCATCTGGACTTTACCTATAAAGGTTTCCCTTTTTTGTGACATTTCACATACGCGGAATCATGTAAATCATACATAATGCGCCTTTTGTGTCTGGCTTCTTGCACACATCATAGAACTTGCAGGGTTCATCCACATTGTAGCCTGTCAGTGCTTTACTCCTTGTTACAGCTGAAAACATTGTGTGGATGTGAGCGCACTTTGTTGATTCGCTCATCCACGGGTGGACTTCTGGGTTTCTCCTTTTTGGCTGCTATGAACAATGGACCTGTGTTTGTATTCAAGTTTTGTGTGGGTTCTGAGTTCAGTTCTCTGGGGTCGACACCTAAGGCTGGATGGAGTTCCCGGGTCATGCGTCACTGTCGTTGGTTATAGCCATCCTGGTGGTTTGAAGGAGCCTCTTTTTTTTTTTTTTTTAAAGATTTTATTTATTTATTTGAGAAGGAGAGAATGAGAGAGAGAGAGCACGAGAGGGAAGAGGGTCAGAGGGAGAGGCAGACTCCCTGCTGAGCAGGGAGCCCGATGCGGGACTCGATCCTGGGACTCCAGGATCATGACCTGAGCCGACTTCATGTCCCTAATGGCTGACGATGTTGAGCGTCTTGTGTGCTTGCTGGCCGTTTGTATAACTTCTTTAGAGGAATGTCTGTTCCAATCCTCTGCTCATTTTTAAATCAGGCCATTTTAAAAATTTTTATTTTTGATTTGTAAGAGTCCTCTGTTCTGGATGCAAGGTCCTTATCAGATACACATTTTGCAAACATTTTCTCTGTTCTGTGGTTATCTTTCCACTTTGCTGATGGTGTCCTTTGAAACACAAAAGTTCTTAATTTTGATGATGTCCAATTTATCTGTTTTTTTCCCTTTTGTTGTTCATGTAGGTAAGAATTGATCCATAAAGTATGGATTGAGTCTTCAGGGTATCCAGGACTAGGCTAGGCACCAAGAAAGCTTTTGTTCTTGATTTTTAGAATTCCACTAATAACAAGCACCTATGAATGCATACTTCTGTCCATTTTTTAGAAAAAGCCAGGCAGAAAGGTACCTGAAGTTCATGCTAATGCCCCGTGGGCCTCCTTGAACTCCCTGAATGCTTTGGGAATCCTTGATTGTATTGGAGGGAATAGTTCTAGTCTGTGGTGTTTATCTTAGGTTTTCTAGAAACCTTCACTTAGACCCTTCCTGAAAACTGCCACCAGTGGACGCTCTCGCAAGTCTGTCGAGAGGGGCAGGATGCAGGGGAGGGAGGTGACGGTAAAAGTACCCAGGTATTCCATACTGTCTCCGGCTACTTTCCTGCTACAGCGGCAGAGTTGGCTTTGGGGCAGAGCCCGTATTTGTCACAAAGCCTAAAATATTTACTGTCTGGCCCTTGACAGAAAATACCTGCCGCTGCCCACCCTAGATGTCCCCCTTTAGCATGCTCCCGCACCAGGGCGTCCTCCATTCTGTTCTGTCCACACTGTGTGCTGAGGGTCTGATCCTCTATGTGTCTCACATCGGGTGGGAGCTCCTTGAGGGCAGTGGCAGGTGCTCCGTGCCTGTGAGATGTGTAGATACCTGGCTGAAAGAATGAGAGAATGGAACAAGCTCAGCAAACAGTGGGCCAGGACCAAGGTCTTCCTGGGTGAACCTAAGCTCAGCTTTCTCATCTGTAGAAATGTGGCCCTGGTGTAGGCTTGGCCCAGAAATTCTCTGCCTGCCATCCATCAGCTCCCTCCCCAACTCTCACAATGAGTAGGTGTCACCCATCAAAGCGGCTGACACCCAACATGGTACCTCCTGTGAGCCTGACCCTATACTGAGAGCCTGATGGATATTAACCAGCCCCAGCCTCAGGACAGTCCTTGGAAGGAGGTTCTATCACTGCTTCTCTTGTGCAATGAGGAAATCACACACTGGGGCAGCTAAGCAGCTTCCCCAGGGTAGCCAGCTAGTAAATGCGTGTGTGTTGGGGGTGGGGGGGAGGCTGCGTTCCAACACACGTGGTGGGGCTCTCGAGTACGTGGTCCTTGCAGTACACATCCTGCCTCTTCTGCAGTCCTGAATGTGCAGGTAAAACAGTAGCTGCTTGTTCCATTTAAGACAAGGAGCTCCTTTCAGCTTCTCCTCGTCAGATCTTAAAAGCATAACACAGTTGGTAATTGTTCTTCGTCATCTGGTGGCATATTTAATGCATTAACCTTCTTTAATTGAATGAGTAATTCAGGATTGATCTAGCACTCCGAGAAGCACCCATTGTGTGCTCGATGAACAGAAGAAAGAGTTGGAAGAGCTTGTCAAGAACATGCTCAAAATAGGAGCTAGCAGTAAATGTTTGCATCTGAAGAAGCTGGCCCCGTGGACGAGGTTCCTGGCAGGGTTTCGTGGTGGTGGAGCACCTCGGACTTCTTGAGGGGCTTTGGTCTTCCCTTTCTGGAGGTGTTGTCGTAGGTTGGCTTAAAGTAAGGTTAAAGGAAGGGACGCTTAAAGCAAGATCAGGGTGCTGTGGCCATAAGAATGTGGACATA
This sequence comes from Callorhinus ursinus, assembly GCF_003265705.2. Classification (NCBI taxonomy): domain Eukaryota; kingdom Metazoa; phylum Chordata; class Mammalia; order Carnivora; family Otariidae; genus Callorhinus; species Callorhinus ursinus. The sequence continues at coordinate 5,854,660 of NW_027397075.1, read as the reverse complement.
CTGGGAAGAAAAAGCAAAGCCGAACAAACGAGAAAACGGGCTCCTGTTGTTGGTTGTCGGAACAGGCACTGACAACTGTAGGATGTGTGTGTGCAGGGCACGCTCGCAGTCTTATCTTTTGTTCATTCATTCTTTCATTCAGTAAATAGGCTGATCACCGTGTTAGGTGCTGAGTAGACACTAACGAGCAGAAGACCCCCATCCGCTGCTTTCGTGGGAAACCTGGCAGCAGGTGACCCAGGAAGTCGGATGCAGGTTAGAAGGCTGCTACATATGCCAGGCCCCAGGTACCGGCTGGGTGAATTACATAGTGATGGGACTAAGCTAGGATGGCTGGATGTTGCCGTCTCCCAGTAGGGAAGGTCTTCCCAGTGCAGTTGGAAGGACCTCCACTCTGTTGGTGGAGAATCTGTCTCCCTGGGATGCTGGGGAGAGGGGCAGCACCAGTGCCTGCTTCCTAAAGCTCCATGTAGTACTTCTTAGACGAGTACTAGGTTGAATGACATGAAAATTCCGTTTTTGTGTCACAGCTACAAAACGTGACCCAACCTTAACAAACGCTTGTATTTAGGTGCCGGGCTGATCTTACAAGCTGGTGGCACCTCCCTTTCTTGAAGGAGGTGTCCCATGTTCAGATCTGTTAGGTGTGGCTTGTGCACTTGAACTTTGGAGGACAGCCGCCACCTCCAGCTCTCTGGGTTCCTGAGGAAAAGTATCTCATGTTGCCTTCACCTGCCACCTAATGACAACTTCATTAACATTTGATGGCCTCCTGTACTTGATGGGAGCCAGAGCATACAACATGTGCTCCCCAAATTCGTCTGAAACGTCAGTGCTTCATTCCTCTGCATTTTAGCCAAACTGTTCTTCAAACAGTTCCTCTTACCTCTTGGGTCTCTTTAGAATTCAGATGTTGATTCTGCCTGTATTTTCTTACCCCTTCTCCCTCTCTGTCCGCCACCTGCCCTCTAAGACTCAACTAGAATCTTCTTGCCTGGCTAGATGTCACCTTGCCCTTCTCTCCATCCCCGTGGGACTGTTTGGACCCGTCTCGTAGCATGACCCACAATCAGTCATAAATGGCACTGATTCGGGTCTGTATGCCAGGACAGGAGTTCAGGCTTTGGGGCCTGACTGCCGGGGTTCTCTAGCTGTGTGACCTTGGACAAGTGATTTCACCTGTCTGCACCTCAGGTTGTGAGGATTAAGCTATGGAAAGCACTTTTTTTTTTTTTTTAAGATTTTATTTATTTATTTGACAGAGAAAGCATATGCACACAAGCAGGGGGAGCAGCACGGAGAGGGAGAAGCAGGCTCCCCATGGAGCAGGGAGCCTGATGCGAGACTTGATCCCAGGACCCTGGAATCATGACCTGAGCCCAAGACAGACACTTAAATGACTGAGCCACCCAGGTGCCCTATGGAAAGCACTTTGAATCAGGGCTGGTATAGACTAAGCTTTCAGTATGAAATGGCTCTTGATTATATCCTGCTTTATTAAATGTGTCACTGCAAGTTGCCATACATTCTTTGTTTTAATAGAGCAGGATACAAACATCTGAAGTACCACAGACTAGGACCTTTCCTTCAAATAACAACTGTGGTTCCTGAAGTATTCAGGTAGGTGAAGATGGCCCACAGGGGCATCAGCATGAACCTCAGGTACCTTTCAACTGGGCCTTTTTCTAGAGATGGGCAGAAATGCAGATTAGTGGCTATTTGTTGCTAGCGAATTCTAAAAATCAAAAGCTGGTGCCCAGCCTGGTCCTGAATACCCTGAAGACTCTCAATCGATAATTTATGGATCAGTTTTTACCTCCTATCAAACCTCATTTTCAAGGTATGAAAATGAAAGTTTGGAGAAGCCACTTGGATGAGGCAGAGATTTCATAAATGGGACAGAGGTGGTATAAACCAATAGTCCGCTCTCCTCACTCTTAAAGCAAAATCAGTTTTCTCTTATTGTTACAGCAGATTCATGGAAACCAGTTGGTCAGGAGGCCTAATTGGATGTGTTTTGGAAATGCTCCGTTCTGAGCTGAAATGCAGGTTAACAGACAAGGTTGTCAACCCCAGCATTGTTTTTCAGAGCTCACCCCGGAGATTGTTTTTGTGATGTGACTAATTACAGTGCTTCATCTTACTGAACAAAAGCTAAAAGAGCCCTGCCACTCACAGAGCCCGGCCTTCCCTGCCCCACTCGACAGACTTCAGAGAGTCTCCATTGGTGGTATCGTTGTCAGGAAGAGACTAGGGGACGGGGGCTTCCAGAGAAGGTGCTTCATGTGGTTACCTAAGATTAAAAACCCCTCCAACTCCTGTGATAATTGCTGAGGCTGCTCTCAGGTAGCCCAGGGAAGCCCAAAGGTTGGGGCTCGGGAGACCTGAGGACGACAAAGATGTTGTTCCTGAGAGCGTACTGGTCATCATGAATATGTGATCCCCTTGCCTTGAAACAGCTCTGTAGGGCACCGGCAGTAAGAATATCACTATCTCCGTTTCAGAGAAGAGCACTGAGGTTTAGAGAGGTTAAGTGAGCTGAGCAAAACCACGCAGCTTGTAAGCGACCAAACCAGGGCTTGAAGCCAGTCTGTCTGTCTTCAAAGCTTGTGCGTTTCCTGTGAACCACCCACCCCCAACCCCAACTCCAGCGGGCCACCCCAGTTCCTCTTGCTGAAATCGCATCTTGGTTAGAGGTGACAGTGACCATGGCAGACGCCAACTGAGCATTTGACCATGTTTTTACATGATTCTTCAATTGCTGCAGAATATCTTTCTTAGAGTGCCGATTATTAAAATTGTTCATGGCGGTTGGGCACGTTTTTCTTAAACCACCAGCCAGTGATCCCACTTGACTTATGAGTATCTTTTGCTGTGACATCTCCTGTTTATGTTGCAGCTCAACATCTGGGACATACTTAAGGTTCTGAGCCAATGATGGGGAGAAAGGAGGTAATTTTTCCAGATAATCCTCTGGCCCACATTGCTCCCTAGAAAAGCCTGACTCCATCCTAGGGCCTCATCCCATTCATTCAGATGTTGGTACATGGTGCTAATCACAGCAGTGGCTGCCCAGTGCCCAGAGACACAGCTGAGACTTTCCGTTAAGTGTCTGGTTCATAGTCTGTCTGTCTGTCTTTCTCCAATGCCGTAGGCCATTCTGATCAGGTGCTTTGAATATTCATCCCTTGTATCCAACCCTACCCATCATCTCACTTCTAAGTAAGTATCTTCTTTTCCCTTCTAGACAGTAGTGATTGGCTTGGTTTTCACAGTCCCTGGACTCTACCCAGAGTTTGATTCCCTGTGATCAACCCAGGGTATTGAAGTACTTATTGGTTGCTCCTAGTGGAGCAAAACTCTGTTCAGGTTCAAAAGACGTTGTCCGAGTGTGATGTTCAAAACAGGGGGTAGAAAGATGAGGAAACATGTCTCCTTACCCTTGGGTGGTGCTCATTCCAGCTGGGGAGACAGAGGAAACAGGCCTAGCAGCAGGTGGGGAGTGGGGAGGGACGGGGAGAGAGGTTAGCCTAAAGCACCATGGGAAATGGAAATGGGATACTCTTGGGAGCAGGAGGAGAGAGCAGGGCAGATTATTCCTAGGAGAAGATGCTTGTGGGCAAACCTTGCCAGATGAGTAGGAGCTCACCAGGCAAAGAAGGCAGGGTGGGGACAGGTGGAGAACACGGGCTGAGGAAAGGGGACGTGGCCCTTGTGGGGATCTTGAAATCAGTTGGTTCAGCTAGATTGTGCGGCGCAGAACGGGTAATGAGGTTTATATCTGGCACTTTCACTTGGAAATGGCAAAAAGCTCAACGCAAACTGGCTTAAGCAGAAATGGAATTTATTAATCCCTGTAAGTGAATAGCCTTGGTGTAGGGCTGGCTTCAGGCACAGGTTGATCAGGGGCTCAGACAAGGTCTGCTCTTGTGTTCTCGGTGGGCACATTCTTCTCACCAGCAAAAGGCCACTGTGGCAGAATATACTCTACTTCAGGTCAGTGAGAAAAGAGAAGGAATCTCTTTCCCATTGTTCCCAGCAAAAGCCTCACCAAATCATAGGCAGTCACGTGCTTGTTCTTGAACCAGTTGCTATGGCCAGGGGACTGAAGGCATGAGCTGATGGGCTTACGCGTGGGTCACAGGTACCCTCCAGAGCATGCCATGTGAGACGGGAGGATGGCAGCTTCTCAGAGAGCGGGTAGGCCACCATAACCAGAGGGAGCTGTATGAACCAGCTGGCCTAACACAACCCATGCGCAGTGCAGGCTGGCGCCGGGGCCTTTACCCAGCAGGTCAGGGGTGCCCTGGGGAGTGACGCACAGGATTGGTGACAGAAGCCAGTCGTTGTTGCAGTGGAGAAGTGGGGTTGATTGTGGGCCGTTGGGGTTCATTGGGGGCCGTTGGGGGTTCCTTGCAGGAGTTGATGAAGGACTGAGCTCAGGAGTGGGGAAGAGGGAGTAAACCCGAAATGCAGGAGGAGGTAGAATGGGCCACACTCAGTGTGCTTGAGTGTTCAGGGAGAACACAGAGGGGAGCTGTCCCGAGCACTCACATGGCGGCCCTAGCCCTGGGAAGTAAGGCTCTTGATCGTGGAATTTAAGCTGAATGCTTATCTTAGGCAAGCAAGGGAGAGAGTCCGTGTGCTGCCAAAACAGTGTGGCCACTTCCTCCTTGTATCGAAGATCTCCTGAGATACTTGCTGCTGTTTTTATTTATTCAACAGTCCTCTACCCGGTGGCCCCAAACTCTTGAGATTTATCCTCTCATTACTCCTCACCACATTGCTCTAAAGTACACGTTAGGTTCACAAACACAATTTCAGGGCTCTGTGCAAAGAAGCAGATGCACTGTAACAGAAAATTAGCTTCCCTGCCAGCCCCGTTGGGTTTAGATTGCATTTCCTTTGACGGCCGTGTTCTTGGTGGGGGGCAGAAAGGCGCCCTTGGGTTAGAAGTCTTAGTGACTAATCACCCAGTGGTAGCCGCCTCCTGTAACCCATCATTCAAGCGTGTGGTGGTGGCGGCCCAGTGTGCAGGACAACCCATGACCCTTTGTGTTTTATTTACCAACGAAAGCTATCCCAGGAGGCAGCCTTGTGGCACTAGGAGCCTTACCAGAGGCCGTCTGTGCAGTGATTGTCTCACTTCAAGGAACAGATGGTTTCCAACCCAAAGGGCTTTGCCGAGCACCTCCCCCTCTCCCTGTCCTAAAACAAGGAGATCATGTATCTGACCAACAAGGAAAGTGCCAGAGCTCAGAGGAGAGTCACCTAAACCACCTGGAGCAGTGGAGGGGCTCGGGGACCACTTCGTAGAGGAAGGGCACTTGAGCTGAGTCTTGAACTTGGCATGAATCCTTTTCTCTTCCTTCATTTGGCCTGGCTGATGTCACAGGAGGGACACCAGCCCTGGGCACTGGGTATGGGGACAGGTGGTCTCCCCGAGTGACTCTGGGCCCCTGTGAGTGTCTGTCCCATGGGCCTGGGGAAGTGAGAGGAGTGCCCTGGTGGTGAGGATGTTGGCAGGCATAGCACTCCAGGACAGGAACTGTCATCTCTGTTCCAGTCTAAGATTGTGGCTCTGTCCTTTTAAAGTTGGGTTTTAAAATAAAATAGCATCTTGTTCTGACTGTGGCTGTCACTTCTTTTGTTACTTTTGAGGCTGTTAGTAAGAGACATGATTTAGGGCTTGGAGGTGGCCTTCATTTTGGCAAGTTGCTAAGCACCCACTTTCTCGAGGCACAGGGGCCCTAGATGGACAACGGGTTCTTAGCAGCAAGACCTGGGGCCATCTCACCTAGTGGCAGCCTCTGCCTCCCCTCCCACCCTCTGGTGATGGGGACGCCGGAGTTCAAATGCAATGTTTCCACAGAAAAACCCACCACCAGTAGTCTCGCAAGCAGGAGCCATGCCGGCATGCCCACCACGCCCCGTTACCATGTCCGTGGCAGACATAGCTAATCAGTCACCACTTTTTTCAGTGAGCTCAGTCTCACTGAAAATTCTCAGAATCCTCCCCACAGCCCCTCCCTTCCCCAGGCAGCCCCACGAGTGGATCAGAGTAGGCTGGCAGCTCTAGATGTGCAGATTTGCCATCCCTGTTCTAGCTCCTTGCTGGCCATGTGGCCCTGGGCACATCATAGGACCCCTCCACGTTTGTCTCGTCCTCTGCAAAATGTGGATGATATTACCTAAGTTGCATGGTTGTTACAAACACTCAAGAGAGGTAAAGATAGATTAAAGTGCCTAGGATAGCTCCCTAGTACATAGTAGGTGCTTGATAATTGTTAACTGCCTTCCTGTTTGTATCACACACCCTTCACAGACTGCAACAGGTCTTGGGGTCCATTTTCTTCCCAGCTGATACTATCATTTATATTTTCCACTGTATTTTTGTTCTGAGTCAGACTTTGGGCATTTACAGAGCAGGGATGGTGTCTTAGGATTCTTATCTTCTGCTCTTCCATCAAGATGTAGTAGTTGGATGCACAGGAGTATGGCAGAGACTGCTCTTTGTTTATCCAAAATATCCCTTTCTCAGTTACCTCTTAGTAACAGAGCCCTGGGCAATGTGCCCAAGTGGAAAAGACTACATTTCTCTGCTTCCCTTGCAACTATACCTGGCCATGTGACTGAAATCTGGCCAACCAGATAGAGACAAATTGGGTGTGGCTTCCCAGGAGACTTGCTCAAAGGGAGGAACCTCATCTGGGTGGTACATGCCTTGCCCTTTGCTTCTTCCTCCTTCCTGCTGCTTAGAACTCAGACATGATAGCTGGAGCTCCAGCAGCCATCTTGGCCCATGAAGGGATCTTGTAGGTGGCAGAGAAGCAGGATGGAAGGCACTTGGGTCAGGGACTTTGTGGATTAGTCATACCAATCCTGGACTACCTCCTTCCAGACATGAGAAAATAAACCCCAAATGATACGCCCCTGCTGTTTGGGAACCAAATGCAATTCCTAAAAGCTACAAAGACTTCTTAAAAAAAAAAAGGTTGAGAGAATTGCATGCCCAGAACCCTAGAGGTGCTAGACACGTGATATTTAGGGACCTTGGAGTTTAATTAATAAATTTGACAGCTCTTTAGGGGTTCTTAATGTGTACCAGGTGCTGCTGGGCTGTGTGGCCCATTGCTGGGTTTAAGAGGGGCAACGGAAGAATCCGAGAAGAGAGACGAGCAAGGGAAGATCATGCTGTGCCCCTGAAAGCACGTGCAGGAATTTAGACTCACTCTTGAGCACGATGGAGAGCCACGGAAGGACTCCAGTGTGTGCTTTGGAACCACCTTTCTAGCTGTGGCGTGGAGAAGGGGCGGGAAGGGAGAGAGCTGAGATGAGGGTTCCTTCTCCCCGCTAGAAGACCTGAGCCTCTCTGCCATCTACGAGGACCCCCCTCCTCCGTTTTCTACACTGGAGCCCCGAGTCTTACTTGAGTGACCAGTCACACCTTGGTATATTTCTGGCATCCTGTAACACTCCAACAGCTCTGGACATTGTGGGCTGGGCCGCCTTGATCCTGGGTCTGGCCCTGTCAAACACCTTTTAACTGAGAAGCTCATCCTTTCCTGGTCAGCCCCAGCCAAACAGTGGCGGTGTGCCCAGCATCCGCTCTGTCCGTCAGTGACCTCTAGGTGGCGGTGCTGCTCCGGGCCATGGTCACCGGCAGTCCTCTTTCCTCCCCATTAGCCAGTGTTGCTGGTCTCTTTCCTCCCTGAGTTTTGGATCCACACACCTGTTTCTCTCTGTCTGACATGCTGTCCTTTGACTTCGCGGTTTCCACTGCTGTTAATATCTTTTATCTTCTTTACAAAGTCTTTATTTGTCAGGAGGGCTGGATGGGGCATCACACAAAGCCTCCATACGTAGACTTTGGTCCTGCCTGTCAAAGACCTCTGTCCATTGCTCACTGTCAGACAGTCGCCGACGAGGATGGGCATGTTTACGTGTAGGTAGGTGACAGGATGCACAGGATGAACAATGTGCCTGCCCACCTTCTTTCTCCTTGTCTCTCTTCCTTCTGCTCGTCCATCCAAACATCCAGTCCTCTGTCCATTCAGTACTATGCCCTTTGAGCACTTTGAGGCCCTGAGGATTCCCAGGAGCATCTCAGTCATGGGTTGTTGCCCTCAAAAACCGTATCACCTAGTAGAGGTAGAAAAACTTGTAAAGGTCCAAATGTAGGGAAACGTTCAGGTGGCGTTCATTTGTTCCTTCAGTCACCAAACAGAGTTTGCTGGGCATCTGTGTTCCAGGCGTGGGGATGGGGCATAGTGAGCTATGGGAGCTTCCATTCTCTTCCATGCTCCTTCAGAGGAAGCAGAGAGCAGTCAATAAGTATGCAAAAGGATTGCCAGTTAGGCTGTATGCTAGTAAGAAACCTAATATGTCAGAGGATGAATTTGGGGCATGGAGTTGATAAAACCTCTAGAGAGTCCAGTGGGGGGACCCCTTGGGGAAAGTAGCAGGAGTTGGGTGAGTGGAGTCTTGGGAGATGTATAGGGTTCGCCAGGCAGACTGAAGAGGGAAAGGCATTGCAGGCAGAGGGCCTGCCGTAGAAAAGGCCACATGGAGAGGAGCACCTGCGTGGGGGAGGGAGAATCCGGGGGGTCTCCGGGGACAGCTGAGCATGGTGGTGGCCCAGCTACCAGATTCCTTTTTCAGAATTTGAGGATGTTTGCAAGCTAACATACTAGAAGCCCTCTGAGTTGAGTGTAGTTCTTAGCCATCTGGGCTTTTGCGCTCAGACCTGGCTTCCTGAGCCTCAGTTTGTCTGTCAAACAGGGATAACTCCTCTTGGAGTTGTTATGAGGATTAAATACGGTCAACAATAAGGCGCTTAGTCCCAGAGCCAGGTGCAGGGTTAGGGCTCAGGAAGTGCTAGCTGTTGTTGTCAGAGTTAGTGCCTTATTTCTGCAGCACCTCTCAGAGTTCTGGATACACAGTCAGCGCTCAAAACATTACCGTTAGTTGTCACTTCTCATCCTTCCCGCCCAGGATCCCGTGGTGACAGTAGAGGTCATCTCTCCATTCCTCTTCCACAGCCACCATAATGGTGGCCAAAGGAAAGTCAGCATACCTGGAATGCTCTGAGATGATTTGTACAGGTGTGTGTGATTATCTTTTTTCAGAAGAGAATCCATAGGCCTTAATGAGTGTTTTCGGGCGGGGTGTGTGTGTGTGTCTCTCTCTCTCTCTCTCTCTCTCTCTCTCTCTCTTTTCGGGCGGGGTGTGTGTGTGTCTCTCTCTCTCTCTCTCTCTCTCTCTCTCTCTCCAGGAAGTGGAAAGCTTCTGAATGCTGGTCTGCTGGGACACAAGGTGGGATAGGAGAGCTGCTCAGGGGCCCCCCCCACATGCAAACCCCTGCAAGGCGGGCACCTTCATCTTACCTGCCAATGGCTTCTAGAAGATGCTCTGTGTGTCTCTAGGCCAAGGGAGTGTTTGACTCAAGTTGCTGGAGTTGACGGTGACAAATCCTTTGCCCTCGTGCCACCTTCTTTGGGCAGTGGGCCGACATCTCCAACAAGGCCCACTTTCCCTCTTTGTCCCTCCCCAGATAGCCGTGCAGTCGTGGAGAGTCCGGTCCTGCCTGTGTCTGTCTCACAGTCAACAAGAATTCAGCCCCTCATTGGATTGCTACTGATGTGATAGATGCGTCATGCACTGTGTCATTGGGCAGTGACAACAACCAGTGAGGAGATGCTAGTGTACCCCATTGTACACACGCTAAAACCAGGGCTCGGAAAGGTTAAGCAGCTTGGCTCAAGTCACCCAGCTGGAGCTGGATGGAGTCCCTGGGCTTTCAGTTTGGTTCCCTGGAGAGGGCCCTCCCCACTCGGGGTGGCCAGAAGCTGTTGACCCAGTGTTGCTCTCTCCTGAGACGTGAAGAAATGTTCATCCCAGCCTTATCTTGGACATCAGGAACTTTTTTTTTTTTTTTAATGCCATCTTATGGGTGTCATTATGAGGGAGAAATGAGCACATGAAGCAAATTAACTGTGTGATGATGTTCGTGGTCGGCATGCAGGCAGAATTTGGTTGTGTGGGGAGATAAAAGAGGGTTCTTCCTAATGACTAATATGTCTCCTTAAGTGTCCATGAGAGAGAGGTGCACAAGTGCTCACATCACGTCGGAGATGTTCTATTGTTCTGTTTGTTTTTTCATTACTCTGAAATGATTACTGCAAAAATTCTTAAATTGGATGCTTTTCAAAGAAGATTAAAGACCATAAGCAGAGGCTTGCAGCTGTGTAAAAAGGAGCCTGCATCTGTGTTGCTCAGGGAGGCTTTGGGTGGAGTAGGGCAGCTTCACCTTGGGCTCTCAGCGGGGGCCCTGGGGTGCCTCTGCCAGGCTCCCCCCACGGGCCTGCATGGAGCTCACTTGGCATCTTGGGGCATTTCTTCCCTGGCCATCCTTTTGGCATGATGTAACTGAAGCCTCCTAAATGCATTTCAATGGGGGACGGGTCCTCATGGTACCAAGGGAAGGGTGCTGAGGCATACTTTTGCGTCAGCAACTGCCTGAGAATTTGTAGCTGTTTGACTAAGGATCAGCTCTAATTAGAGAGTGTGGTATTCATTATCCACATATTTTGGTAGTGGTTAGAAAGTCTTGTTTCTTGAGTGAGGAGACAAGTATTTGTACTCCTGGTGTTGCCTGCAAGGTTGTCCCAGGATCACTGGGGGAGGGTAGGGGAAAAGCTTTGCATTGTTGTGCAAATGAGTTAAAGGGCCCATTAAACTCAGAAAGAGGAATACTTTGGGGCAAAAGGAGGAGGTGTCCTTTAGAGTACTTTACCAACCTCCTTCTCTGAGAATTGCCCCAAGGTACACTCACTGGTCCACAGTGGACACCCAGCTAGGGGAAAACTATCTGGGTAGTGGCCTAATCACGTTCTCTTTTGGTTTGAATTCTTTTGCGTGTAATGGCAAAAACTTCATCTTAAAGCGGCTTGAATACAACAGTTAGTTGATGGGCTTCTGAACTGAAGGGTTTACGTATGGCTTGATCCACAGGCTGTGTGCCTTCCCCCCTCCACCACCACCACCCGCAGTTCTGCTTCCCTCTGTAATGGCTTTATTCTCTGGTAGGTTCCCCTTCTTGTGGTCATCAGCAGCTCTGAGCTCATATCCTTACAGGCCAAGAATAACTAAAAAAACCCTCTCAGCTCTTTCCCAGTCACACACACTCCAGATTGGCCTGGCATGGGTGCAATGCCTGTGCTGTGGTGCAGGTGGGCTTTGACTGGCCACACCTTCCTCTTGTACCTGCCTGTAGGCTGAGAGCTGGCGTGGGATTCATGGGAAGCACAGACACTGAGGTCGGGTGGGGAGTGGGTCCCTGGAGGAGAACTGAGCTGCTGACGCAGGCAGTGAGGGACAGCCATGTTCACCCCAGGTGCTCTCTCCTGGAACCTTCGGGATTGGGCAGGCTTGACTGGGCTGCTCTGAATGTCTCTAGGGCTGGGTTTGAGAGGTGTCCTATTTGGACCGTGAGCTCGGAAGTCGAGAAAGCAAGCTGTGGAGAGACCGAGTAGAATTGAGTGGGCGCACACAGAGAGCAGGCGAGCGTGGACTCTGCAGCCACCTACCCCCTTCTGCATGGCTTTGTGGCTCCTGGTCCAGTCCCGCAGAAGGCCCAGCAGAACTGCCAGCCCTTGGCGCTCCGAGATGCCCTTGTGTCCTTCCAGTAAGTGTGCATTTCCTGGAAGGCATCATGAATCGGTTTCTCTTCTTGGTCATGAAGAGTCCATGACTAGGAAGACAAGGGCCAGGGACACCGTTAGACCAGCTCACAGGGTTTCTCTGCAGGAGAGAGGCACCCAGCTGGTCTCAGTGGGGATGGAGGTGCCAGAGCAGAAGCACGATGAGACAGAGCCGAGTCTGGTATGAGTATATACTGAAGGAAGCTATCAGTTCCTTAAAGGACAGTTAGCAGCAGTAGGAGAAGGAGGGTCATTCTTAATCACATTAGAAAGTGACATGCTTTCCTTGCTGAATCATTTCCTTGCTGATGGATGGCCTCCCTACCCCATTCGTTTATACAAGAGCTGCTTGCCTGCGAGACACTTGGTCACACAGCCCACATCTTGGGAGGCCAGATGCAGTGGTCCCAGCGGAGCTGAAGCTTTTCATTCAGAAGCCCTGAGACCATCGGGGGGTAGCCATTTCTTTGCTGCCTGCAGAGTTGAGTGCACTGCTTGTTCAGATGCCACATTCTCTTATAACGATTTCTTTCTTACTCATCTTCTCAATATTTGATGTGGGAAGGGCTTGGTGTAATCAAGCAAAGCAGAAAACTCCTCCTGTAGCTTTGGCCTGGATAGCCCCCCCCCCCCCCTCGGGCCGCCCTCCCTCCTCTTTCAAGGCTGCGCTTAGACATTATCACCCCCACCAGGAAGCCTTCCTTGATGCCTTCCACACTGAATTATATGCCCGTTCTTGCCTCCTGGCCTCCTTTGCTTCCCTTTGTCATAACTTATTCCCCCAGACTGCAGTTTCTGTTTTTCCGTCTGCCTCACAAACGTGTGACCTTCTTGAGAGCAGGCACCTAGCTTTTGCTGATAACAGCTAACTTCTGTTAAATATTTACATGCCGAGCAGAGTGGCTGATCTTAGACACAATTCTAGAAGGTAAGTGCTAGAATTGTCTTTACATTAAGAAATTAGGGCACGCAGAGAGGCTTACTAAATTACTTATGGCCACATAGCTAAATGGAGGAGGTGAAGTCAGTATTTGAATCCAGGCAGTCCTTGTCCCCAGACCGTGCTCAGAATCATCGCTCCAACCATTGGCCCACCTCTGTCTCTGTGCTTGCAGCCAGCACAGGGCCTGGGCATAGTAGGTGCTCAGTAAGCACGGGGTGGCCCGCAGGAGCTTGGAATGCCCAGAGCTGGATGTGCTATGAATGCCCTGCTCAGCACGGAAGGACAGTATCTGAGGGGGTTTTGTTGTTTTTATTCCTGAGAGCGAGAGGCATGCAGTCAGAGCCTGTTCTCACCACAGCCCTTCCCCTCATCAGGACAAAGAGATCAACTCTGGTTTTAGAACTTATTTCCCCCACCGACAGCTTTCTGCAAGGCTTTATTTAGTTCTGAGCATACAGAGTAAAAACAAACAAACAAACAAACAAAAAACAAAAAACTTCCAATCTATCACAGCAGTATCACCCCCTGTTGGGGCCCAAAACAAGTTTAGAGCCTCAGATCTTCCAAAAGGGTTTTGCCTTTAAATTGGCCTGTATTGAATTCAGTCAGTATGGAGATCAATAGGCAAAAGCCTCCTGGGCTCAGCTCTGGCTTCGCACGGGAGTGGGCCACTCTGCTGGGTCTCCTGCCCCAGGGAGGGCTGCCTGCTCCCCAGTCTTCAGTGAGTCCTCCCCTCCTCAGCCCCTGCTGGCTCTGTGGCCCAGATCCCCGCCCCTCCTTCCCCAGCCTGTTCCCTGTTCCCTGGGGAGGTTTCCTCTTTCTTCCTAAATGACAGATAGTCCTTTTGTTTCTGGAGGTGACCATGCATTTCAGATTGTGTCTATATTTAAAACCGTGTCCGATTGTATTTGGAGAAAAGGAGGGTCAGCTCTGCACTGTCTTCAGTGTCCACCAGAAGTCCCGCTTACTTGAAAAATGTCTTAATTTTTCTATTACCAAAGTCAGTATTCAGTAGAGGAAAGAAATGTGGAAAACTCAGAAAACATTAAACCATACAGATAATAAAAATCCATCAACGTGAAGAAATAACCACTGCAAATGTTTTGATTAGAATCCTTCTGGTCTTATTTTCAGGGATATAATTGCACACATTCATACATGTGATTGGAATCTTACTTTTCAATACATCATAAGTAAACCCTAAATTAACTTACTTCAGAATAAGCAGATATCCAGCTTCTGCTTCCCCCTTTCCCCTATCCCAGGAACACTTGGCTAGTATTAGTATCTGGGAAGAAAGATGCTGAAGACTTTGCTACAGAGTAACCAGGTTTCAGCAAGAGACTGTGTCTCTCAGAGCACAGGGCTAAGGGGGTACAGTGTACATGACTCAAATATCTAGACTGCAACATGTGACCAGCGGATGAAGTCATACTTCCTTTTAAAATTCCCTGAATATGATCATTGGAGCCCCCAGTGGCTTGATTGCCGGAAATTAGCTCCCATCAAAATGGCTCCAGCTATTTCTGAGTTTTCCAGGGACTGTCTCATGTGCACTCGGGGCCTCGCCCCTTGTGATTTTCTCCGTGGCCCCTGATGTCGCTGCCCGTGCTGAAGAGGACCATCCTTAGACGGCCAGGCTCCTGCGCCCAGGCTCCTGCCCCCAGCTGCGCACCAAGGATCACTGCTGCTCCAGCTTGGGGTAGGGGAGGGAGTACAGTGCTGTCTCTTCCCTGCTCTTCAAACCCAAATATGACAGCTGGGGCTGTTCCTTATGTTCCTTCAGCACAACCAATACCAGGCTAGAACTTTTAATAAAACCATGCCAACCGTGGAGGGATCATGGCCGAGAAATATGACATGAGGGGAACTCTCAGTTATGGCTCCTAGACCGAGCTCTCCTCATCCAGGCCCACCTTCAGGGGTTTTTGAAGCCTGTCTCCCTGCCTCGCTTCTGGTGCCCGACTTCCTTGAGAGGGCTTGCTTACCGCCCCACCATGGGAGGCTTCCGCATGGCGCCCAAAGCCTGCAACCATGAACCCCAGAGCACAGGCAGCTTCACACTGGTCTCCTCCTTAACTCTCTGGCAGAGGCTGGGGTTAGCAGTAGTTGGAACTGCAGGGAGCTGCAGGGGCCATCTTGCTGAGCGGGGTGGGGGTCGGGCGGTCCTCGGTGGGCTCTGAGGGGATTGGAAGATCCGTTACCTTAGCAGGGGTGGCATGACTTGGAGACCGGGCCCCTGAGTCCTCCGTGACAGCCCGTCCTGCATCTGGCTCTCATCCGAAGTGGTCCCGCCCATGATTTTATCTCATGCCAGGCTTTATTTTCGAGACAAAGTTGTGAGTTGGCGGGTCAGGAACTCAGAGGGACCGGAGTCCCCACCTTTTTCACTAGTGACCCTAGGTCTTGAAGGGGGGAGGCAGGGTCTCGAAGGGAGAGTGGATGCCCTGAACCCTGGGTCCAGTTCCCATCACTGCAGAAAGCACGCGGGTGCAATCCGGTGGGAAGGCTGATCTCTGGGTACTAGTAGCCTTCTGCTTGTGGAACTGTCGAGACTGCTATGCAGTGTCAGAGACAGCAGAACTTGAGCTGGAGCATAGTGAGCGGGGTCTGTGTGCCACGATCCTCTCCCTGAAGAAGCCGTCTGCTGCTCAGCCGGTGTCCGTGATTGTGGTGTCGCGTTCCGGGTAGCGCAGAGGCTGGGCTGGGTCCGGTCCACTTGGAAGGTGCCCATTCGCTTTCCTTCTTGGAAAGGTATGCAAGGGCTTGTGCCGGCAATTCTTAGCATAGACTGCCATTCCTGCTTCACTGGCCTGCCGAGGTTACATAACCCCGGGCACTAAAAAGTCATTTTTTCTCCAGCCAAGTTATTTATTTTATTCTTGGCATCGGGCTGCCGTGATATCACTCCATCAGCGTGGTCATATGGTAATTCAGGCATTTGGTTCTAGCAATGAGGACACTTATAGTTAATAACACATGAAGCCATTTCATTAAAAGGGAAGTTTTGTTAGGACACATTAACACAGGCCGCCAACCAAAACACAAATCATTTCATTCCTTGGATATTAAGGAAGTAAAATGAATTAGGGACCTAAAGCCATTTTTAAAAAAAGAAGCTTTGTTATCCTAATATCCTCTGACTGTCTTTGCATTTAAGCATGTGCAGAAGGGCATTGCAGTTCAGAGCTGATAGCATGCTCTTCCTCTCAGTTACAGATGACGTGGCTCTTGGGTGTAGCATCAACTCAAGGACCTGTTCGACTCCCACCTCCCCCTCACATTAGGCATATCTCTTGGTTGTTCCGAGTCTCTGTTTTAGGGCCTAAAATTGCAGGGCCTTGGTGAAAATTGTAGGTAAAATCTGTGGCACTAAATGTTACATTTCCTGTAAGTCCAAAGAAGTTCACCCCATCGAATATCACACATAAAGAAGCATTCGGTGCCTTGGTGTGGGAGTTTGGATCATTAAAAAGGGGCCTGAAGTTTGAAATGGAGAGGCATGCATTGGGCTGATGCTGAAGAAAGCAGGGCAGCCTGGCGTTTTGTTTCCCAAAACCAGCTGTGTGTAAATAAATGAGCCATCATCCCTGAGCTCTTGCTGTACTCCCATCAGCAGTTTCTGTCTAGGGTCTGATCCGCGGCGGTAACCATGAAGTACCCTTGTGAGGTCCTCCTCCTAAAATAGCACTCTCGTCCACGACCCTTGGTGCTGGTGTGACAAGGGCTGTGTAAATACCAGGCTAGCCCACAGCCTGCCGAGAGACGGCGTACCGAGGTCCTCCTGCATCAGCAGCCCCAAGATCGCTTCCCCGGCTGTGCTGCAGGACTTGAAAACCCTCCCAAGAAGGTCACACACTGAACTCTGCTGCTTCTGTTGACAGTTTTTTGGAAGCAAAGGAGAGGCTTAACTGCCCAACCCACAGGCTCTACATTATGTTTGTGACTCCTCGCCTGCCTAGCATTTGACAATTAATTAGGCATGGTAATTACCTGCTGTAATTTTGTGATTACACATCTTATAATTACCCCTAATTCTGTAATAGGGAAGTTCATGTACACAAAGGCAGACAGCAATGAAGGTGATGGTGTCATGGTGTGAGCAGTGCCTGCCAGGCCCAGGCCAGGCCCAGCATCTCACAGCCACGCTGCAAAACGCTGTTGTCCCCATTATACAGATGGAGAAGCTGAGTCGTGAGGTGGAGTACCGCCTGCAGGGGCACAGCTAGCCAGGGGAAGGGCTGGAATTTGAACGCCGGCCCGTCTCCCTGCGCAGCCCCGGGCCTTCTACTGTGTCCTTCTGCTTCTGCAGAGGAGGCCTCGGGTGTCCCTGAGGTCAGCGTGTGCCTCTGCTTGGCAGAGCCTTGAAGTAGATTCGGAACCTTAGGCCACTGAAAAGCAGCTTTTAAATCTTCATTCCCCCTCTCCCCTAGTCCTCCTTTATATGTGTTTATGCATATATCTGTACATACATACATGTGTGGTGTATGTGTGTGTGTATATAACTCTCCATATTTAGTCGAGGCTTGAAGAGGTGAATTAACTTACCCAGGATCGCTTGGCTAGCAAGAGATGGAGCTGGAATTCGAACGCACATCTGTCTAAGGCCAGAGTCTAATCTCTGGACTCCTCCCCTCAACACTGACCTCTAATTACGTGTCAGGTCCTCATGGATGCTCACCCACTACAGTCTCCTTAAGACCTCCTGGGAACGTAAATTTGGGTAAAAGCTCAATCTCTTGAGAATAGTGTAGGCATGGCTTTGGGTGGAAGGGCTTTTGCTTTGAATTCTAGGTTTAATATAAATATCAGGTGCATAAATCCCACGTTTATCGTTCAGTGGATCTTTACTTCTGTATATATCCGTGTGAGTACTGCCTGGAGATACAGGGCATTTCCCACAGCCAGAAGGTGCTTTGTGCCTTTTTTTGGGTTCTGTGTAAGAATCCTTGCCGGCCTGTAAGGTCATGAAGATACTCTCGTATGTTTTCTCCTCGTAGCTTTATCATTTTAACTTCCCATTGAGATCTGTGATCCCAAAAGATATAAGTGCAGAAGCCAAGCGCATGAATGCCCGTAGCTGCCTTACCCATAACAGCCCCAACTGGAAACAAGCCGAATGCCCACCCCAGCAGAACAGGTAGACAGCCTGGGGTGTGTGTTCCTACAGTGGGACGTACTACATGACGGTGAACGACACATGGGTGCTATGCCCTGTAGCATGGAGATACCACACAAACACCGTATGGAGTGAAAGAAACCAGACACAAAGGAGCCTGCTATGTATTAGATGAAGTTCAAAAACAGGTGAAGAAACCGGGGCGGGGGGGTGGTGTGCAGAGAGTGCTCAGCAGAGGAGGCCGGTGGCGTTGACTAGTAAGAGGGGCATGCAGGGGCAGGTAGGAATGCTCCAGCAGATGTTGCTAATCTTCTAAATGGAAGTGTTTCTGGAGGCCCTGTCTACACAAGAGTTGGTTGTGGATTCAGTTCATTGAGGGTGTAAAGTCCCACCCCCTCCTTTTACCCCATGTTATTATAGGCACTGTGAGGGTAATTCTTCCCAATAGAAAAGAAACCTCCAGATGCAAATTTCCTGTTAAAACAGAGAAGAGAGGGTTTGCCCTGATTCCTGATTGCAAATATTACCCTCCTATTTTATTTTTCTTTTGCTGAGTCGAGGACATTACACTTGAAGTGGCTTTTTTATTGCTTGCTTTAGAAGGGAACGTGCTTTTGCTGGAAGAGGTCAATTCTTGTTATTTCTCTAAGGAATTATTATCTTTGTGGCTCAAGCAGAAGGAATTGGGGCCTATCAAACTTAATTTGGAGAGGGGAGCCCTTAAAATAGAAACTAAAATCCAAAGAGTTTTGGACATAAGCACTTTTAATTCTTCAGTGAAATAAATGCACAATTGGGGTAAGTGTAATTCAGGGACAACTAAATTTTCAGAGAACGTTTTCCAATTGTGGATGCTAAAAGCATTGCTGTTGAGGATGGACCATCGAGGTAGTTTGGCAGTTTTGATGGCATTAGGAGGAGACATGTGAAGGCACGATTGGAGCGTGTGGTACCAAAGGGACTGTTCCAAGGACATCTGATCTGCCTAGGAAAGGGGCAGGTGGGCCACAGAGCTATCGAGTAGGGACCTTCCTTGCCATGTGCTATTCCCAGCTGCCAGCACGGCTGGCTTGGGATTCCTGGGATCCTGGGGAGCCTTGAGGACTATGGCACTGTGCTGTAGTGGAAAGTGCCAGGCCTTGGCATCAGGCAGACCCGAGTTCTCCCAGGCAAGTGACCTACCCTCTCTGAGCCCATGTCAGCATCTGTAGAAGGAGCAGGTTCCCCATTCCCCATCTGCCTTGCAGGTTGAGATGAGGATGGAGGAGGAGGCCTGTGTAGTGCCTGGCACAGGACCCAGCACACAGTAGGTGCCTTGTGAAGGGCAAGCGGGAGCGTTGAAGAGAATTATATTTTATTGGAGTTCTGAAAAAAATTTTTACTCCCTTGGGTCTGGCAGTGGGCCACTCCACTCTTGCTGAATTTCTCATAGAGCATCATAACTTCGTCTGCCAATCGAGGAGGTTCGGATTTGACCAGCGTCCAGACAACAGCAGAAACGGAGAATGGGTGCTTTGAGAAGAGCAGCTAGAGGCCTGTTGCAGTGGCCCAGGCAGAGGGGTGGGTTTTTAGGCCCTGTTGTTCAGTACCTGGACATGTGGGTGAAAGAACGGGACTGGTCAAAGGTGATGCCCAGGTCTCTGGCTCAAACAACTCTGGTTCATTCCCTGAGAGAGTAAGGTCCCAAGAAGAGGGAGGAGTGGAGTTGGAGTGGAGTTGCAGTGGAGGTCGTGGGTTCAGATGTAGACATGATGAGCTTTATCGAGTCTGGATCTGGAGCCCCTATCAGAGGTCCAAACTAAAGATACAGATTTGACCTAAAAAGGAAGTTGGAGTCAGATGTTCGTGTAGGGGAGAGGAGCGTAGGGAGTGAGAACCTCCATCTCTGGCATGGGCAAAAGAGGAGGTGCCCACATGGAAGAGCAAGAAGGGGCCATCAGAGAAACAGGGACTCATCACTTTCATGGAAGGAAGCCATAGGCTCTTGAATGTATTATGAAGAACCGAGAGTCATAATTTACCAGTCATGTTAGAGATGCCTGTTTTTACCATTATGTTAGAGGTTTTAAGATGTGCATTGACATTCGTTACTTGCAGGTTCCACTCGCTGCTTGTCATTGGAGATTTTACTCTCCAGGCTCTTCTTAACTCATACAGTTTTTAAAAATGCATTAATCTACTGTTTTCCCTTCCAATGTAGTTGCTGTGTGTTTCTGGATGGTATTAGGGCCTATAAAAAGCTGAAGAGACAGCCCTCACAATGTGTACCCCCAGAATGGTCTCTCGAGAGCTCCATCTTGATGAAACTAAGGAAGTTTTATGCTCCACTTGTGCCTACCCCATCTGGATGTGACCTTCCATCCAGCTGGGTTGATGTCAACCCTGGCCCCTCCCTCCTTCCCCAGATTTATTTCCACGTCCTCTGTGGGGGGGGGGGGGTCTGCGTGATCCCAGGCCTAGCTGCGCTGCTCGTGTGTCTGAGTGTTCCCAGCACCGCTGTTAGTCAGTTCCATATTATAGGGGAGGAGACCCATAGTCAGAGAGGAGGCTGCGCTAAGTCTGTGCTTTACCTCAGGGGTTCCCCAAGTGGCCTGCTATCTTAGTCCATTCAGTCTGCTCTCGCAAACCACGGTAGCCTGAGGGGCTAAAATACTTTATCGCTCCTAGTTTGGAGGCTGGGGAGTCCAAGATCAAGCATCAGCAGGTTTGGTGTCTGGTGAGAGCCTGCTCTCTGATTCAAACACAGCATCTTTACACTGTGTCCTCACGTGGTAGAGGGGGCAAGGGAGCTCTGTGGGGTCTCTCTTACATGGGCACTAATCCCATTCATGAGGGCCCCACCCTCATGACCTCATGACCTTCCAAAGGCCCATCTCCTCACACAGTCACGTCCGGGGTTAGGATTTCAACGTACGAATTCTAGGGGGACACAGACATTCAGACCCTAATGTCCACTCATCAGAATCACTATGGAAGCTTTAGAGCATGACGGATTCCTGAGTCCCAGAGGGTTAATGCATCCCAGCCAGCAGCTGGTAGTATTTGGAAAGCACTGCCCCTTTCTACACCAGATCTTGGATGTGTCCCTGGGGAACTAACAGTAATGAGTACTGAGTATCTAGATTGGGGGTTGGCAACATGCTTTTTTGTAAAGGGCCAGAAAATAAACATTTTCAGCTTTGCAGGCCATATGCTTTTTGTTGGAACCACTCACTTCTGCCGTTATATTTCAGAAGCAGCTATAAACAATAGGTAAATAAATGGATGTGGCTGGATTTGGCTCATGAGCCGTAGTTTACCTCTACTGATCTAGGTAATTAACCTTGTGCATGATGATCAGACAAGCAGTTGAACTTGCCACTCTCCAGGGGATACTTGGATTTGTGTAACAATATACTACAGGCAGATAGAGTCCATTCAAGATGTGGCAGGTTGGAGCTGCATTCAGCCACCAGGACACAGACCTCTAAATTCAAGATGAATAACTCTCTTTTGTTAGAAAAAATTTTTTGAGTAGATAGTCTAGTAATTGATGTGGTGGCTCCATAATGACATCAGAGACCCACAGTCCCTTCTGTCTTTTTCCATAATTGAGATGATCTCGTGAATACAAAATGTCTGTTGGAGCTCCAGTCATCATCACATTTGTGAGAAAGAAAGAAGAAAGGAAGGAGGG
The DNA here is from genome assembly GCF_003265705.2 of Callorhinus ursinus. Classification (NCBI taxonomy): domain Eukaryota; kingdom Metazoa; phylum Chordata; class Mammalia; order Carnivora; family Otariidae; genus Callorhinus; species Callorhinus ursinus. The sequence goes on along the minus strand of NW_027397075.1, from coordinate 5,833,220 downwards.
TAAAAGGGCACTATTAGCTAAGTCAAATCTCTCCTAAGGGCTTCCTTAGAAGTCCCAGTGATTTTTGCTTACATCTCATTAGTTGCTCTTACCTCGAGGTAGGCAGGAAAGTGTTTGTTTGTTTTGGGTTTTTGTTGTTGTTGTTTTGTTCTTTTTTTTTTTTTATGACTCTTTTCAGTTTATTGCATGAAGGAGTTACACTAGTCCAAGTTAAAAGCAGACCCCAAATGGTTACATTATACAAGCTGTGAGGTTTTTAAACTTGTGACAAGGGACAGAAGGGAAATTCTACTCATTGCAAGGAAATCCTCACTTAACCTTCAATGAGCCAAAAGCACTTAAAACCCATGAACCTTCAGCTGGTCGTCCTTAGCCAGTCCAATCTCTACCAGGAACTGGCATATGTTCTTGCGCTGGTCACCCTGTAGCTGAATTACTTCTCCATATTCTGGATGCTCAATTACAGTACCATTGCAGGCAAATTTCTTCTTAAACGCCTTCACTAGTTTCTTTTTATCGTAATCATCAGCGATCCCTTGGACAGTAGTAAGGGTCTTCCTGCCGTTTCTCTGTTGAATTCTTATATGGATATAATCCTCAGTGCCAGCAGGAAGCAGATCATCACCCTTACTTGCATCAGCAAAGGGGTCGAAAGAGTGGAGGTTCTGGATAGCGGACATACGATACGATTCCTTTTCCTCGGTGGAAACGGCCTGCGGAAGGCGGCGGCGGGAGAAGGCGGGCAGGGGGGATGGAGCGTCGGGAAGCGAGGGGGCTCAAGGGGGAGGCTGGTGAGTCCTCCGCAGCGGCTCAGTGACTGGGCTGTTGTTTTGTTCTTGAACACATTGCTATCCCCAGAAGTACTTGGGGAAAATGGAGACCAGTTCGGCAACTAGCACCTGCTGTGACCCAGGAGAACCCAAAGAATGCCCCAAATGTGCTGCGTTAAAGTCCCCTGAGCTCCATCCATTGGGTTTATTTGCTAACTGATCCATCGTGTCTCAGTTTATAGAGACTGTGAAAGCCTGAAGTCCCTTTTCTCCACAACTTGCCAGGTCCTTCCAGATGCTTCTGGAGTCTTATAATTGGGATAACAGTCCCATCCGTCATCATACCACTGCTTGGACACCCCGTGCCAAGAAGCCTTTTGCACTAAACCTTTTCTTCTTGGCAGCTTTTTTTCCCTTTGGAAATCTGTCTTCCCCTACTTTGTATCTGCTGGAAGTCTGCTTCCTGGGGTCATCCAGAAAACGTCACCTTGGTCTTTCCTCTGAGATCTTTGCCCCCTCCACCCTGAGGCTCAGATTGTTACCCTTCATTGTCTTCCTTATAATTTGGCTGCAGACCCTCTGCTCGGCCTTAGAGTGTGTGAACCACTTGGGTTCTTGTTCTGAGCAGTGCATCTGGGGTGGAGCCTGAAATGCGGCCTTCCTGACATCTTCCCACGGGATGCCGATGCTGCTGGCCCGCGGACAGCCCTTTGAGGAGCATGTGATCTGGGTCTTTCTGAACATATTTCCATTCATCTTTTAGTAGGTGGCAACCAAAACCTAGCTAAGTTGGTATGGTCGATGTAGAATAGAGCAAGATTTCCAGCTCATTTATCCCAGAAGTTATCCTATACCTTTTAACAAGGTCTAAAAGGACATAGGCTTTTTTGGTGCTTTCCCACGTTATTTCCTTAGCTCAGATTTACTAAAGTCTGGAAGTCTTTGTCCCACAGGCCACCCCTGTGCCATATTTCCCCATCTTTTACTTACGGGGTTGGTTTTTCAGATTTTATTGTAAAACCTGACACTGATCTTTTTGAATTTCATCAACGTTGGATTAGATTCATCCCTCAGGCCAGTTGAGATCACTTGATATCTGTCATCCAGTATATGTGTTGTCTCTCTCAGCTTGGAGGCTTCTAACTAACTTGACAGGCCTCTGTTTTTCTATCTCATTCCCCTGGAAACCTTCTGTCCCTTAATTAGAGTTCTTTGGTTTAAATCATCCGTCCTTCATCTTGTTGACAAGAGTATTACAGGAGACCGTGACAGTCGTCTTGCCAAAGTTCGGGTATGTGATGTCTGCATTTGGGAATACTGGGTGGTTTTCATGTAGATGCAGAATTATCACTCACATCACAGATGCCTCTTTTTATTATATTAGAGGTTTTTAAGATGTGTATTGGCATTTACTGATTACAGATTTACACTAGCTATATATCATCGGGAACTTTACTCTCTGGGATATTCTTGTATGATTTTTTAAAATGCATCGATCTCTCTCCCACTTCTCTTTTCCCTTGAGATGTAATTGCTGTGTGTCCCTGGAAGGTGTTAGGGCCTGTGAAAAGCTGAAGAAACAGCCCTTAACCCTGTGTGCCCCCAGAATGGTCTCTCGAGAGTCCCATCTTGATTGAAACTAAGTAAGTTTTATGCTCTAGTGGTGCTTATCCCATCTGGATGTGACCATCCATCCAGTTCAGGTTGATGTCAACCCTGGCCCCTCCCTCCCTCTCCAGCTTGATTTCCAAGTCCTCTGTGCGGTGGTCTGCGTGATCCCAGGCCTAGCTATGCTGCTTATATGTCCCAGTGTTCCTTAGAAGGAGGTGCTGTTAATCAGCTGCATCTTACAGATGAGGAAATGCATAGCCTGAGAGGAGGCAGGCTCTCACCAGCAGTCTCTCACCGCTATAATATGCATGTGACAAAAGTATGAGCACCATCTCTGAAATCAGCTAGACTGTTGATCTCTGCAGATACTGGGAAGTGATTCACAGGGTGTTGTTCCCGTAACCTGCCTGATTTATTCTTTCAACCTCTTTGTTGACTTAGTACCACTGAGGCCCTTCCCTACTAGGCATTGGGCATCTGGTGGCTTGGAAGATGGATGTGGCTCCCTGCTCTTTTATGGGTAAAGCATGACCAAAATCCCACCCCTTTGTAGTGAGAGCTTTTTTTCTTTAAGATTTACTTATATTAGAGAGGTGTGGGGGCAGAGGGAGAAGGAGAGAGTCCCAGGCAGACTCCGTGCTGAGTGCAGAGCCCATCGTGGGGCTTGATCCCACCACCCTAAGATCAGGACCTGAGCCGAAATCAAGAGTTGGACGCCCAACCGACTGAGCCCCCCTCCCCCCACCAGGTGCCCCTGTAACGAGAGCTTTAAGAGAGATTTACATTTTTCTTTCTCTTTCGCTTTCTTGCCAGGTCTACATCCGGATAAAAGACGATGAGTGGAATGTCTATCGGCGCTACACAGAGTTCAGGAGTTTGCACCACAAGTTACAGAGCAAGTACCCTCAAGTGAGGGGCTACAACTTCCCACCCAAAAAGGCCATTGGGAACAAGGTACTGTCACTGCGGGGAACCAGGTAGCTCACGCACCGGTGCCTGATTTGCACACACATGCTTCTGTAGCCCGTGACTCAGAAGTTGGCTAATGCAAGAGAAAATAGGGACAGAGAAAACAGTCATAATTCCATCACTTAAAGACAAGCGCGTTATGTTTTGTTTGTGGGCGTCCTCTTAATTCTCTAGGGCAGGGGTCGGCAAGCATGTCCTGTTAAAGGGCCAGAGAGGAATAATTTTTGGCTTTGTGGATCACAGCACCTTATCTGAAAGTACTCAGCTGTGCCCTTGTAGTGTGAAAGCAGCCACAGCTGGTGTGGGCACAGATGGGCATGGCTGTGTGCCAATAAAACTTTATTCGTAAGAATAGGTGGCGGCTCGGTTTGGCGGATGCGTCATAGTTTGCTGACCCCTGTTGTGGGCCAAAACGATGTTTTCCGGTTTTTACCCATAGTTATGATACTTACTTGGACTCATGGACGTGGGGTTATTTCCCAGTAAAGTTTTCTCAGAGGAGCTTCCTTCTGGTATAGGGTTACTTCCCTTAGGAAGGTTGAGAATTGATAATGACCTGATTTGTTTCCAGGTATTCATCCAGGCACCCTGGAGAAGGGAGGTGCTAGCCCTCCACGAGGCTGCTGGTTGATGAGGGCTCGTTCCTCCAGCAGGTGTCTACTGAGCACCATTACAGAGCACAGTACAAGGGGCTGGAGCCCAGGCCCCGGGAGGACAGGCCTGGGCCTGGTGTGGGGCCTCGCATTGTCTGCTCTTAGCCCGGTGGCATCATTTTGTCATCCCTCACATTAGCTTAGCGCAGCAGTTCTCCCTCTTGGCTGCACTTGGAATCACATGGGGAGCTTTCAAAGCTTCTGAGACCTGTAGGCCTCCACTCCCATTAGGATTTAAGGTCTGGAGTAAGGCAGGGGTCCTGAGGGCTTTCAGATGTCTCCGGGCGGTTCCAGCATGCAGCCCAGCTGGAGAACCCCTGGCTTCGAGTCCGGTAGGACACGGTGACAGGTGCACAATTGCAGTATATTAACTAGTCTGGCAGGGGCAGTTCGGCCAGAGGAGGTGGTGTCATGACCCTGCTGAGGACAGGTGAGAGAAAAGCTGGGCCTTGTTGTTAGGGAGATCCCTCTACCACCGTGGTTCTCAGAGTGTGGCCCCTGACCAGCAGTAGCAGCGTCGTTAGAAATACTGATTTCCAGGCCCTGTCCCTGACCTACTGAAATACAAGCTCTGGGGCTGGCGGCCCAGAAATCTGGTTTCGATCTGTGTGGTGCTGATGCCCGAGCAAGCATGAGGACCGTGGTGCTCTCACATTGACAGAGCCGTGTGGCAGCTTCCCTATGTGATGCATTTCCTAGTTTCTCTCTCGACAGAGGCACCTGGCTAGGGTCTCCTTGGATCTTTCTCGCGGAAAACCAGAGCAAGTGTGGCCGTACCCACTGCCAACACTTGGGAGTTCCACGGGGAAAACTCTTACTGACTGTTCTGTTTACATGTTCGTGTATTTCTGTGCTTAAACCAGATTAGAAACCTGATCACGTCAGGGTCTGTTAGATCTTAATTAAAACTGTTATAAAGCAGGTTTATCTGAGGCCTAGAATAAATGTGTCATTCCATTTTTTTCTGAAGATAAGTGGAGTTCAGCCCATAAAAACGGGAGACTGAGAAGTTCTACACTTGTTCACAGCAAGAAGGACAATAATTCTTATGAAAAGAGGGGAAAAATTATATACTGATTTAATCTAATGACTTGCAAGCTCATACAAATCTTGGGACCCATCCAGAACGTCTTAAAATGTCATAAAACAAAACTCTGCCTCACCAACGTAGTATCATTATAAGATAGTCTCATTTGCAGAAAGCATTATGCTGAAGCAGCCTTTCCATGATACCTTCTCTGGGAAACGCGGCTTATCTGTATCTCACTAAGGGAAATGAGTACAAGGGGGAGCTAGGGATATTCCGATGGTGAGACGTCTTGTGTTTTTGTTTCTAGCGGCTGCCAAGGTGGCACCCACTGTGTGTCTAAAAACAAATTTAGGGCGCCTGGGTGGCTCAGATGGTTAAGCGTCTGCCTTCGGCTCAGGTCATGATCCTGGAGTCCCGGGATCGAGTCCCGCATCGGGTTCCCTGCTCCTTGGGAACCTGCTTCTCCCTCTGCCTCTCTTTCTCTCTCTCTGTCTCTCATGAACAAATAAATAAAATCTTAAAAAAAATAAAAAATAAAAACACAAATTTATTATCTTATCAGTTGTGGAGGTTGGAAGTCCAGAATCTGTCTCCCTGGGCTAAATTCAAGTTGTTGGGAAGGGGCTTGTTCTTTTTGGAGGCTCCAGAGGGGAATCCTTTCCTTTTCTAGCTTCTGGAGGCTGCCTGCATTCCTTAGCTTGTGGCCTCCTGTGTCTTCAAAGCCAGCAACCACCTGACTCTGACCTCGCCTCCTGTCACAGAGTCCCCTCTCCTTTTGTGACTCCTCTCCCTCTTCTAAGGACCCTGGCAGCAATGGTGGGCCCACCCAATAAGACCCAAGAATCTTCTAGCTCAGCATCCTTAACAAATCCTCAGAGTCCCTTTGGCCAAGTAAGGTGAGATACTGTCAAGTTCTGGCATTAGGCAACTTTGGGGGCCACACATTGCCACGTGCTTTCTCGGCAGACCAAAGCAACTCCCTCCCCACCTTGGATCTCGAGGCAAGCCTTAGAGCTACTGCAAACTTACTTAAGACAAACCTACCCACCACCACCACCACCACCCAGGAGCAGGGACTGCACTGACATTCCCCTCTGAGGTGGGCCATCCCCAGCCCTGCTTCACGTTCTCCCATCCTTGTCAATCCTGGGACTGACTCTCAGCAGCAGTGGGCTTTTGCCCCGTGAAATCTGTGTCAGTAGGGTACTATTCCCCCCCCCTGCCCCCACCCTCACCCCCATACCCAGTGCAACACTGTTTGTGAATAAAGGAGCTTGGGCATTAAAGGCTTACTGACTTGCTGGGTGTGGCCCAGTGATGGCCGGCTTGTACAGATGCCCCGGCCTGCTGGTCCTTTACTAGATTGTTGGTCCTGCTCCCCATGGTCAGGGGTGGACCTGATAGTTTCCTCTGTTGCTCAGGAAGCTGACAGCTCATGAGCAGTCATGGGGCCTCTTGTCTAAGCCTATGCGGCCTTCTGCCTTCGAATTGGCTCGCTGGCCATGACTATACTTTGATGCCCTCTCTCCCTGCACGTTTGGCTGAGACATACCCACTTTCCTTAAGTATGCTTTGGCTGCTACCCAGGACAGATCTGAGGGTTTATCTGGTTTTCAAGGGCAGATTGAGTCAGCCTGCAGGACTGCAACATCCAGCAAAGGCTACTGATGAAGTCTGTTAAGAGACAAAGCCCGCACTGGCTCCAACCAAGCCTATGGGCTCAAGGTACCTGCCTTGATACCCCGAGGACAAGTTCTCTAGTGAGTTTCTATTCTAAATCGGTCCAGAAAAGTCAACCATGTCAGCATCTTTTCCTTGATTAGGTCACTTCAAGAACGTCTCACTTGCCACTTGTACCATTAATGTACACAGACATGACTTCTTTATGTGGATTGAGTTACATGGACCTTGCTACTGTAAGCCTTGCACCCATTAAGTGATTCAATCCACAATCCACAGAGCTGGATAGTATTTAAGAAAATATTAACCAGAGTTTAGTTTTTTTGAATTTGCCGTATGAGTATATTTCTAGCCTGAATTTCTAGGTGTTTTCCTAACACTGTCTCCATGGTTGGTGATCTCCCAACTGTAGAATTAAAATGTCATCTTAATCCAAGTTTTAACTTTTTAAAAAAATTATTTATTTTAGAGAGAAAAAGAGAGAGAAGAGAGTGAGTGAGCAAGCGTATGAGTGATAGGGAGGGGCAGAGGGAGAGATTCTCGAGCAGACTCCTCGCTGAGCGTGGAGCCCGATGCGGGGCTCAATCCCACGACCTATGAGATCATGACCTGAGCCAAAACCAAGATTCGGATGCTTAACCGACTGAACCACCCAGGTGCCCCCAATTTTGAACTTCTTTTGATTGATAAAATAGCACATTTTATAGTTTGTGGATGCAGGATTTGTCTTTAGCAAAGAATTTCTTTTGCCTTAGTATGTCATGCATGTGTTTAACTATAAATACCCAGAGTGCTCACTAGAGCTACCTTGCCTTCAGGGTACCACATCAAGCCTAAATCATGTGAGATAATTTCCTGACTATCAGTCCACCACTCGATGAAGTTTATTCCTTTGTAGCTGAGTCAAGCAAGCCACAGTAGTTATATATTAAAGTTACTCATTAAATTCAAAATATCACAGGCGTGGGGCTTGTATCAAGATAGTCTTCATTAGGCTGGATTAATAGGCTGGAGTAACAACTCCATGATCTTGGCAGCTTAAGCCAACCAAGGTGTATTTTTGGCTCATGTTTCATGTACATTGTGGGTTGGCTGGGAGCTCTGCTCATCATAACATCAGGAGGCTAAGGACAGGGGCAAATCAGGAACTTTGGCTCTTAAAGCTTCTGACCAAAGGTGATACATGTTTATTCCACTCATATTTCATTGACCAAAGCCAGTAACTCCGCCATGCATAATGCCAGGGGGCATGCCAGGGGGCATAATGCCAGAACTAGAATTTTTACGATCAGCTCTCATGACCCCCACAGGGGTGGCACTTGTCTTGAGCCACATTTCTGGGGATGTAAGGTGGGAATAATAGGAGAGCACAGTCTCACCAGTTCGAGACTGGTGTGCCAGGTCCTGTGGGTCTCCTTCCATAGAGTCGTAGTTCAGGTGCTCCCCTCCATCCCAACCCAAGCCTGGTCCTTCCTGGCGTGGGCATCTGCACCTTTTCCACTCTTGCCTGCCTACCCTCCACTCCCCATGCTGCAGCCACAGTGAGGTTTGTATGACATAGATCAGATGGTGTCGTTGTTGATTAAAACCCCCCCAATGGCAGCCATGGCAGGTAAAGTCAGAACTCTTCATGACCTTTGAAACGGCCCCCCATCTGTCCCCCACTTCCTCCCCTACTTTATCTCCTGCCCCATCCCCCTCCTCTACACCCAGTCACACTGACTTCCTAAGACTTCCATGCTGTTCTCACCTTGTGGCCTTTGCATCTGCTCTTCCCTCTGCCAGAATTGCCCTCGCCCCAATCTCTGCATGGATGGCCCCTGCCTTTCATTAGATCTTAGCTCGAATTCCACCCCTCGGGGCAGTGTTTCCAGACTGCCCTCATTAGTGCTGCCCCTTCAGTCACCCTCCAACTCATGACCCATTAGTCTGCTTTAATTGTCTCCTGGCACGGACCATCCATCCAAGTGATTGGCTTGTGACCTTGAGTAGTGTTGTTTCTGCCCTGGAATGGAAGCTCAGGACAGCAGGGCCTTGGTCTGTTCACTGCTCTCTCCCCAGCTCCTAGAATAGCACCTGGAGGCCCAGAGAGACTCATGGCCCGAATTAAGGAATAAAGTGAACAGGCATTAAATGGGAAAATTTCCCTGCTATTTTCTTCTTCATGTCACTGGGTCTCGGTGCAAATTCAAAAAATCTGAATTCCCAAAATGGGTGGAATAATTTTGAGGGTGACTTGGGGAGTCACTCTCACTCCACTTGGAGTGAATTTGTTTTTTGCAGAATGGGCCAGAGGCCGGCAAGCCTTTGCAGACCAGAAAGGGGGCTCTCTTAACAATCTGCCGGGGAGTTGCCTGGTAAGCTCCCCATCCAAATGGACTTTGCCCGCTTGAGGGATTGGGAAAAAGACTCGTTTTTGATGATGCTCCTTCAAGTCTGCATGATTGCTCAGTGAGATAGATTTGAGAGGCTGTCATTTCTTCTTAGGATAATGGAGTCAGTCTCTGAAAGTTCATTTGGCATTAAGGCAAGGCAAATAGCTTTCCCCGGAGCTACAGATAATTCAACTTGTTGTAGAAATTATGCGTTAAAATCCTCATTAAAAACACATACACCAGTGTGTGCTGGGGGAACCAACCAGTGCTTACCAAGCCACAGAAAGCACCTTGGCAGCTCGAGAGGAACAGACTTAAATGCAGCCCTGGGGGCAGCAGGCCCCTAGCAATAGGTACTTGCAGTGGTGGGAACCAGTGGGGATTTGGAAGAACATCGAAGCTGCTGAGTTTTTACCAGTTAGAAATACTTCTGGAATGTAGGGGTGTAATGTTAGGTGTCAGGGGACTAAGATGGTCTAAAGTAAGGTCTCTGTCTTCACAAAGTTCATGGCCTTGTGGGGACAGAGACCAGTAAATGGGTTCTCATGGAAGAGTCCTGTGATCAAGGGGAAGGAGGGTCCCTAGTGCACTCCACAGGGGGCGGTGAGCAGGGTTGCCTTCTGCAGGGGGTGCGAAGTGCTCAACAGGCCAGCAGGATCCTGTCAATAAATCTTCCAGGTGGGAAAGCAGAGTCAGTTCAGGCGCTAGCCTTTCCTTCTCTGTACCCTGTGTTAGCTTTGTATTGCTCCATAAGAAATTACTGCAAACCTAGCGGCTCTAAGCAGTACACATCTCTTATATTACATACAGTTGAGGAGACCAGAAGTCAACACGGGTATCACTGACTTGAAGGCAAGGTGTCAGCAGGGGCTGCGTTTCTTTCTCGAGGCTCTCGGGGAGAATCCCTTTCCTTGCTTTTTCCAGCTTCTAGAGGCTTCCCACATCTCTTGGCTCCTCCTCTCTTTAGTGCTGCGACTGTGACCATCCTTGCATAGTGGAGAAAGTTTCTCTCCTTTGAAGGAGTGGGATTAGTCTGGCCACACCACCCTGAATGTGCCGGATCTCGTCGGAAGGAGTGGGATTAGATTGGGCATGCCTGGGTAACCCAGGGTCATCTCCCCATCAGAGGACCCTTAACTGAATCACCTCTGCAGAGTCTCCTTTGCCCTGAGCACATTCACAGGGATTAGGGTGTGGAAATTGGTGGGGGCGGGAGGAGCATGCTTCTGCCCATCTCACACCTCTCTTTCCTTGTCTGGGGTATAGGAACAATGAGTGTTACTTCACAAACGGGAAGAGGGAGGCACAGGGAGGTGAAGTGACTTGCCCAGGGCCACCTCGCTTGGCACCATCAAGGTGACACATGGGCCCAGGCAGTCTCCAGGGATCTGCCGTGGAGTACCGTGGAGGGCAGATGAGTGTAGATGATTTAACCCTTGTCCCGTGGTGGACACTGACTCCCTTAAGTCAGTCCCTCAACCTCGGTGGTGTAGAAATCTGCCTCTCCCTCTCTGGATTCGCTGCCCTCACCCACAGCCCGCCCTGACTGACTTAGGGGCCGCTTGTACAGCTAGGAACTGCTGCCCTCATGGTCGACCCAGAGGCTTACATAACCTTCCCTCGTAAACCTGAGCGTATGGTGGGCTAGTCCCTCGTTCATTTGCCCATTTATTCGTTTATTCATTCAAAAGGACTTTGCCAACTCTGAGAATCGAACCCAGAAAGAAAAAGGTTCCTACTGCTTCGCTCACTGTATGGCCTTGGGCACGTTCCTTGAACTCTGTCTGCCTCAGTTTCTCCCCTACATCCCACTTCCCTCTGGTGTGGTCACAAGGACTTGCGGTCCTTATGGTAACCTTACCGTGGGGTAAGAGCTGTGGACGTGTTAGTGAAAGGGGCGCACCGGCTGGTACTGAGGCAGAACTGGCCAGCAGAAGCAGGTCGTCGGCACCGAGGGGGCATTGGACGAGCCTGACACAGGGGCCCGTCCACAGCCCTCACAGCCTGCACCTCCCCGTACAGTAATGCCAACCATCGCGGGCCAGGCGAGTGCACGGCGGGGGCTTGGTATCCAGTCTTACACTGTAGGATTCTTGCCACGTCCCATACAAAATATCTTCGGGGTGGGGAAGCCCGGTGCAGAGGCTGCAAGCATCCTGCCCAAGGTCCTGTAGCTCCCGTCAGGAACTGAGTCAGACGCCTGCTAACGCCGCCGCTCCCTTGCACCTGGGTCTGGAAGCCACGTGAAGCCACCCCAATGTCTGGGAGGTGGTCGTGCACCAAGGGACACGTGACGACAGATCTCTGTGGGGAGATGCAAGATTTCGGGGGTTTCTGCCCAAAGTTCCATCATGTGGAAGAGGATCCAGAAGACTGCAAATTTGGGAGAAAAAAGAAGCTCCAGCTGAATGAAGCCATAAACTCACGCTTGTTTCTCACTCGACACTCTGCCAGCCGCTGTGTAAATAGTCCTGGTACTTAATGTATTAAGCAAGAAGAAGAGTGAAATTGGGCTCATTATACATCACACATTTGTGTTTCTCTTTAATACAGTAAAAGCCTCTAAAGATATTTTCCAGGAGAGCGGTTGCTAGAGTCATCTTGCCGGAGAAATGGTCTCAGGAGAGAAACTTTGAGGAGCCTCAGACTTGGACTGCGTATACACGCATACATAGGCAAATATGTGTATGTATTTAATAAGGGGGGCTTCCTTGGGAGTACTTTCCTGTAATACCAAATTAAAATCCAATTAAAAAAATCAAGGTCATTTTATGAACAAATAATTCAGAGCCAGCAACAAGAAGTGCATTTGCTCTCTGTTCCCGTCCTGCGTGTTTTCGGCAGGTAGCACGTGGAGAGGTTGAATCCAGGCTGGTCATTTTGGTGATCTCAGGCTGTAGACCTTGCAGGTGCCACCACCTCCAGGAAGCCTTCCCCAAACTCTGAGTGTTAGCTGTCCCTCCTCAGGCTGCCTGATGGCAGTCTTCTCTCTCCCCACCAAACCCGTGGAATTAGAGCAGCACCCGGCCTAGGGAGTCTTGGTCTTTTCAGCATCGCACGTGGCGCCTGGTTGCACGGTGGGTGCTGAGTAAAAGGTGTTTGATGAACCTAAGAACTCAAGCCGCCTAAAAGCTGCTGGGCGACGCCAGAGTTGTGCAGCTCCTGGTTCCCTTTCTTATCCCTTCCCTCGCTCCCTCTCACATCTCTAGTAATTGTTCAGAGGAAGATGGACACAGCAGAGTGAATATTTGCGTGAGGCTCTGAAGAGACTGCCCATTCACCACGCCTGGCAACAGAGAGGAGTTATTTGACCCGCGTGGGATCTGGCCCTGCCAGTTCACCAGCCAGACGTGGCGGGCTCCCTGTCCTTTGCCCATCGCAGCCTGAGCTCCTGGCCTCCGATGCCGCAGCGGTGAACCCAGGGGTTTGGAAACTGACACGAATTACAAGACCCTTGACTCTCTGCTGGGCATTAAGTGTTGTCCAAAATATTTCCGGGGCCATTAAATTACTTGTATGTCATTATTTAATCCCCCTTTCCAGCTCTGAAGGCCTTCTGATTATACTTAACCCATGTTATATCTGTTTTTTCCCCTCACATTTTTGGACAACTGATTAAAATCACAACCTAGAAGAGTACTTGTCAGCTCTTAATCTCTTCTTGAATAATTGAGAGTAATTGCTACGTCCCCCTTTAGTACTGCCATTAATATGTGAGAACTCTGTACTGCAGTCTTCGTTCATCTTCAACAAGCTAGAGAAAAAACATTTGTAGTTTTTCGAGTCGCCACCATTGATCTGCGGAGTTCCAGAATCCCTTGTGTATGGAGGAAGCGGTTCCCTTCCCCTTGACGCCCTTACAGGCCATTTGTATTTTTAGAAGGCCCACAGTACAGAGGTTAAGAGTTTGGGCTTTGGCATCGCACCGGCCTCCCTTCGGACCCTGTCTCTGGTACACACCAGCCGCGTGACCTCCGCGTGTCACCCGGCCCCCATGATGCTCCATTGTCGCAGCTGTCATGTGGGTTGAGGGTGCTTACATCATGGGATCTCGTGATAATCCATCCAGCACATCCTGAACCCTCAGCTGCTAGCTTAAAAAAAAAATGGGTCTGCAGAGGAAGCTCGCCAATTTGGTTTCCATTCTTTTGTAATTTGTAATAACTCGGACATGGGCATGCTTGGCTCTTTTTTTCTTTCTTCCCCTCTCCTCCCTCCCCTCTTCATTCTCCTCACTTTGGCGTGGTGTATGTTTGTTTTCTGCCCCCTTTTTTTTTTTATTAATTTTAAAAATCGGGTTAGAAATGCCTCTAATCTTACATGCATAGCACGATAGATTTGCACAACAGGAGTGCACCTAAGCGAACAGCACAGTCAGCAGGAAATACATCATTAGCAGGACTCTAGGCCTCCTTCCGTAAGTCTCCCCGCCAGGGTGGCCACCATCCTCCCTACCTGATCCATGGATTCGTTTTGCCCATTATAGGACTTTATGAGAATGGGATCATAGAGCGTGGACTCCTTTGTGCCTGGCTTCTTTTTCTCCACATTACATCTGTGAGATTCAGCCACATTGTTCCAAGTAGCAGATTGTTCTAGCCTTTTTCATTGCCGTGTAGTACACCATCGTGTGGATCTATCACAGTTTCTCTTTCCCGTTGGTGGTTGTTGGGTGGCTTCCAGCTCGGCTCGCTTACACACGCTGCTGTAATTAATGTCTTCTTGTGGCCATCATTGCTGGTTTCTGTGGGTCTGTCCGTGGGAATGGAATTGCTGGATCACAGGGTGTGCATATGTTCGACTTCAGCAGACAGTGCTGAAGAGCTTCCCAAAGTGGTCACACAGTGATGATTTTGTGAAGGTAGGGGAAGAAATACAAAGAGTAAGAGAGCAAGTACCCATATCCCCACCACCTAGAATTAACAGCTGTTCCCAGTTTGTTGTATTGGCATCTAAGCTCTTAAAAATGTATTTTAAAATGTTTCACGTGTGTCCCAGAATACATGGAAAAATAGAATGAACGCACATCGTCCTCATTTAATACGGTCTTTATTTATTTATTTTTAAAGATTTTGTTTATTTGAGAGATAGAATGAGATAGAGAGCATGAGAGGGGGGAGGGTCAGAGGGAGAAGCAGACTCCCCACTGAGCAGGGAGCCCGATGCGGGACTCGATCCCGGTACTCCAGGATCATGACCCGAGCCGAAGGCAGTCGCCCAACCAACTGAGCCACCCAGGCGCCCTAACATAGTCTTTAGAAATTAAACATGACGGGGCGCCTGGGTGGCTCAGATGGTTAAGCGTCTGCCTTCGGCTCAGGTCATGATCCCAGGGTCCTGGGATCGAGTCCCACTTCGGGCTCCCTGCTCCTTGGGAGCCTGCTTCTCCCTCTGCTTCTCTCTCTCTCTCTCTCTCTCTCTCTCTCTCCTCCTCTGTCTCTCATGAATAAATAAATAAAATCTTTAATAAAAAAAAAAAAAGAAATTAAACATGACGGGTAATAGCTGAATCCTCTTCCTTCCCCCAAAGAGGGAACCATTCAGTGGGAGTTGTATATCCTTCCTGTCTGTGAATACCTTCCTGTCCGAAAAATATATACCTTGTATTTTGCACCAATATTATCTTTTAGTGACTGATACACTTGGGGGCATAGCGTTTCTAGTTCATTAACTTTGACTGCCATACTGCCATCCTGTCGGTGAATATTCAGTGTTGTGTTGCTGTATTCTCCCTTCTGCGGGCAGTCAGACCGTTCGTTCACAGTTCTTGCCTCTGCAGACGGTGTGCAGTGAATACCCTGTGCCTGTCTCCTGGCCTCGCACTTTTGTGCTCCGTTCCCCCAGGCTGTGCTGCGATGAAGAGAACTGCTGCCTCATGGGGCCTGCTTGCCCTCTCCTGTCCTTCTGGTTCTCGAAGGGGGTGGTCCATTTGTTCTCTGCCAACCACGTGGACCAGGGATTCCCATGGTGGGGCATTCTCCGCAACACTTGGCATCGTTAGCCTTACAACTTCTTTATGTTTGGCTAACACGATGTGTACAGAGGGGCCCCGCATCATGGTTTCCATTCCTGTTGGCCTGATTACAGACGAGGTTGATGATCGGTTCGTGTCTGTTTGGCCCTCCAGATTTCCTCTTCTCTTTCTCGCCTGTGTTGTGTGGGCTTTATTTCCCCGGAGTTTTTGTCTCACTGGTTTTTGGATCTTGTTATGTTTTCCTGATGCTAACCTTTGTGTGTTCCTTTACAGAGATGGAGCTCTTGCCTCTTCCTCCAAGAAACCCCTCTAGCTACCCTGCCTGTCCTTCCATGTGCTTCTTGTTCCCTTCACAGCCCCCTAAGGCTTCAGTGCGTACACTAAATGCTGGCTTTCCTTGCTGGACCGGTTTTCCAGAGGAGCGAAACCCCTCATCCTACGATACACAGCAAGACGCTGGCATGGTGTTGTGGATCAGCAAAGGCCCCATCCGTGGTTATTTGCGTGAGAGAACACTAGGCCCCAGCTTGTGTTCTCTAATGTGGCCCCAGAGTCCCCCCACTCCAGGGCTCCTCTCTCTGAGCTGGGGTCTTGAGAGCTTTGAGCCCTGCTTGGGAGAGCTGCTCTTCCCTGCCAGTTACCAACTACATTAAGCTTAGCTGCCCCTGTGGAACTTTGTTACTGTTTAATTTCTCGGCTCTTCTGCCTTCAGAGGGAAAGTGAAGTTCTTTTTCCTAATGAGTTTAGAAGCTTTTTTGAGTTAAGTGCCTGATCCTCATAAGCTCATGAAAATGGAACTGTTTTGTATTATAAAGGAGCCCTTGATACTGGCTTTTAGCTCTCCCTCATGATTTAGGCAGCCTTCTTCCTAGCAGCAGGAAATAAACAAGCCCTTCTTCACATCAGCACTGCCATCTTACTAAGAATAGCGGCTGTTTGTTGAGTGCTAACTACATGCCAGGCGAGGTGCCAAGGACTTTGCCTGTGAGCTCATTTCATCCCCCAGCGTCCTGGGGGCCGAGGAATTATTATCCCTGCCTCACCTCTTGCCACCACTGTGCCTGTCCCCTTTAGATCTTGAACCCTTGAGCTCTTTCTTGCCTGGGGGCTTTGCTCACACAGTTCCTTCTGGAATACTGCATCCTCCCCTGTCCTGTGGCAGGGTCTTTCTCATTTGTCCAGCCTCAGCTTAAATTTGCCCTCCTCAGAGAACCCTTTCCCAACTGCCCAGTCTCAGTGAACCCCTCCAACACCCACATTCTGGGCTTTCCTGGCCCCTCGTTTTTTCCCTTTATAGCATCTGCTCTAGTCATTTGTTGAAGCATGGCGAGGGAGGGGCGTTGAAGGATTTCAAGCAAGGAATGACAAGCTTTGTGTTCTGGAGACATTGCTGCCGTGTGGAGGATGGCTTGATAGGAGGTAAGCAGGAAGACCCTTGCCAGGGCGTGGGCAGAGTATCTGTGCCTGGTGCCAATAGTTTTGGGTTAGTGCAGTGCCATCAAATACTGTGAGAGCATCATTAGCAGCCCTGGAGATGTGGGGTCTGACCAGAGACAGAGGCTTGCAGAAAAGACAGACCACGTGCATAGGTGACTGTTCTCTGTGGTCTGGTGGTCCTATAATCCTGCCGTGGGCAAAGCCCCAGCCCTGAGCTGGTCAGCAGGCAGTCCACGGATCACATTCTGCCTGAGATAAGAGTTTGAGAATGATGACAATCACAGTGGCAGCAGTAATAATAAACCCATGCTGGCAGCTTGGAGTCAACACACTCCCCAGCAAGGGGAGGCTGGTCTTTCTCTTTATCTCTGATTTCCTTGTGGCAGCAGCAGATAGGAGCTGGATGGAGGCTGGCCCTTACATGGGGCATGTGCGCTCCAGATCCCCAGCCTCTCTTGCTTCCCTCATTTCCTAGTCCCTGAAGGCTTTTGAATTTCTCACCCCTGAAGTCAGTTGAGGGTAGACTCCCTCGAGGGGATGATTTTTCATATGAGCTTTGAAGAATTGAGTAGAGAGGAAAGGGAAGGGCATTCCAGTTAGGGGGCAAGCACCAGCAGAGGAGCAGAAACATGACAAATTAGTGGGTTCAGGTGTGTGTTGGCTTCTTTATGTCCTGGTGCTCCAGCCCCTTACCTGGGCAGCATGGGGTCCAGCAATGACTCTGGCCTCAGTTGAGGTCCAGGTGAGCAAGGCGCAGCTGTAGTTGGACCCTGGGTCATGTGCTGTCTCAACACCTTGGACCTGCCCCTTCGTGTTACCTCTGGGATCTCCAGCTTTGGAGAACTGAAAAACAAGCATTCAGGGGAGTAGAGCGTGCTGACAATGGCCAGGACCTGAGGAGTCTAAGAGTTCTGATTAAAGTATAATGAGGTAAATGGAAGGCTTCGTTCATTCCCAGATAAACATTCTTTTCCAGATAGACGTACCTTTACTTATTTATTTTTTTTAATTTCACAAATCCCTTTGGGTATTTATGATACAAGAAGTCTTGGGGCTATTGAGGCAGATGAGGTGTTTCTCGTCCTCAGGGTGTGCACAGTCGAAGGGCAATTAGCAGATCACCCCCCACCATTAGATGTTTGTGGGAGGTTAAATCATGGTTCTGTGGGAGCACAGGGAGGAATATATCATCTGGGATGCTTTCCCCTGCAAATGATAAAAACCAGAATCAAAATATTTGTAATCTAAAAAGAGAATTAATTGGCTTGTGTAAATGAGAAGTTTAGGTCTGACTTCATGAATGGCTGGATCCAGGAGTTAGTGACATCTTAAAATGTCATTATCTCAGCCAGTCTTTCTCCTTTGCTCAATAACTCTCTTGCTTATCTGCCTGCCTGTTTCTCTCTCCACTTACCCTCTTTCCTTTTTTTTTTTTTTTTTAAAGATTATTTATTTGAGAGAGCGAGAATGAGAGAGAGAGTACATGAGAGGGGGGAGGGCCAGAGGGAGAAGCAGACTCCCCGCTGAGCAGGGAGCCCGATGCGGGACTCGATCCCGGGACTCCGGGATCATGACCTGAGCCGAAGGCAGTCGCTCAACCAACTGAGCCACCCAGGCGCCCCTCCACTTACCCTCTTTCCTGAGCTGGCTGCATTCTCAGACAGACACCCCTTTCATGGCAAAGAATGGTCACATACCTCGGCTTTCTCCCTATGACTCCTAGCATCTCTGGCAGAAAGAACCAGTCTCTTTCTCTGTAGTTCCAGTCTCCGTGCTGACACTCACTGGCCCACCTTGAGTCCTGTGCCCATCTTAGGACCAATAATAATGATTGTGATTGGCCAGGTCATGTGATGAGCCCTGGGTCAAGGGGTGGAATCAGTCCCATCCCAACCTCATGGTCTGAGAGTGGGAAAGGTTGACTGTCCAGGGGAAGATGGTTGTGCCATCACTAGGTGAAGGGGGCACAGGGGCTGAGTGGGAGAAACAAGGGGAGCCAGCCTGGGGTGGGGTGAGGGGGAGAAGGGAAGGAGAGACACCAGAGAAACTTCAGGATGGAGGTAATACCTGAATTGAGGGCAGAGCAGGATCCAGCTCTTGAGTGAGATGGGGAATTCTGGGCAAAGGAAACAGTCCTTGCGGGGCCACAGTTTGTGGAGCAGCTCTACCTCCTCAGGCCCTTGATGCCTCCTGAGAGATGCCAGGCACTGCATGCCCTGGGTGCACGTGACATGGTGTGTGGCATGTGAGGGGATCGCTCAGAAGAGCCAGGCAGGGACAGCTACCTTGCATGCTCAGCTGAGGAGTTCGGATTTTCATTCCAAAAGCATTATTACTTGGTTTAAAAAAAAAAAAAAGACTTTGCATTTTTTTAAAAAGCTCACTTGGGAAGCAGTATGGAGAATAAATATCAGTAGGAGAGACTGGCCCAGCGGGCTATACGCATACAGAGCAGGCCATCATTCACTCTGTCATCCATTCGTTCCACAAGTCTCCCTTGAACACCTCCTATGTGCCAGCCCCTGAGCAGACAGCAGGGTGCTAAGTGGGTAAGGTCCTGTTTGCATAGGGCTCACAACTTGCGGCTGGGTGTGGGTGGCTGGGGGAGGCAGAAGATGTGTACTTTATGCAGACATACAGCCAATTTCTAACAGTGTCTTAAGTAACATAAACTAGGTAAGAGATTTGACTCTAGATCTGTCCTGGAAGGGTTACCCAAGTCACGGGAGGTTTCAAGTTATGAGGTGAACGGTATGGAATTTCTTTGACCTCCAAATTAAAAAAAAAAAAAAATTTTTTTTCTCACTGCTGCCAACCAAAGTGAAAGTATTCCGCTCCCTTTGAAAGACAAGCGTAAAGATAGAGAGGTGGTGGGTTTTCAGCTAGCAATGAACCATCATTGTGCTTGACCTTCTGCCTCCTGACGTTCAAAGTGGCTGTGTGTGCTGGGTAATGGATCTGTAGTTTGTTTTGGGCAGGTGCATAAATCTTTTAGGGAAGCTAGAAAAATGGGCTAGCCAGGCCGACCTGGCATTCTGCTTCATCTTCATTTCCACCTTTTATGTCCTCTCCCACCCTCGCCCTCTGTTCCTGCCTCCCTCCCACAGCGGGAAATCCCCTGCAGAAAGCACAAACCGGAGTTTGGCAGAGGCATTCTTCAAATTAGAGCAACAAATAAGAAATGTCTGGGGCCTTCCCCTCAGTAATACCATTAGTGTTCAAGCAGGTCTGGAGAGCTGTAAATCAGGCCTTTCACCATCCGCTTCAGGGACTCTTGCAGAGGCCTTAGATGCATTGATTTTGAGGAAATAATTGGACATAACTGTTTTCCCTTTGCCAACGGGTTAGGCTTCACTGCTAGGCTACAGGTGACTGATGGGTATGCCAAAAATGCCGGCACCTAAGCAGAGCAAAAATGTCTGCATCTTTTTCAGATTCTCAAACAATGTGGTGAATTATCGGCTCCCAGAGACCCCCTAAGTGTATACTGAAGCCACATCACAAGTCACTGGTCAGCACCACGGACAGTTCCACCTCGCCTGCCATTCAAAATGAGATCCTCAGACCACACCCCCGACCTGGTGAACTAAAATCTCTATGGGTGAAGCCCTAGAATCTGTATTTTTGTAAAATTCTTGGATAATGCTGACACAGCTGGTTTGTAGACCAGTGATTGGTGGCACTGACCAGAGGCCCAGGAAGAGGAAATGACTTGCTTGGGATTACATGGTGAGGTATTCAGAGAGCCAGGACTGGAACTCTAATGAGTTCACTTCTTTATGATCTCCGCAGGCTCATTTGCTCTCAATATTGTGCTGTTAGGCAGAGGAGCAAAGAACACAGGGGTGGATGTTTTTATGAGTCGGTGCCAGGCTTTCTAGCCCAAATCTGGCTTGAGATTAACAATATCAAATAGGACCTCAAAGAAAGCTTTTAAATTTCTGTTTTTTATCTATTCTTTCCAAAGGTCTTCCCACTTAAAAGTGTGGTTTGGACGGGCACCATGAGTCTCACCTGAGAGCTTGTTAGAAATGCAGAATCTCAGGCCCCCCCATTCTTCTGAATCAGATTCTGCATGTTTCACATGCAGGTGAGTTGTACACACCTGAACTGTCAAGAAGTACTATTCTGTGTTGTTATTGTGTTCATATCTGATTGGGCCCTTGGAACAACACGCTTCCCCATCTCCTTCTTGTCATGCTCACCCTGATTCCCTCCAGGGATGAAGATGGATGCTCGGGTTGTCAGGTAGTCAGGCTTTGAGCCACACCTATTGATGGACAGAGTCACCGTGTGTTAAATTGGTCCATCAGGATGTGCCCGTGTCCGGTCTCGACCTCCCGGGCTGTAACAGGAGGCTCCCCGGCAGCAGCTGGCTCAGTCCCTTGTTGCTTTCCTTTCTTCCTGTGTGATATTTATTGATATTTATTCAGTTCACACAGTTGTGTTTAAGATGGGGAGGAAGAACAGTTGTGGGTCCCACCCTCGTGGAACTTTGGGTTTAGCAGAGACAGACATTAAAGAAATCAGCCATAAGTAACCTTCAAACAGGGCCCAGTTTCTGCTTAAGCACAGAAGCCATAACACAGAGGACCTGACGTAGTGAAGGAATCCAGGTAGGGATGTTGAAACTGGGAGGAGGAGGCTGTGCAGTAGCGGGCTGGCAAACAACCTGGAAGGCGTGTTCCCAGCAAAGACAGGCCTCTGGGCGGCTCCACACTGGATATCGGGCCAGATGCTCACTCACTTGCTCTCCTTGGCTCCTGTGGCCTTTCATCTTGTTTGAGTGGAAAGATGTTCATTCTTGGTGCAAACTCAGAGTCTGCTTTGTCTCCAGGCTCAGGACTGCCTGTCACCCAGGCAGAACCCATGTTTCATACAGATGTGCAAGGTTTGGAACGGAGGCCTCTAGCTCAAAATCAAGTCTGACTCAGCTTCTCTTTGCCTCCTCTGGGCATTTACCTCCCCTGGGCCTCTGGGGCGGGGGAGGGCAGTGAGAGGCCGTGGAGGACAGCATGTGTCCTGGGGTCAGCGTACTTGGGTTTGAATCCTGACGCCAGTGTATAGCGGTCTGTCATGTCGCTGTGCTTCGGTGCCCTCCTAAGTGAATATCCCGGTGCCTCCCGAGTGAGTCTGCTGTACGGACTCCGTGAGGAAATACAAGGAACAGGCTCAGAGCACAGCCTGGTCTACAGTGAGTGCTCAGAAGCCACTGGTGGTGACGAGGCCATTTCCTGGGTCTCCTGGCCGCACTTCCCTGGGAATACCATCCCCTTCCCCTCCATGCCCCTCCCCTCCCCCCCGGGGGGGGGGCAGTGCACCATTCTTAGTCCCACATGACAGCCCAGAGGGCCCTGCTTGGGGGCTCAGCCTGCTGCAGCCCACGAGTTCTTATTCTGGGGTCTGAGGATAGGTCCAGGTGGTCGATGAACAAGAATTACACGTTTTTTGTCACTACCATCTAATTAAAACATGAACTTCAAACATGAATTTTGGCCACAAACTGTAACAGTAGTCCTAGTATCTGTGACTTCGTCCCGAGTAAACATTAGTCTGCTTATCTTCATGACAGTCACCACAGATGGCTCCGAATATCCCCAGACGAGATTGGGCGCGTTCAGGGTGGTATGGCCGTAGACTCCAAATATCCCCAAAGCTCATCACTACCTTGAAATTACAGTCATGGTAAGACCTGCCACTAGATCTTGTTATCTAAAACCTCAGCAAAGAAAAGCTTGTACTGCTTTATCATCGTTTTGATAACTGCTTAAATGTAAGTGCTTTTCTTTCTGATCCTGTGTAGCTTGTTTCATGTGTTTAAAAAGACAGCTCTGATTAGGGGATGGTAGCCTTCAGCAAGACCACACAGAGAACCCTGCTGGTGCCCCTCCCTGGGGACCCCTCTCCCCCCACATCACATGGCTCCCTGCCCTGGCTGGGAGCCACCATGCACCACTGCTGTTTTTGGCTTCCTTGCTCTTTCCAGACTTTTCTCCCTGTTCCTTCTCTGCTGAGTTCCTTTTTTTTTGTGAAGCAGGTGCTAGATAAATAATTAATGGGGTGGGAAAACTTGTTGGAAATAACACAGCCCATGTTTATTTTTAAGCAGCTGAGTTATAGAGCCCTGCTCCAGGTGCATTCCAGGTGGGAAAAGTGTTTCTGGCTAAAAGGAGGTGCTCTAAGGCTGAGGGGAGGCCGCTGCCAGCAGGAGGGAGAGGATTTCCAGAAAAGCCTGTGTGCTGGGAAAGGTCGGGTATTGGGTGGGGGGCTCCAGGGTGGAAAGCCTGGGGAATTGCGGAGGGGTCTGTGACCTGAACAGTGAGTGAAAGATGCCAAGGAAGAATCAGAATCAGTGAGGAACTGAGCTAAAATCCTCCCACACTGGCAGAGTTCTGAGAGGAATTGGATTGATGTGATTGAAAAGAGCAGGAACGGATTGCGGCTTCAGGCATAGCTGGCTCCAGGGCTCACAGTCCCGTCAGAACTTGATCTTTCCCTCCTTGCCTTCCTCCTTGGCTTTCCTCCGGCTGGCTGCTTTCTCAGACAGGCTTTCTCTCCCAAGATAGAGCCTCTGGCAGTCCCAGGTTTACGTGACCCTGACAGAAGAAAGCACTGCCTCTCCCAGTAGTTCCCGTGAAAGTCTGGGAGTAGATTTCACTGTTCTGCCAGAGTCATGTGTCCTTTTGTTGTTGTTTGAAACAGCGTCATCTACTTTTTGTATCTGTAGATTGGCCTGTTCTGAAAATTTCACGTAAGTGGATTCGTACACTGTGTGGTCTTACGTGACCTCACGGAAGCATGCGGTTTCCAAGGTTCATCCATGCTGTAGTATGTATCAGAACTGCGTTCCTTTTTATTGCCAAGTACTGTTCCATTATACAGGTGGACCACGTGTTGTTGGTCGTTTGGTCTGTTAATGAGTGGTTGGGTTGTTGCCACTCTTTTGCGCCATTCTGCTGTGGATATTTGTGTGCAGTCTTCAGTGTGGACACACACACTTCTCTTTTTCTTCCATTTCCTTCTTTTGTTTGATTTCATTCCATCTAGGAGTGCAGTGTTGGGTCATGGGGTAACTCTGTGTTGAGCATTTTGAAGTACTGTCCGTTTTCCACAGTAGCTGCCCCATTTTATATTCCCATCAGCCAGGTATGAGGATTCTAATTTCATTTCACATCCTTACGAATGCTGGTTACAGCCGTGTGTGTGTGTGTGTGTGTGTATTTAATTACAGCCACCGTAGTGGGTATGAAGTGGTG
Organism: Callorhinus ursinus; assembly: GCF_003265705.2. Lineage (NCBI taxonomy): Eukaryota > Metazoa > Chordata > Mammalia > Carnivora > Otariidae > Callorhinus > Callorhinus ursinus. The sequence continues at coordinate 5,809,465 of NW_027397075.1, read as the reverse complement.
TCACATGGTGGTTTTCATTTTTGTTTCCCTAATGACAAACGATGCTGATTGAACATCTTTTCATGTGTTGATTCAGATCCTTTGTCCATTTTAAAATTGGGTTGTCTTTTTATTGTTGAGCTGTAATCGTTTTTGTTTTTGTTTTTTATATGTTCTGGATACAACACAAGTCCCTTATCAGATAAATGATTAACAAATATTTTTTCTCATTCCCTGCATTGTGTTTTCACTTTCATGATGATGTCCTTTGTAGAGCCTGAGGTTTTAACATTGATAAAGTCCATTGTACATATTTTTTCTTTGGTTCCTTAAGTTTTCTGATGCTGTATGCAAGAAAGCTTTGCCTAATATGGGGTTGCTGAAATTTATTCCTATTTTCTTCTAACAGTATTACAGTTTCAGTGCTTAGATTGAGTTCTGGGACTCATTTGGAGGTAATTTTCTGTATGTTATGAAGGAAGAGGTCCACCTTCTCTTTGTACACATGAATATCCAGTAGTCCCAGCACTGCTTGTTGAAAAGACTGCTCTTTCCCCCATTGAATTGTCCTGGCGTCCTGGTGGAAAATCAGTTGTCCATCAATCTGAGAGCCTTTTCTGGACTCGAAGTTCTTTCCCAGTGATCTAAATCTATCCTTAGCGCAGTGCCATTCTGTCTTAGTTACTGTAGCTTTTGTGGTAGGTTTGGGGATTGGGAAGTGAGTCTTCCACCCTGGTTCTCTACTCAAGATTAGTTTGGTTGCTCTGGGTCCTTTAAATTTCCATATGAGTTTTAAGATAAACTTGTAAATTATGTTAAGAAAAAAAAAACACAACAACCCCACCAGCAACTGAGATTTTGATAAGGCATTACATTGAATCTGTAAATCAATTTCAGGAATATTGTTATTTTTATAATACCTTCACGCTTATGAACATGGGATGTTTTTCCATGTATTTAGGTCATCTTTAATTCTCTCAACAATAATTTTGTGGTTTTTAGGGTACGAGTTTTGTGCTTCCTTGGCTCATATGCCCATTCTTGAGCCACTCTCTTTGGCCAGGGGGACGGAACATTCCAGTAGCGGACCTGACTCGTGTCTGCTTCTACAACTGCAGGAGGTAGCCTCTCCCCAACTATATGGACTGAAAATGGGGAACGGGAGATTTTTGAAGGGATTATTATAGTGCTCTTAACAGTGGCATAGAGGGGATGGCTGCTGGGCAGGCAAAAATAAGAAAGAAGAAACTGTCTGTCCTAATGCCTTAAAATCAAGGCTTCAGTAAAGGCATCTAAAGGGATGTAGAGGCAGTAGAGCCAAGGTTTAAAAGGCTCTTGTCCACTTGGTTACCCCATAAAAGAAGAGATAAGAAGAAATCCCTGAGGTCTGTAAGCATCTTTGGATACAGAAGTGAGATTGTGGCATCTTATATTTACCAAAGGCAGAGCGTGAGGGATTTCAGGCAAGGCAGGTTTGGGAACATCAGGTCTGGTCAGTGAATGGAGGTAGCAAAAACTTAGCTGGGGAAGTGGGATCTCCCTGCCTAGACGACCTGGACTGACCACACCCCCTCCCAACCAACCCACCGCCTTTGCTGGAACCGCATTCCTCAGGTGCCTGTCCTGGGGCTTCTCCTTAACACAGCACATGTCTCCTCCTTGGCATCTTCAGTTTTGCATTCTTCTGACAAAGCCGTGGAGAAGCCAATACCGTGTCTCGTGTGCTTCTCCCCTAGTGGAGATTTTGACTGTCTGAAGCCCACAGGTGATGCTGAGAATGAAATGACCTGGCAAAGTGGTAACAGCGATGGGAACGGTGACCCAGGCTGAGTGCCTGCTCCCTGCCGGCCCTGCACCCACCATTGTGATCCCTCTTGTAGCGACTGTAAAATGAAGTAACTTTTCCAAGGCCACAGCTCCAGGAAGGGGTAGAGCCGGGCTCCAAACCCGGGTGGTCTGACTCCCCAGCTCATTCTCTTTACCAGCAAATCACAGCAGTTAGCACAGTGCTGGGCACACAGCAAGCCCTCAGTAAATGTCAGCTGCCATTTGCAGTCAGAGAAGAAGCAGCTTGACCATGCAGAGTAGCTGATATTCGGCCCCGTTGTCCCAGGTCTGGACAACCAGTGACCAGTGCAGAATGGAGTCCTCTCCCTCATCCATTTCTCCACACATGTTAGTTGGGGTAGAGCTAGCTGCTGCAACAAATTTACACCCCAGACTTTGAGTGTGTTACTTGTTGATGTAGCCGTCTGACGTTCGTGGTCGATAAGTGGCTTACTCGTGGACCCAAGCTCTTTATGTCCTGAGCTTTCACCATCCCTTAGGGCAGAGGTCAGTAAATGTTTTATGTAAAGGACCTGATAGTAAATATCTCTGGCTTTACAGACCATACGGTCTCCGTGGCAACTACCTCATTCTCTTGTTGCCCGTGAAAGCAGCCAGATGACCCACAAACACATGGGTGTGGCTGAGTTCCAATAAAACTTTGTCCACAAAAAACAGGCTGACGATACTGTCGGGTGGATTTGGCCCTGGGGCCTTGGAACACTGTTTACCAAGAGGAGAGAGGAAAGGAGAGCGGATGGAAGAGACACATCCACTTCTGAAATGCCTCAGCCCAGAAATGCGGCATCACATCCTAAATTTGACTGGATAGAACGAGTCCTGTAGCCTCACCTAGATGCAGGAGGGTCTGGGAAACTGAGCCTTTGGGCGGACCCTGCTGTCCAGGAGCACGTCTGCCCCCTGGGAGGGGAGCATGCATGTGAGTGTCAGCCTGCTGGTGTCTCTGCCGCATGCCCACGAGGTGCCTTCCCATGCTGCCATGAGTAGACTGGGAATGTCACTGGGCCCACGTTTGAGGTTTGCCTATTTTCATCAAATAGCTTGAATTTTTTTTTGCATCACCTCCTCACTTGCTGACTAGAAATAAGAGCTCTTTTCGTAGCATGGCTCCTTGGACATCAGCTGACTCAGCAACTGAGGTGTGTTCTGTGTGATCTGGCGGAAGGAATTCCAGGCTGGGGATTGGAAAGCATAACCATGCTGGGCTTTTGGTTCTTCCTCTGTAAGACTAGGGTGGGCATCACAGTTGGATTTATTTTAACTTAATTTTGGCGGTGGCACCTCCATGGGACCAGAGAGTGTGGTTGGATATATGGATTCTGAAGTCAGAGGGGCCAGGGTTTGACTTGAGGCCCCATTGTCCAAAGGATGTTTGACCTTGGGCAAGTTTTTCACCTCCGTACCTCAATTTCCTCATCTGTAAAATGGGATTAGTTATAGCGCCCACCACACCCAGCCTAGCACCAAGTAGGTTCTGAGTAAACGACCACCATTGCTGTCATCATGGTCACCATCTGCAGTGCTTGAAACAGACAAAGGGGAGCTGCTTTGTTGAATTAGCCCCTCCTGTTATGTCCTGGATGGAGCCCCCACCCAAGACATTTCCAGGAAATTCTGCAGGAACCCCGTTTGAAATGATCTTTTAAAAAAGTAATCTCTATACCTAACATGGGGCTCAAACTCACAACCCCAAGATCAAGAGTCACATGCTCAACTGACTGAGCCAGCAGGTGCCCTTGCAGGAACCTCCTTTGAAAACCCCAGAACAACATGAGGTCCGAAGCCCCTTTGGTTCTGAGGGATGAGGTCCAGGAACCTGCGTTCAGACTTGGCTACCAGGCAGGTCTGTGCTTCAGGGGCCCCACCTGTGCACGGGGTTTGGCAGTAGCTGTCTCGCCATCAGCAGGTCATTTGGGGCCAGGGTCGGCGGGCGAGGTGGGGGGCACTTTGTGGAGGAGCTTTGAGAGAAGCAGGAGGAAGGGGCGGTCCTGCTCCCAGGTCTCTGCAGCAGGCCCTGCAGAGAGAGAGAGGAGAGACCTACCGGCCCTGAACTGTGGCCCGGCCAGCTCGTCTGCACCACTTGTGCTTGCTGCCCATTGGTCCTCTGACCCGCCCCTCGCCGCGGAGTTGCCCGGGAATGGAGTGGAGCGTCCTGTGCTGTGGTCTCCTGCACCATTGTGGGTCCCAGCTCCTAGCACGTGCTTGGCGCACCCTCTAGATGCATGAAGTCAGCTGCCACTCGCTTACAGGTAAAGCAGCTGAGACCCCCAGCTGGGGCATGTCTTGGCTCGAGCTAGATTGGATCCTTATTTGACTCTGATTTTATTCTCACTTTCTTTTTCCTACACAGAAACTCCAGGGTCCTTGTCCAGGGTAAATAAAGCTCCCGAGTAAAACGTGAGAATAATCCCTTTATCCTTCTTGCTTTGTCTTATCCATTTGGTTTTTTGATACTGTGATATCGTTAGACAACCTACTAGTGTCTGGAAAGTTGGAGAATTGGTTGTCGGTGTGGGAAAAAAACCCCTACACAGTTGATATCAGAAGCATTGCGGATAAACACAGCTCAGGCTTGCATTAAACTCAGATGTCCTGGGGCGCCTGGGTGGCTCAGTCGGTTAAGCGTCTGCCTTTGGCTCAGGTCATGACCCCAGGGTCCTGGGATCGAGCCCCCCACCCCCACCCTCAGGCTCCCTGCTCGGCGGGAAGCCTGCTTCTCCCTCTCCCACTCCCCCTGCTTGTGTTCCCTCTCTCGCTGTGTCTCTCTCTGTCAAATAAATAAAATCTTTAAAAGAACCCAAAAAACAAAACTCAGATGTCCTAAAAAGGTAGGTCTCCTGTCCTCTCTCGTCCCTCCGGTGCCCAGCATGGTATCAGGCACACTGCAGAGGCTTTCTGAGTTGAATGGAATTTTTATCAACTTCCCCTGTATAAACAAGGGGACAGTGTGGGACGGCAGAGTAGCCGGGCCTGGAAGTTGGATGGACCATTTTCGCATGAGCATGACAAGTTACCTCATATCTCTATGTCTCAGCGGCCCTACCTGTAGAAGGCAGATCCACCCCCTGGCCGAGAAGTGTGTTTTTGAGGGTTAAGTGAAATGCTGTATTCTGAACACTTAGCCTCATGTGGGTGTGCTTGCTGTTGAGTGTGTAATGCTTAGAGTCAAGGGTCAGAGTTGTGGGAAGTGGTGCCCTGTTACAGCCCCAGCCCTCTTCTGGTGTTCGAGCTGGTCCCCACCCCCTCCCAGGGTTTCCAGGGTATTTCTGGAGTGTATGTGTAGAAAGGCACTGGGCATGCAGAAGCCTGGAACTGCCCCCTCGCCTGAGCCCAGTTTGATGGACTCTGACCAGGGGCAGGGGGGGTGCGGCGGGTAGCGGGGAGAGCCAGTCTTGCAGAGATCTGTTTTTGATGACCTATCGATTTTTTTCTGTTGTTTTTGGATGGCTTGCAGATAAATTTTCTTTGGTCTGCACCATGATATTCAGGCATTTGAATTAGCTGCCAACTGATTTGAGAATTGAGAGATTTTGCCTTCATCATGCCTCCCTTTGCCCATCCAGCCGTTGTCGCCCATGGCCACTAGCAGTGAAGAACGGATCCTATCATAGAGGCTACAATTAAGACAGAGATGGCCCTGCACAATGCCGCTGCCACCGCTGTTAAAGCCTTTGAGACTCTCTAAACCAGAGCCCATGTGGCCATCACATGTACAACAGAGCGTGACATGGTCCAGGGCATGGTGAGGGCACTCGCTTGCCGCTCCCGAGGGAATGGCTGTGTGCGTGCCGTCTGTCAGCCCCGCCGTCACCGGGCCAGCCCAGGGCCGGCACAGCCACGGGGTTGCGTGGAGGAGTGGGGCCCCGGGGGGGTGGGGGTGGGGAGTGCTTCCCATGGGAAGGGAAGACTGGAACATCAAATACAGGACAGTGCTCTGAATTTCCACTGGGAATGTTGTAGCTCCATCTCCGTGTCTGAAGTTTCTGGTCTTGGAGCTTCTTCAGGGCAGAGCACTTGTGGACCCAAGGGGTCCTGCTTGGGTCTTTGGGTCTGAGGGAGGGAGGTCCTGGCAGTAGATAGGGGCAGACGAGAAAATACTGCTGCCTCCCTTTCTGTGTTCCGTCCTTGGACCTCAGGTACAAAAAAAGCAGGATTTCGCTGTTCTTCAGCCCCGATAAACTGCCCCCATTAATGGTCGCCCTGAAGCCTCCAGCCCTGTGTTGCTCATCTCCTATGCTGTCCGGCTCCCGTCCCCCTGCCTGCCACGAGCAGCTGCTCCTGGGTTTGGCTGGAGCTGCAAATATGTTTGTTTCCTTCTAGACTGTTTTGCGTTGCTGTGTATATTTTGTAATTACTTACACGGTGCTGGGCTCTAGTCTCCATTCCTTTACTTTGCATACTCGGTGTCCCATTGCAGCTCCGTTCGTGGGGGTGTGTCCACCTGTGCTTTGCCTCTGTAACTGGTGATTGTAGTTTCAGGTGTGCATCCACCACACCTCACGCTTCCTCTCGCCCAGAGGTGCCCTCAGTGGCTCCTGACTCCAAAACCTTGCAGCGATGAATCTCCCTATCTGTGACCCTTATGATCCTGCATGAGCATGTCTCTGGGATAGGCGCTCAGAATGGAATCGCTTGGTTGTGTAGTCTACTATATATAATTTGACCAAATATTGCCAGATTGCTCAAAAATATAACCCTTTTATAGGCAGAAGGAAGCTGAATTGTGCTCTGTTCTAAAAAGGAAATTCATTGTGTATTGAGTGTCCCCTGTGTCCTGAGAGCAGCCCCAGGTTTTGCTTTACAGGCATTATTTCATTTGGTCACACAATAATCCTCCTAGTCTGCCATTCTTAATATCTGCAGTGTGCAGCTGAAGATGCTGAGGTCCAGAGGCAGCTAGTGACTCGTTCCCGATCCTTCAGCTAAGCAGCGGTTGGAGCTGAGCCCGCCTCTGAGGGACTCTTGTGGATACATCATGTCCCCTGCCAAGGCTTCAGGCTGGCTGCCGTGAATTTGAGGAGCGTGCTCTAAGTTAAGGAGCATCTGATGAGATCATACTTCTCACATTGGTACCTTTGTGTGGCCTGCTCTTTCTTTTTACAATTATCTTTAAGCATTTTAAAATCTGAGATTTCACTTAAAAATCTGGGCGATCTGCCTGCTTTGGCACAAGGCAAGCTTCCAGGATTAGAGGGGTGGTGCCCCTTCCCAGCCGGCCTGTCCACACTGCCCTCCGGTGGCTAGTGTTCGCCGTGGCTCCAGAGGCCCTGAAGTTTGTAAAAGAGACATTTTTGTGGGTGGGCAATGCCCTTCTTTCCCCTCTGAGTTCTTCCCATTAAATTCATGAACCGGCCTTCCCCCCATCCCCAGCTGTTGGGACTGCAGTTTCCTTTGGCTACAGAGTCAGTAACAGAGACCAGTGGGCTTTCGCGGCCGTGGAGCCTGCTGCTTGCCCGCCAGAGCTCATTTGTTGGGTCCTTCTGGGGGCCCGGCCTGTGCCTGGCACTGCAGAGAGCGTAGCAGATGCTGGGGGGTGGGAGGTGGGCCACCATTCCCGACCCGTCTTGAGCAGAAGACGTGGCGGTGAAGCCTCTGTGCGCAGTCCACCCTCCCACCGCAGAGAGTTTATCCAGCCCCAGATAGTTCTCACTGTGCCGGGGGCGAGGGTGGGGGAGCGCTGGGAATGATGGTATTTGGTTCACTTAGTGCGAACTGTGGGACTCATTGGTTTTGTATTTCTGTTTTTAGCAAAGCTGTAGGTCTCCTGCGGTTGTGAATACGTTGATCCTGACAGGCAGGGATGGCATTGTGCTTATGAGCTGAACTCAGACACAGGTGGCTGGGAAGCCCAGCTCTGTCCCCCACCAGCGGGTCCCCGTAGAGAAGGCACTTCCTCTCTTGGAGCCTCTGTTTTCTGATCTGCCAAATGGGGGTATGAGGGCCCGGTTCATAAAGCCCTTGCAGGGCCAGAGTAAGATAATGCAAGTAGAGGCTTCAGCCAGGGCTGGGCACATAGTAAGCTCACAGGAAAGGGTGACAGAATTATTGTTACTGTTGTTGTGAGAAACCTCTGGGAGGAGGATGTAGATGTAGCTTGGGCCTGGGTGGGTTTTCTGTTGCTTTTCTGAAAGAGTTGGCTTTCTTTCTGGAATTTGCAGTGACGGTCTGGCGTGGGTATGCCTCCCTGCAGATGGGGGTCGGGGTTTGTTGGCTGTTCTGTCGCTTGGTGTCACCCACTGATGGCATGTGAGTGCTGACCAACAGCCTCCTCACTGCACCTGCTGTACTCGCCCTTGAGCTGCCCAGCCCTGGGGGTCTGATCGGCCTCTCGATTTAGAGTAAGGTCTTGTCCGCTTTGGGGCTCACCACAGCCCCCTCAGCTGTGTGAGCGGAGAAGGAGGGTCTCGGGGACCCAGAGGAGGACCCAGGGGAGGACCAAGCCTGTGGCATTTCCCAGGAATGAAGCATGGACAGGATCGGTCCGAGAAGTCCTCTTCGGCCCTCCCTTTCCTTCCATCACAGGCGATAGATACCTCACCCCGTTTCTGCCAGAACCCAGCCTTGGGCTGCCGACAGAGTCCTAAATCTGCCCGTGCGTCATATGGGAAGTCCTGACTCAGTGTGGTGGGGGCGGCCGTCGGGCTGTCTGAAGCCCCTTGGCCTTGCTTTGGGGGTGGCAGCATATACTGTTGACGGGGTCAGAGGACCTGGTTTGAATCCCAGCCGTGTAATTCACCGGGTCCAGGAGCTTGGGCACGACCCCTCCTTCCCCCCCCCCCCCCCGCACCTCTGATGCCTTATTTGAGATGGGCGCACGATAGATCCTATCTTGGAAGCTCATTTGGAGGGTGAACCAGATAACAGGTACAAAGGACTTATCCCAGAGTGGCACATAGTAAGCCCTGAGATGTTAGCTGAGATGATTATTCTTGCTGGTGTTCTGTGTGCATCTGCTGTGTGCATGTTTGTAGTGGAGGAGCCCTGTCAACTGGGGAGAGTAACGTGGGATGAGGTGACTTAGGGAAGTCGCTTTTTTCTTTAATCAGTCTTGACACTTGGCATGAAAGGAGCTACAGCCTCACTAAAGCAGGGGTCCTAACGTGTCTGCCCAGAAAGGAAGCTGAGGGACCCTTGGACCTGCCCATTCCCTTTGCAAGTGAGAGAACTGGGGCTCTGAAGGGGCCTGGCTTTCCCATGGATGTACACGGGGTGGGGGAGCAGCATGAGACCAGGACCCAGGGCCCCAGCCCCCCAGCCCATGACCCCTCATCACCTGCACCAAAGCACAGCTGACATTGGATGGCTTCAGGCTCGAGGTGAGGAAATGGGTCTCTCTGGTGTCACCTCATAACTGGAGAGGTCTAGACACTAATTTGTCATGCCTATTAACTTGGAGGGTTGCCATGCCCCTTCCCCTAGAGCTCATGCCAACTCCGTGCCATAGGAGGACAGGGATGCGATGGGGATGGGGATGGGAAGGAGGGGTCTTGTCTGGGAACCAACTGGGTCTGCAAAACAAATCCATTCAAAAGTGCAGGCTGGAGAAAAGGTAGACCAGAGCTTACCCAAAAGGCAGCCCAGAAACCTATGATAGTAGGAGCCAGGAATACCTCTACGCGTGGATACAGTTTGCATCCTGCGACATCCCCACCAGGGCCCTAGGAACCTGTTCCTCTGGGTAACCTAGGGGCCAGCTCTCAGGAATGGCCATTGCTGGAGAGTTGATAACAGGTTACTCTTCCAGGAGTAGATCTGCATTTTCACAAGGACTCCGAAACCCCAACTAAGTGGTTGGGGTGTGGGCTCTAGAGTGAGCCGGGAGATAGGCCTCGATGCCACTTCCAGACTGCTCACTTACTAGCTCTGTGAGCTCAGGCAAACTTCTTAGCTTCCCCATGCCTCAGTTTCCCTCACTGTGAAGTATGAGAGGAGCAGAAGGGACCATAGAGGGAACTGCACATGCAGATCCAATGTTCAGCAGCGTCTGTTTAGTCAGTAAACACTTAGCAAGCACCTGCTGAATGCCAGATACTGTCACCAGGCACCGGGGACATATATGGTCATCACTGCAAGAAAATAAAGGGATAAGGAGGGTGGCAGAGTGGACCGGAGGGTCTCTTATTGGAGCAGAAGGGACTTTGGGCCGAGATGGGGAGACACCGAGTGACGTGAGTCATGCAGGTATCTGGAGGGAGGGCATTCCAGACTGAAGCAGCAAGCGCAAAGGCTCAGAGACAGAAGCAGTCTATCCACCCCTCTGTCCAGCTCCCTCAGCCCTGCTCACCATCCCAAGGCCCTCCATCCCAGTGCTTCCCCCCTGCCACCATCTGTGGACATCCTACTCACCACCCCCCCTCCACCCTGGACCAAGGCCTGTAGTGCCTACTGCTAATGCTCTCCCACACCGGCCCAGCTGGAAGGGAGAGCCACTCTACACTAGAAGCTCTTCTCTTGTTCTGCGCCAGAGTTTTGTTGATGTGCCTGCCTGTCATCCACCCCTGGACCGAGAGCTGGTGCCATGACTTGTCATCAGTCTCAGGCCCCCAGCACAACACTTGGCCCATCAGCCTCCTGAAATGTTGTTAGGAGAATGGAGGGCTTCTACATGGAAGCCTTGGGGGCAGCCTTCGTGGTGCCCTCCTCTGGCACCTGCTCCCCACAGCCCCGGGTACAGCCTGGCATCCAGGGAATGCGGATGCTGACGGGACTCTGTACCCTGGTGCCTGCTGGCGCCTTTGGATGCATGAGCGACATGTGTAACATACGATCCTGTGGGCTCCGTAATGTCAGAGAGGGAGACCGTGACCGCTGAATGTCACGCCTGCTTCCTGGCTTGCTCTGTCCTTCCCAGTTGATGGCCGACTACATGCTTGGTAAAAGGTGATGGGTTGAGCTGCCGGGGTGAAGTCATGAGCAGGACTTTGCTTCCTTTGTCCCTTCAGAAGGGCAGTGACTTTGGCTCCTGAATTCGGAGGTGTCTGTAGAGACTTAGGGCGTGAAGTTCTCACTAAGGGCGCTTTAGAGACACATCCGGCCTTCCTCTCCCTCCCCTCCCCAAACTCTCCAGATAAAGCCTTCTCCTTCCCCTCTTTGTTTCACATCTGGTGCATTCCAGCCAGTGAGCACCCAGGAGAAAAGCTTGTTAAATGAGACTTGTTTAAACCAGCCAGTCACTCATCCAGCTGTCCAGCCCTGGTGTGAACCTGGGGACTCCCCTCATGGCCGCTTGGAGAGCCTGTTCTGGGTGTGAAGATTAGAAGCACAGTCTCCTCCTCTAGGTTTGCACCTTTGTTATTTCCCTGAGTTAATCAAGAGAAGATGCTTTGTGCAGCTTTGCCAAAATTACCCCATCAGAAGCTTATACAAGGGGCTCAGTGGTGTTTGGGAAGCGGTGCGAGGGTCCATCATGCCCGACAATTCATTGCTCTCAGATGCCTCTGTGAAGAGTGTTGGAAGCGGCAACTGCGGGAATTTTCTCTTCTGGCTTCCCAATTAGCGATTACATAACAGTCTCCCTGGAAACAAGTGCTCAGGCATCACGCCCGTGACAGGGCGGGCTCACGGAGCTTACCGGTTTGCAGCATGCTTGCGGTGCGGACTGTCCCCATGTCCCAGGAGGGCGGGCCAGGGCCTGCGGTTGAGATCAGCTGCGTCCACACCTCGCAGCTGACCCATCCTGGAAGGAAGAAAGGCTGGTTGTCAGTACTCCGAGACAAAGCAGAGTGAGAGGGACCGAACAGAGCTCTTGCACACCGGAGTCAGAACTTCTTCTCTGTCTTATGGAAGGAATAGCTGATTGTTACTGTCTTGCTTAAAAATACCCGTTGGAAGGAAAAGCTGATTGTTACTGTCTTGCTTAAAAATACCCGTTGCCCCAAGGGCAGAGTCCACGTTCTCGAAGGTGACCTCCCACGTCTGCCCCTCCAGCTCCCCCCCGCTCTGCTCCTGCCTCCAGGTCCTCTCCAGCATGGCCCTTGGCATATCCTGGCGCGTCTCTCTCCCTCTGTCTCGGGACAGCCAAATGCGGGCGCCGGGCAAGGGAGCAGGCTCCGCCTTTGTGAGCGTGTGGGCCCTGGTGCTTCAGCCTCTGCCTCCATGGCCTCTTTCGAAAGTGCGTGTCTCAGTGGGCTTCTGAGAACGCAGTGAAACCGTGCCGAGGTGTGCTCAGCCCGGCACTCCTCCCTGCACGTGAGGAGTGCCGGCCCCTGGGGAAGCCCCCCATGCCCCACAGCGGACCCCGCGCACACCTCTGGCATGGGTGCAGTGCTCACTGCTTCACCTACCTCTTCCAGCCAGCTGGAAGCTCCGTGAAGTCAGGACCCAGGCCTGCTCTCCCTTTATGTTCACAGTGCCTGGCTCACAGTAGGCCCCGAGCAATGTCTGTTGAATGAATGAATGAACCAGGGAGTGACTGGATCGTTGAATGAGTAAGCGAATGATTCTAACCCTTCGGCACGTCTGACCGAGAACTTGAATGCGTTTGCTTCCCTTCCCAGGTTGGCAGCCTGGGCCACGCCACCCGCGCCTCTTGCCTGGGTGACCCCAGCAGTCTCCCCACTGCTCCCCCTGCCTCTAGATCTGCCCTCCTCTCTCTTCTCCGGTCTTACCTTTGAAGGTACCCCCTCCCAGGGGCCTTCTTTCCCCCCACCCTGGCCAGTCCGTCTGCCTTCCTCCCGTCCATCCCACACCCAGCTCTTCCACAGTGCTTCCCGTGGTGTATTCGTGTACCTGCTTCTTGTCCGCTTCCCCTACCAGCCTGGAAGCTTCTTGAGGGCAGGGGCCACATCTGTTAACCAGGGTACATTCTTTTAAGGCATGCTGCCTTGGACACAGTCAGGCCTGCAGCAAATCTACAGGGAGTGTGCCCCGTGGGAATCCGCAGAATTAGCAGGAGGACCTCTGACAGCGCATGGTGCAAATCTGGAAGTCTCTGGCTGTCGGCAATGAGGTTAAGTTCTCATTCAGCTCACACCCAGTGCAGGGGGGATGGCTTCCTGGTGAGTGGCTCTGCCATCTCCCCCTACGACCTCCACACTCCCAGAGGAAGGGAAGAGAAGGGAGAGGGGAGGGTTGCAGGGTCCTCGCCTTTTTCTGGCAAGGCCTGGACGTGGTTGGCTCATGTGGCATGGGCCAGGCCCGGCCCGTGGCTTCCACGTCACAAGGGTGCTGGAAAGTTTGTCTCCCTTGTTCCCAGGGAGCAGAAATGGGGCCAGTGAGCCAGTCTGCTCAGAATTGGGCATGGGAGGGGATCTTGTCGCCAGAGGATCCTCCTGCTGGGCTCCCTGGGAGTCTAATCAATGTTCCAGAATGCTCCAGCCAGGGACAGTGTGTCAGGTCAGCAGACACTGGAGTAGCCGTCTCTCGACAGGGCCTGAGCCGCTCGCCGCTCCTGAAGCCAGACCTCCAATTTATTTTATAAAACACCATGATGTCCTTAGATGAGGATGAAAAGGAACTTGGGATTACAGAGTCACCTCTGTGCACCGGCAGGCAGCACACAGGAAGGGCGGCCCCGGGGAGACAGTGTCAGAACATGGGGGGTCGGGGGTCAAGCGTTTGTTCTGGGAAGCACGGCTCGTTGCCTGGTTTACAGTATTCCATTCTTAAAATTGCTGTTCTTTTTTTTTTTTTTTAAGATTTTTATTTATTTAAAGAGAGAGCAAGCGGGAGCAGGGAGGGGAAGCAGAGGGAGAGGGGCAAGCAGACTCCCCACTGAGCGCTGAGCCAGGCTCAGTCTCCGGACCCCAAGATCACGACCTGAGCTTGAAATTACGACGAGTCAGATGCTCAGCCGACTGGGCCACCCAGGCGCCCCTTGACAGCTGCCGTTCTTAATGTCATGGCGCGTTTATTTTCTTGAGGCTCAAAACAAAATGACCCTTTTCTGGAGGGAAGAAAATACGCCCATCCAGAGAGCCCTGGGTGTTCTTTTCTGCAGCAGGCCTGACCCCCAGCACTATTAGCGGCTCTAGACACTGAGCGAGAGTAGCCTTGTGATAGGAATACCGCAGAAGCGACGGCAGGGCCACGGGCCACGGCCACGAGGGCTCACAAGCAGCCCCCGGACAAGTCTGGCAGGTTCCGTGAGCTAAGCTTCCATCCACTGTGGCCGCTTCTTGCACCACGTTTGGGCTGCAGCCCCGGAGCCCAACAGTGAACTCGGAAATACCTCATGGCCCTTTGAGCGCTGACCCAACCCTGTGGGGCAGGCTCCGACAGGACACCGATCTCCTCCCAGGTGCCCCATGTGACAAGTGGGGTCTCCCAAGGACCAACTCCCTGTCCGTGTGCAGTTATTACCTGTCTTCAGCTTGCTGGCCGAGGCCATGTGGAGGCCAGCCTCCTTTCCTTCATCCCACTCCCCACAAGGGTCTTTGTCCACTCTCCTTGGACTTGGCCACAGCCTTCAAACCGTTCTGCCTCGTGGCCTGCCTTTCCTCCCCTGAATTCATCCCCCGCGTTTATTCGTTCTTGCAGTAAGAGTTTGTGGGGCCTCTCGTGATCTCCAGGCGCTGTGTTAGGCTCTGGTGATGCGGGTGGAACAAGACAGGTAATGGACCTGCCTCCCTGGGACTTACGATTGACAAGGGGAGGTGGGGGAGCAAAAGGCACATGATGAGTCAGCAAAACCATTCCAGGCAGCCGTGAGGACCACGAAGAAGAGAGAGCCGAGCAACATTAGCTAGTGTGTCCTGGAGGGCTTCTCAGAGGTGGTGGCCCAAGAGCAGACACCGACATTGCGAGGTATTCCAGGCCAAGGGAACGGCTCTGGAAAGGCTAGAAGGCACTGAGAGAGTGTGTGTGACACGGGGAGAGGGGGGGTGGGGGGCAGATGCGTTCGCAGTGTTGGGTAGGTGCTCAGGGGGGACAGGGAGACGTGAAATGAGGTGGCTGTGGCCACGTTGTGCAGCTCCCCGTGAGCCGTGCTGACGGTTTAGATGTGCTTGCTGGGGCTGGATAGAGTTCACCGGGAGCCACTGAACAATTCTGAGCTAGGACAGTGTCGTGACAGACGTTTGAAAGAGCTCTCTGTCGAAGGCAGCCTGCAGCCGATGTCCCCCAGAGTGGTCTTCCTAAATGCCTGTGAGATCACAGGTTTCCTACCTCCCTCCTCCGACCGGCCTCCTTCTCCGATGGTCTCCAAGGCTGTACATGGTCCAGTCCGGCTGCCACTAGTCTGCTCTCGCTCACGTGGCTGAGCCCAGCGATGGGGCCTTTGTCCTTTGCATTTGCTCTTCCCTCTCCTTGGCAGGTCTGTTCCCCACCTGAGGGGACCCACCTGGACCCTCTGACTGACGTGTCTTTTCCCCAAGAGATGCTAAAGCAGTGTTTTCAACAGTGACTTCCTTTGACTGAAACCCTCTCTCCGTCCCTCTTGCAAACTTCCTTCGAGCTTCCCCGAGCACCCGTGGATCGCTGCTTCATAGCACTTACCCCGCCTCAACATCTACCATCTGCCTGCCTGTTATCCCCCTGTCCACATAGAAATGCCTTGAGGGAAAAATCCTGGCGGAACATCCATGAATCACCGTCTGTCATAGCCCGGCAGATGGTGTTCGTTACCAGGGGCATAGCCTAGGTTATCACAAGTGAGGTAGGCTCTGTCCTTATCCCCATTTTATGGATGAGAAGCCTGAGGCCCCCCTTGGTTTAGCCCCCTGAGGTGGAGCTGGTAAAGGGCAACACAGGTCGCTCTGCCTGCCTGAGGGGACATCATCGGGTGCAATCATCCCACAGTGTGGCCTCTCGGCTGGTTTTATAGGGGCCCAAGAGGCCAGGCAGGGGATTGGACCAAGGCGGGGTGGACTGGGAGGCGTGGTGGCCCTGTGCCTGCAGCTAATGAGGGCAAGATTGCTTAGTTTTCAAGGGAGGCCAGGAATCTGGATTTTGCAGAAATATCCTGGTTTTAATATTTCTAGGCCATACAAGCCACCGGCGGCTGGTGGTGGAAAAAGTAAAGTCTTCTTCACCAGTAGGGTCAGAAGCTGGCGGATCCCCGAGGGGGAGTCTGTCTTGGATAGTGTCGGCGTTCAACCTCCTGGAGTCACCGGCTTCCTTCTGGGATGGATGACAGCCCCTTTTTAAAAAATTCGAGAAGCAATAGACACATTTGAAAAACGGAAATGTTTAAACGCGGCCTGCGTATGAGCTAACACCAGCAAATCAGCATTCATTTTGTTAGAGGTGCTAATGGTATTGTGGTTAAATAGGAAAGCATTCTTCATGTTTTAGGAAGACATGCCGAAGCCCCCCGTGGTGAGATGTCACGATGACTATAATTCACTGTAAAAGACCTCAGCAAAAAGGTAGCAATGATGAAGCAAATACAGAAAAGGGCTATGACTTTATTAGGTAAAGGGTTATGGGGATTCCTGGTATGATCTGCTCTGCTTTTTGCCATATTTTGAAATTTCCATAATAAAGTAAAAATGAAATGACAAACGAGAGAAAAAATGCAGTCTTCCACGAAGAGTTCTAAGATCTTCCCTGCTCCACTGAGATCTCTGTGGGGACTCGGGGTGTCGGCACCTCCAGATCAGACTGAGACCCGAGGGAAGCGATGTCCTGGGCAGAGGTTGGCTGCTGGGCACCAAGGTGACACACGGCTTTCTTCTCTTCGTATGGTCAACAGCTTCTGCTGGTGCTGACCCCCGAATGGAATTTCTCTGAACTGAATCCTGGTTTGGGGAAGCCTATGCTGTGGAAGACTCGTAGCTTTTTCTTCTGTTAAGTTGAAGAATGTCTTCTGGATGGAGGATGGCTCCGACTCTGCACAGGTTGAAGACTGTGCACGGGTTGAAGACCCGGGACCCTGCTCATCTGCCTCCCGATTCTGAGCCCTCGGGCATGTTCCTTGCCCGTTCTCAGCTTCTGTTTCCAGCCTCAGACGGGTTGTAAGCATGCGAGGCAAGGAACGCGCTGAGCACAGAGCATGAATAATGATTCCACAAATACCTTTGCTTATTCTGAATCGCTCGGGTAAAAATTGCCCACTTGTCAAAGTGAGATTTGCTGCCATGTGGGGTCTTCTCAGGGCCTGGCCGGGTTTCCAGGCACCGGCCATCTGGAGGAATGAGTACGTGCAAGGATTTGGGATTCTTCCAGGGTGATAACCTTTCTGCCATGTCACTGCAGCCCCCAGGACCTGGGCTTGAGGAGGCCCTGAGACAAGTGAAAACGGGTGTTTTTCGACCCCTGGGTGGCATCCTCTCCCCTCCCTTTTGCGTGTCCTCACCTCCCTGGGGTCCGAACCCTGCAGGCAGCGTGAGGAGCCGTCTGCCATCTCTGCGTGTTGCTGTAAGAGCATGCTGACTCCCTGCTGCAGAAACGGGGAGACCTCTGCCAGCTCCCCTGGGGCTGATGGGCTCCTTTGTTGTCCCGCCACGGCCTCTCAGGCAGGCCTTGCAGGCTTTTGTGCCGCTGAGCACTCAGGTCTCATGAGCTCCATGCGGCACTCACCTGGCACGTTAACCGACTTCCCAAGGAGGAGCTTCTCACTGCGCAGTGATGCGGGACTTCAGAGTGGCCGGCTCTAGCACGGGGCCCAGGACCTGCTGCTCTCCCCGCCCAGCGCGCCCCGTCTGGGCAGCGGGGCCCCGAGCTCCCCGCCCTGGGCCGGCCGCGCTCAGTGCTCTCACCCTCTGGAGGAGGGTTGTGCTGAGACAGCCGCGGGGGTGACTCTGGAAGAGACCTTGCTGGGACCTGGAAAGAGCCCCCGGGGGCTTGGCGGCAGCCGCAGCTCCATGACCCTTCCTCCGTCCTGGTGCTCCGGGAAGGCTGCCAGAGGAAACAGAGGATGCCCGGTGAAATTTGACTTTCAGATAAACGATGAATAATTTCTTAGTTCAAGTATGTCTCAATATTGTGTGGTACGTAGTTGAATACTGAGAAATTATTGAGTCATGAATTATTGAATATTGAGTTATGAATACTGAAAAATTATGCATTGTTTATCTGAAATTCAGCTATCACCCAGCATCCTGTAATTTTGTTTGCTAAATCGGGCAACACTTAAAGAATCTCCCTGCCGTGCTCAGGGCCTTGGCTTTGTGGGGACTCTAATCCCGAGATCAGGGCAGGTTCTGGGCAGGTTCTTGAGTGCCTGTGAGCGCAGCCGTGTTCAGCAGACTGTTGCCGAGCCCCTCCCGGGGACGGCTGTGTGCTGGCGGGGGCAGGGGGGAGTGCCCCACTCCGTCTCTGGGACCTCGTTCATGCACACGCAACCCAGACACTCTCAGCGCCACCACCTCATGTCGTGTGACATGAGTCAGAGTGCGTCTCCTCTCACGCTCTCCTGAGGATGGGTGACCCCCTTCTTCCTGTCCTTGCTCACCCCATGTGGCTCTCAGAGTTTCCTGCCCCGCCCCCATGCTATCCAGGGTGCCTTTGTGGTAAGCCAGGACCCCCAGGGCAGAATCGGTCGGGCCCCTTATTTCAAAATTATTAAGGATGTCGAGCCGGGGACGGCAGACCATCACACAGGTCCGAGTTCTAGTGCCCTGCAGGCACACACATGTGGGAGGCCGGCAGTGCCGCCAAGAGCCAGGCAGACACGGGGGTGGAGTGGGGGGTGTGAGTGAGGAGGGTCAGGAGCATGGAGCCCTGGAGCGCAGAGGGCTGGAGAGACTGCATGGACCTGGGGGCCCGTGGCTGCCGCAGGAGCCCTGCTGCCCAGCCACAGCCTGGGGGGCCCTCTGCTGCCACGGAGCCTCGTGTTTGAAGAGGAGGTACAATTTGTTTATCAATAAAACCTTTCTTAAATAGCGGTGACTGATTCATATTTTGGAAAATTCCCATGTTGGCAAATTAAGCGTGGTCTCTGGAAGACAGCATTTAGTGGGATGAATAATTACTTTGGCCTGTGTGGTCCCTGGGTCTGTTGGTGTGTCCCACACAGGCCTGTGACCTCCACCAGCGACACAGCAGTGAGCCTTGGGCTCATGGTTCAGTCCCCATCAGCATACTTGGCTCGCTGTAGGTGCTCCATACATAATGGCCACAGTTGTAAGACTTCATTCATTCGTGGGAACACACCGTGGGTGGTTGTGGGGACCCGCTGTGCCTCTCTTAGTAAGAATATCATGAGCGTCTTCCCTGTTCTTCAATGGGATGGCCCATATAAAGCCTAGACACCATTTGCACGTGGCAGTTACTCAGTCCACTAGCTGTCTATCTGGTATGATGGATTGCTGTGTCTTCTATGGGCGGTTTTTGGATGGGCAAAGAGAGCATGCCTCAGCTTCCCTGTGTGTGTATGTTTTCTCAGGATGCCAAGTTTGTGGAGGAGCGGAGGAAGCAGCTCCAGAATTACCTGCGCAATGTCATGAACAAGGTCATCCAGGTGGCCCCCGAGTTTGCTGCCAGCCCCAAGAAGGAGACCCTCGTGCAGCTGATGCCCTTCTTTGTGTAAGTACGGTTCCCGTGGGCCCTCCACCCAGCACTTCGTCCTTCCCCTCCCCCGAGGTAGGCCAGCGAAGTGTGTGTGTGTCCTCGCCACGTTGGGGCCCAGGTGTTCCCGGAGCCGTGAGCCGGGATGCTGCGGGCCGCGGAAAGGGCTTCGAGACCGCGAGTCTGCAGATGAGCATGGTTGAGCTGAGGTTTGCAGCTAAATGCAGGCCTTTGCGGTTTTGTACTTCATACCTTCTGATCAAAGGAGAGATTAATTTTCTCTGCAGCTCACAGAATGTTCCAGAACCAAATCGGTCTGTCACTCTTGCCTCAGTGGCTAATGGACACAAGGAAACATTCTCAGACTCCCACTGCTACTGACTTGTTATATTAATATGAAAATAATTTGTGACCTAACTTAAAATTAGGTATAAATTTCTTGTTCTTATATCTCATAAAAGTGAAAACGAAAGCCATTGGTTGACGTGTCAAGCACTTACAAAATCATTACCATTCAGAATTGTTAACACAGTGGATGTTGCTGTTTTTCTGACACTAAAGCTTTGCTCACAATGGCACGCAGCACATTCTTTTTGCTTGCCCCGTGTGGTGCCCCTGTGTTTCCGTGCTGATTCCATGTCCCCTCTTCGATCCCATTGCTGGGGAACGTCTGTGCGGCACCTTGGGGCAGGTGGTCGTCACTTGGTGTCACTACTTGATCACTGATGAGTCCACTCTGTGCTGTTAAGTCTGTTACTAGCCTGACCCATTTATACCCTGGAATTGGGACTGAGGTGATGGAGCAGACTTGGTTTTTTATTGAGCCTTCAGATGCTATAGAACATAATCATATCATTTCTAGAATATTAGCATCATATGGACACGAGATGGAAAACCCCATATGGCAAACCTGTGGATCCCAAAAAGGGGATTGGGATTCGTTAGTTGAGAAGCACTGGTCTGGGTCTTTGTGATGGCTCAGGGTAAATAAGAGTTGCTTTGTAGTCTAGCTCTCGAAAACAGCACGTAAGGGCTTGGGGGCCTGTCCTCATTACCAGTGATGCTCTAACTTCAGACCAGAAGCTTACTTTGCTTGTGTCCGTAGGGGCGCCTTTGGGTCACACTTCCCGGCATTTCCAGGTTGAACTTCCAACCAGACAGACATTGGCCTGACTGCCCCTCTTACTGCTTGCAGCTTGCTTATGTTTTTCTCATTGTTTCAGGGCTTTTGTGAGAAGACAAAGCCTGTATTCTGCCTCGGGTAAAAGGCACCTTTTTTCCTGGATGCACCAGATGGGAAACTACATTTTTCTCTCATTTACTTGTGATGCTGGGGCCTTGGTTTCGCTGTTTTGAAAGCGCTGTAATAGCTCACAAGGGGAATTCCCATTTTCTAAAGGCAGCCCCCTGGCTGGGATGCGTGTTGGAAATTAACCTGTCACCGAGTCCTGTGCGTTTGGGCTAAATTTTCTGATGAAAACCGAGTTTGAGAGTCGGTCCTAAGACCCTGACGCAAAGCAAGGCTGCCTGCCCGAATCTGAGAGGGAGGAAAGACTGTTCAGAGCAAGCTGGTGTCCTTCCTGCCAGGTATGGGCAGCCCTGGCGTCTCTGGCTGAGTGTTTACCAAACATCAGCCTGAGGGATGGTGGAAACTGTACATTCACTGAGCATCTCAGTGTGTGGGGTAAGCGGGGCCGTGCCGGTTGCCATTCATCAGAGCTGTGAGAGAAACCTTTTGTGCCTAATTAGCACAGAGAACATAGGGTTTGCTGTCACGGGCTTTAAAAAATACAAAGAATTTCAGTAAGAGACTGTGGCAGATGACACAGTATTGACACCAGACTTCTGAGTAAACACTAATCTAGACTCCAGTTGGGATTAAGCCACTTTTCCCCTTTGGCTTTCGTTGCAGTCCACATTACGCTGCCCTGTCCTCTGTCTTTTTTGAGTGAGTTGGGATTCCAGGTCAGAGCTTGCGGATCAGTTCATTTTGGGGCAATGGAAGATGAACATTGGCCAAATGCGTCCATGCTGGTGAATCTCCATATGGTAATTTCCTCTTTGTGTGTGCCTGCAGAAAACAGTGTGCCTGGCCTTGTGCTCGAGAGCTCGCCCTGAGAAATTCCTAGTTAAAAAAAACTCTCTTGTCTAAGGAAATAAACCCCACAAAGCATAATTATTCTTATAAATCTTGGCAGATTTCCTCAGCTCTTTCAAATGCCAATTTAGGATTCTAAAAAGCCCTTTTAGCTACTGAACAGAAATGAACTTACTTAAGGATGGCGCTGCCTGCCTCCTTTCATTATTGAGCACTTACTATAGGTATGAGTACGTGGCTGAGTGTTTCCCCTGCTTGATCTCATCCAGTCTTCCTGAGAACCTATGAGGTGGAACCTTACAAACTTGCCAATAACAGGGCAATTTGATAAGCTTCCCCTCAGAAGTGCTGAGGAGAGTAAGGCCCAGAGAGGTTCCCTGCTGACCCCAGGGTTACCCAGCCAGCACGTGGGGAGCCCAGGCTATTTGGCGCCATATCCCATGTTTCGGGACAAACCTGCAGCCAGTGCATTGAGCCGGCCCCTCTGACCTGTTTCATTTGACCAGTCCAGTGGGCTTGTGTTATTTGTCTTAATTGAAGTGATGTCAACATCAAAATATTAGATGGTGTCAAAAAAAGAAAATGAGGTATCAGAATTGGTCATGTCCTATTATGGGCTGAACACTTGTATCCTCCCAGAATTTCTGTGTTGAAACCCTAACCCCAGTGTGATCATATTTGAAAGTAGGGCTTTAGGGAGGTCCTTAGGTTTAGAGGAAGTTATAAGGGTGACACGATGGGGTTAGTGCCCTTCTAAGAAGAGAAAAGAGGCACTAGAGTTCTCTCTCTCCCCCTCCCCCCATGTGCGGACACAGTGAAAGGCAGCCATCTACAAGCCAGGAAGAGAACCTTCACCTGGAACCCAATCTGCCTGCCCTTTGGTCTTAGACTTTTCGTCTCCAGAACAGTGAGAAATCACTGTGTGTTAGGGCAGCAGGGGCGGATGAATCCCCACCCCAGCCCCTCTCCCTCAGCCTCCCTTGGCTGTAGTGGAACAGTGCTGGCCTGCCCTCACTGAGAACCACTGCTCCCGTAGTCTTCTGGACTCCGAGCAGCCCTTCCCTGGCTGTTTTTCTCGTACACTCACTTGCGTTACCTGCCTGGCCCCTGCTAGAGGCTTGAGTTTGCCGTCCTGCCTCTTACCCACTGCTCCATCTAGGGGGATGGGGGACCGGACTCTCTGTTACTCACAATGTGTTCCCCTCACACTCTGCTCCCACGCATGTTCTACGAGGTGGTCTGCTACTGAACTTCTAAAGGTGGTCCTGTTCCATCTTGGGCGGGAGAGGGAAGGTGAGCAGGGGAATCGAAGCAAGTGGGTAGAATTTGCTCATTTTCCTTCATCAGTCTTCCTTAAAACCTTCAGGCTTGTGCAGCCTGGAGTCCAGTATCCAACAGGACCTGCTTTTGCACGCACGTTTCTGTGTCGTTTTTTCTCTTTAATGTGTCCGGATTTCACTGTGTTCTGCAAGGGGCATCATGGCTTCCAAGTATCTGCCATCTGCCCAAATCTGAGAGTCGAAAAATCAGCTGAATTCCCTCTCCAAATCTTTCTGCCTCCCGTTGTCTTCCTTGCCAATGCCAGCAGCAGTCTGAATTAGAAAGCAGGACGGTAGAAAGCAGGCCATTTCTTTTCCATTTTGAACTCTGTGTATCAGGTGGGGACCAGAATCTGCCCCCAAAATGGTGGGCAGATGAAGAGTGGCCCCCAGTAGCCGCCTCCTTCGGAGCCCCGTGTTGTTTGCATCCTCCTGGCATTCCAGGGAAAGGTGGGCGCCAAGACGTGGTACGTGGCAGATGTTACCCCAGACACTGGGGGGGGGGGGGGGATGTCAGGTGCTCTTTTGAAAGCCTGTTAATGAGGGAGGCTTGGAATCCAAGAATTCAATCCACAGAACTGGACCACAAATCGGTGAAGGCTTAAATGATGTTGTGCTGTCATTTAGCACATTATTAAAATGTTTTCTGCAGAGTAATTCGTCCTTGGGAAATGCATCATGTTCTGCTGTTCCTGAGGGGACAGGAAAAGTTGCTGGGGGCAGAGGCTGGGGTCATGTAGGTCACAGCATAAATTCCCAACTGAATTTTCAGCAGAAAATGTGGTCAATGTTTGCCCTCCACCATCCCCCCCCAATCTGCTGTTCCTAAAGCTGTTGGATGTATTTCTTGCTGAGCTTCGAGCTGCCATGTTCTCCCATTGAGCAGGGGTTTAGCTCAGGGAGGAAATGCCCCAGCCCTGCACCACCAGGGAGACCCTGGGTCTCTGGTTGAGAGCTTTGGCTTTGCAAGTTGAGCATACCCCAGTTTGGCACCTTCCCAAATACCTGGTCTTGCATCTCCCCTTGGCTGGCTTCGCTGATTTACATCAGCTACCCGGGCCCTGAAAGGCAGAGGAGTTTGAGATTCCCAGTAGCCAAAAGAAAGGGCGGTGAGTTTGGAGTCCGTGATAGTCCCCAGCTCTGCCACGAAGGAGGATGTCGACCTCGGGCAAGGATTTGACCTCTGTGTCTTGTGTCCTAAAGAGTATAAAACAGGAAGAGTCGTACCAGGGTCGCTGACCTGTTGGGCTATTCAGTGAGGGCACGTGAGAGAACCCGCACAGTGTCTGTTCTGTGATGGCTGCTAATCATGAGACTCACAAGAAAGAGGAGGAGAGAATCCTCATAAAATCCCATGGACATTTCTCTCTTTGTCTCTTCATGCAGCCATATGTCCATCTATCCCTACAAGTAAAAAACTGGACATGTAAGTGATTTGCCCACAGTTCATCTGAATTATTCCTAAGGCCAGCCTCTCCATCCATCCTTCCTCTACTGGGGCTCTCCCGCTCCAGACAGTGACTCAGGGCCTGGGGAAACCAGGTGCGGCAGCTGAGCTCTGGAACTTCAGGGAGGAGGAGAGGTCAGCCTGGGTCCAGGTGGCAGTGCCCTTCTGTAGGGGTCAGGCCTCTCCCCCAGGAAAGCACCCCGTCGCTTGGGAGCTCATTGCCATGGGCCTCTGCCCTGGGGGACCTGCTGCCCTGTTGCTCTCCTGGAGAGGTGATGGTGCAGTGCCATCTGATCCCCTGCAGCCCAGCCAGGCTCCATCCAGGGCTCCTTTCAAGGGATGTGGAGGAAGTGCTCACCCCAGGGTGCTGGCCCTCCACAGCCTCAGGGCTCTGGCCCCAGGGGACGGGAATGAGTCCCTCCATTTGAAAGTGACAGGGGCACCAGCTCCTCTTCTCTGATACTCAGGTAACCTCCGTGTCCCCCAGGCATCCCACCACCCAGTGATCGTGTTCTCCCTCTGCCATCTCTTTCTGCTGGGTGGGCAGTGGGGCGAGGTCAGGTTCACAGAGGAAGCGGGAAGGGGAGGAGGAAGAGGGTGGTGCAGCTTTAACGAGTTCCAGAGAAAATGGGGGACGCTGGAACACCTCCAGAACAGCGCTCTGCTGGGTGGGCACATGGAATGTCCCTGTCGAAGGAGCCTGCGTTCAGCAAACATTTTCATATGGTCACTGAAACAGAGCACCTACATAGTACTCAGCAAGCACTGGGGTTATTAGTAGAGAGCAAAACAGAAAAAAAGATTAAAAAAAAAACAAAACACCTCTGCTTTTATGGAGTAGGGGAGTTAAAAAACAAACATATAGGCTGTCAAGTAATAAGGTCTTTGAAGACAGTTAATGCAGAGCCAGAGCCTAGATTTATACAGTGACGTTTTCCATCAGATGATCAGGACCTCAGGGGCCTCTCTGAGGGAAGATCTTACAAATTTCTGGGGGAAGGGTGTGCAGTTAGGGGGAAGTACAAAGGCCCTGGGGCAGATTGAGGCCAGAGTGGCCGGAACAGAGAGAACAAGGGAATGAGGCTGGAGAGCTCAATAGAGCCAGACCGTATGGGGCCTTGGAGGCCCCAACAATGACTTTGAGCTTTATTCTCAGTGAGTTGGGAAGACACTGAAGGGTTTAGAGCAGGGGTGTGATAATGACCTGGTTTGCATTTTTAAAACTTCACTCTAGATGTGCGAGAGAGAATAAAATTGGAGAGGGGTAGGTGGCAAGGCTTTCGTTAGGGTCTGGGCGGGAAGAGTTGGTGTCTTGGCCAAGGTGATGAGAAGGGCAGGCGAGGAGTGAATGGACCCCGGTGTGTTTGAGGACGGGCTGTCAGGTATCAGAGTCCGGGATGACACACCCAGCATCCCGCCAGGCCAGGCAGATGGAGAGATGCCCCAAGTCTACTCCGTGTAGGTCATCTCTGTATTCAAGTCAACACACGTTTATTGAGTGCCTCCTCTGTATAGGCCCCTGGGCTAGCAGAGAGGTTGGCAGGGGTATTATACAGATGACTAAGACATGGACCTGGTCTCGGGGGCATGTATGGGGCATGATATTACCAGGCCACGTGTCTTTCATTCATTCATTCAATAGGAGCTTGCAGTGTGCCTCATCATATTCACACTGCCCGGTTTGTATCCCGGCTCTGCCACTGATGGGCTGTGTGGTCTTGAGGAAGTCACAAGCTCTCCCGGGCCTCAGTGTCTTCATCTGTACAATGGAGGTATTCGTAGCTCCACCTCATGGGGGGGGTGCCTGAGGGCGCCACGAGCGCGTCTGTGTCAGGCCCTTCGAACAGCGCCTGGCGCATAGTAAGCATGTACTTGTGGAACTATTTTTACCAGCAGAAAGGAAGCACGGGGGAAGGAGAGTCTGGGGAGCAGACGTTTTGGAGGAAGTGATAAACTTAAGGTATTAAAAAAAAATGAAAAGCTACAGAAAGATAGGAGATCAAGAAGTAAACGTCACTCGACTGAGTATTGTGGAGACCACCCCCCGTCCCGTGATCAGCGTCAAGCTGCTTTTGTAATCTTGTAGAAATTGCTAATACTTATGTAAGTCGGAGCCAGATTCTACGCAGAGTTCTGTAGTTTGCCTTTTTCATTGACTAAAGCTGGCTCATTCCTGGCGAAAGCCACATAGTATCCACTGCAGCGCCTGTTTGATAATTTATTCCGCCCTTGCTCTCTTGGAACATTTCAGAGGTTTCCAGACTTTTCTCCCTCCAGCAGTGTTGCCGGGAATGTTGCAGTAGGTATACATTTCAGCACAGAGGTCTGTAGGATTGATTTTTAGAAGCCATTCTGGCTCAGAGGGCAGGTGCATTTAAAAATTTTGACAGATGTCACTAAACCCCACCCTCTTATGCCACTTTGATATGCAGAATTTTGATAGGCGCAGAAGGGTAAGATGTTCTTTTCGCTGTACCCAGAGAACAGGGGTTGGCTCCTGCAGTCAGGGTGCCCCAGAAAGCAAGGCTGGGACCTGGGGTGGAAGGTCTTGAGGGAGTTTCTGTCCGGGTTTCTGGAAGGGGTGCCCGTGCAGGCCTTTGGGCTCAGGTCTGTGCTTTCGGAAGACCATGCCGGCAGCTGGGGTGGCGGGGAGTGGAGCAGTGAGGGATGGCAGGGTGCTTTCACGGTAACCCAGAGAAACAGTGGGGCCTGGACCGGATGATGACCAGTGTTTGAGGATGAATGTCTGGGCAAATGATGTGGCCAAGGGGACAGAAGAGAAGCCCATGTGGGAGCAGATGAGGGGAAAACCAGGCGCTGGATTTAGAAGCTAGTCTCTATGGGGTCCTGAGGGTGAGTTGGGAGCCAGGTAAGGGGCTGGGATGCGTGTCTCCAAGGATTGCACTTGCTGAGCCTCGCATCAACTGGAAACTCCTTCCTGGCATCTCTCAGGAAACCTGCATATTCACATCTCAAGAGAAATCCGTCAAGAAATCAGGAGAAAGCGTTGCAGTTCTCTTCTGGAAATTTCAAGTGCCGTAATCAACATCGCGTGTGAAGGGATCCACAGCGAGGAGGCGACAGAAAACCAGGAAGGGGTTCGTGGAGGAAGATGGCGGCGGTCCGCGGGTTATCTCTAACGACCGCGGCGCTGAGGGCGGTCGCTCCTTGGGCAAGGGGCAGGCTCCTTGCGGCCTCTCGCGGACCTCAGGCTCGTCGGGAAGCGTCGTCCTCCAGCCCCGAGGCCGGCGAAGGGCAGATCCACCTCACCGCCAGCTGTGTCCAGAGACTTCTGGAAATCACCGAAGGGTCAGAATTCCTAAGGCTGGAGGTAGAGGGAGGTGGATGCTCCGGATTCCAATACAAATTTTCACTGGATACAGTTATCAACCCCGACGACAGGCAAGAAGGAAGGGGTGGGTCCTCAGAGAATGTGTGGGAGGGATAAAGCACGTTTATTTCAAATTTAAAAGGTTTGCTAAGAACGCCTGACACCACCCTTCTCACACAGTGGGAATACAGTGAAGATTTGTTGTCATGATTCAGAATAACTATGTTATAGGAGGAAGGTTGGCTTGCCTAGGTCCGTAGTGTAGAGTCAGGCTGGACTGGATTCCAGGCCTAAATCCCTAAACATTTACCAGTATTATTCCATTGACTCTTTTTGCCTCAGAGAAAAGCAGCACCTGTTAGATAATAAGGAATGCTTCTCCTGTATTGGGAAAACAGGATGTGCACCCCAGGGCTCAGAGAGTGTTATGGTTTTGGTGGTTGTGATAGTCATTAATGTCTTCCTCCTGTTTTTTTCAGGGTATTTGAACAGGGTGGGGCAAGAGTGGTGGTTGACTCTGATAGCTTGGCCTTCGTGAAAGGGGCCCAGGTGGACTTCAGCCAAGAACTGATCCGAAGCTCATTTCAAGTGTTGAACAATCCTCAAGCACAGCAAGGCTGCTCCTGTGGATCATCCTTCTCTATCAAACTTTGATGCTGTGCTCGCTTTGGCAGCACATACACAAACTTTGATGTGATGACAGGTGACCCAGAGATTGCTACCACTTGTACCAATCTGAGGAACCTGGGATTAGTAGAATTCTAGAGGTTTCCTTCCAAAAAAAAAAAGAAAGAAAAGAAAGAAAACCAGGAAGGGCTGACACACAGAGGTGGTGAAGGTCGACATTTCCAGGAACCAAGGCAGGAACCGGTAGGAGAGAAATGGTCACGATCGAATTAGTCAGGCTTGGTTTTAGCTGCTGCCACACTTTAAGTGTGTGTTCATGGCTCCGTCTGCTGCAAACAATGAGTCATTCTTGCAAATAAAATAAATACTAATAACCCTATGTGCACAGTATACTTGATGTGAATGGTCTTCTCAGAAATAAGTTTTGGAAGCACAGTGAGAGATTTCGACCCCCAGTCCTGTGTGGTGCTGCCGACCTTGGTGGGGGCATTGGCGCGCTGTGTTCTTACAGGAACGGTATCCAGTAGTGCGCACTGGTGTGGTCCAGCGTTGGGGTGTTCACGTGAGGCTGCAGTTCTTTATAAAAACCAACAAACTTCCTGTGTCTTATTTAGGGAAGCAATCTTTTTAGATTTCCAAAGTAATAAACAGCACAGAGAACGTCAGGAATGTTTGAGGAACAAGTTGTGATTTGGGAAATTGCCAAGAATGCCCAGGAAAGGCTCTCAAACCCTGGAGAGTCCTCTCCTGCAGGAATTGGGGAACCCTCCTTGGGAGACAGTCTCCTGACACAAACTTGGCACTGGTCACCGCAGACGTGGGGAAGGGTGCCCAGCGAAGCGGGAGAGGAGAGGCGGTGACAGCGAGGGATGGACGTGGGGGACGGGGCAGGCCCTGTGGGGCCGGCGAAGCAGCAGGAGGGGGAGGCACAAAGCTGGGTCAGGGTCATGTTGCCCAGAGAAGCCTCCCTGCACACACAGGAGTTGCAAAATGAGCCCCAAGTCCCGGAGCAGGAAGAATAGCAAGCTGTCCTCTTTGTTTGCTGCCAAGTTGGCCGCGGACCCACAGAGCAGGTGATTCGGCACAGCTGGGGTGGCATCCCCGTCACCCTCGCCGGGGAGAGTGGGGCGAACGCGCCATCCAGGGCAGCAAAGGGGAAGCGGCACCTGCCCCCGCCCAGCCCGCCTGTCGCGCCTCCAGGTGGGGCCGGGGTCCAGCTCCCCAGCTCTGCGGGGAGATGCGGCACCTCTGACAGGCCTCTCTGGGCGGGGGCCAGGCTCTGGGACTGGCAGCGGTCTGGGGCTGAGGAGGGCCCTTTGCGGTGGTTCCGCACAAGGGGGGGAGTTGCTTCTGATGCAGAGCACTTCACATGTAGTTCACAGCTTCCGCCTGGAAATTCAGTGACGGGCACCCCTCTTCAGGAGCCATGCCCTTTGCTGCTGGGATAACCTACATAGAGGCCACTGGGGCTCGCGGAATCTTTGGCCCCTTTTCTGCTGCGTCCCAACAAAGCACCAGCACAGTGGGGGTAAAGCACTAACGTGCCCCCCCCCAAGTTCACAGGGGACCCCGAGCAGGCTTGTATGGAGGAGAAAGTCTTTCCCGCCACAGCCTTTGTCACTGTTTTCACCTCCACACCTGCCCCGTCATTATGACCCAGGTGTGTTGTTTGGGGGCGGAGGCAGTGTGCCTCCGGGACGGACACCCTTAATGGGTGGGCAGCTCCCTCCCGACTTGTTTCTGTGATCTCTCAGCATCTTGCTTCTTGATGGCACCTTCCCCCCAACCTGAGAGCAGGCGAACGAACGTCCCCAAGTTTACCCCTACCGACTGAGGGATGATGGCAAATTCAGATGCCTGTAGGTCCAGGCAGGTCACTTAAGGGAGAACGCCCTCGAGGTGTGACCTCAGGGAGGGGTGTGGGTCCCGTCTGAGAGGGTCAGCCGCTGCTCTCCCTGGGCGGTTATTAGTATGTGGATCTGCAGGTGGCCAGATCTTCGAATTCTCCAGAGGGCAGAATCCCTTCTCTCAGTATAAAAAATCTGATTTTGAAATTAGCTGTCAACTAATTTGGGTGGGGGCTGCATACAGCCCGT
Source organism: Callorhinus ursinus (assembly GCF_003265705.2). Taxonomy (NCBI): domain Eukaryota; kingdom Metazoa; phylum Chordata; class Mammalia; order Carnivora; family Otariidae; genus Callorhinus; species Callorhinus ursinus. The sequence goes on along the minus strand of NW_027397075.1, from coordinate 5,779,332 downwards.
TGTTTCTCAAAAGGCTTCCAGGGCAAACAGGATCTGCGTTAGACGAAGCTGCTGAGCACAGGAAGAGACGCAGGGTGGAAGGTGGTGGTCACTCCTTTGATCCCAGGGGACGATGATGACCACATACTGACCAGGGTCGCTCTGACAGCTAGCCCTCGGGACACGGCAGCCCCCGCCATCCTGACAGGGGTGCCCTCGGCGACGGGCCATCGGAACAGTGCACAGGCGGGAGGAGCCTGCTCGCATCCAAGTGCAGCCCGTCAGCCCCGCCCCCTCCCCGTGTGGCGGGTTCTGGACCCCCAGGGAGGGCTCCGCGACTGGTCGTGTGTCCGACTCTGGCGGGCAGACCGCCTGCCTGAGCCGTCCCCCTCTTGTCTTCGGCAGTTCTTTCTGCTTCTCGTCGTCGCTGCGAGCCTCTCGGGCAGGGCCTGTTGACCTGTAGAAGAGGAACACAGCCAGTCATGATGGGGTTTTCTTTCTAGAAGCTCACGAAGAACGGAGGGTCCCGGGAGGGCATTTGGGTCTTTTCCTGGGAATTGGTCACAGGTTATGAGGGTTGAAAAGGAAGTCTGGTATTTTCACCTGCTAAGTTCAAGAAACAGCTCTTGGTCACAAGTAAAACTTGCCTCAAGGGGTTTCACGCAGAGTAGCTGGGGTTGGCCCCTCTCTTGTTTCTGTTGGTGTCTCTAGGTTGGCTAGGTTTCCGCTGCTCGATGCCCTGCCCTCCTGAGCCCTGCTGGGTTTTCTTGTGCCCCGAGCCCCAGGGTTCTCAGCTGGGGCCTCTGTGCCTCCCAACCCCAGGGACAGGTGGCAATGAAGGGAGACATTTTGGGCTCTCACAAGGCGGGGGGCATGCTACTAGAATCTCGTCGGGTACAGGTCAGGGGTCCTGCTAAAACTGCTAGAGTGCGCAGGACAGCCCCTCACAACAGAGAGTGTCCTGACCCCCGGTGTGAGGAGCGCCAAGACCGCGGGCCCTGATCCCGCTCGAGAAGCTGTTGTGTTGTTGACTCTTAGAAAACCCGCAGCAAAGCTCTGTGGCTCCCGGCCAAGAAGAAAGGAGGCGTGAGGCCAGGAGCTCTTCTGAGATTAAGTGCTCTCATGTCCCCTGTGCGGTTGGCGTTCCTGTGCCCTCCTGTCAGACAGACGAGCCCCCGCCCGTGACGGGACCCGGCCGTGGTCTCGCAGCTGGGACGTGGGCTGGGTTCACGTGGCTCTGCGGTCTCTACTCCTGGTCACCATTAGGTCACAATGAAGCATATAATATGGTCATCAATCTCTTCATGACCGGTGATTTCCAAGTTCCCCGCTACGGGTCCTAGTGTCCCCAGGAAAGGTAGCCTGGGCTCTGTCACACCCACCTCCCCTCCGGAGGGTGTGTGGTGTGGGCTCCAGGCCCTGGCTTTAAACCGGCTCCCACCGTGGTCACATGGCACGCATCTGTGACGGGGCCCCTGGGGGGTGCTGCCCCAGGTCCTACCCATCTCCCCCTCTTTGGGGTTAACTCCCCACATAAATGTTGCAGAAAGGCCTGGAGATGGGGCCCAGAGGGGTTAAAAGCACTAAGGAGGGTTCCAGCCCAGGTGAGAAAAGCGGTCTTAGCTAACTGCCCCCCACCCACTTCCCAGCCATCTCCTTCCTCCCTGGGCTGCTCGTGGGCCGCGGCCCCTTCCTGTCCTTCATGAATCTAATGTACCCGGGGTGTTCACCTGGACTGGAAAGGAGAACCTACGTCCTGCTTCGGCCCTGGGAACACTGTCCTCTGAGCACACAGTCAGCTGGCTCAGCAAGCCTCACTCAGAAGAGAAGGCAGGTCATGGACGGAGGAAAAACAGAATTCCTTGTTTCGGTTGCTCTTTTTCACACAAGAGACCTTGCTGTGGTAGCATCATGGATGTTTTTCTCACTAGCTCGTTCTGGGAAGGCAGGTTGAGAAGTTACTAATGCAACAGGAAACAAGGCATTCTGTTGGAGTTTGGGATGCGGCTTGTTTTAGGACTTTCACCTTAAAGGTAGGCGCAGAGTGGCATCGTCGTTAAGAGAAAGGGCTGCAGTCCCACAGGCCTAGAGGCCTGGCCACTTACCAGTTCGGTGATCTTGCATTAGACGTCTTAATGACTCTGTGCCTTGAGTTCCCCATCTGTGAAATGGGACTGACAGTGGGTCCTCCTTCAGAGGGCTGATTCAGAGAGATAACGAGACCGGGGCTGAAGCACTGAGTGCTGGGTACATGGTAAGCCCTCGGCTGTGGCTACTGGAAAACTCTTCGCTGCATCAGCTGTTGGCGGAGTCTACACAGCTCATGTGCGCAGACCTTGGAGCTCCGGGGCTTTCAGAGGAACACCCAGCAAGCACATTCACTGAGGATCGGGGCGGGGGGCACAGGAGTCTTCATGAGTCTTGCCGCCACAGTCACTCCCTTTCTTTCCAGATATCAGTCAAGTTGATCTGGGAGGCTGAGGCTCTGTGTTCCTGTCAGCGTGAAGTCGGCATCCCTGTGACCAGGCTGCCGGGTGCCATATTCCCCCAGAACAGCCGACCTTTTCACTGCAGTAGACTGTTGTGTTTGAGGGACGGTCAGATTTCCTTATAATGGATAAGTCCACGCTCACAGGACGAACAACCACCGTTTGGTACCTCCCTGAAAGAGCAAGACCTCGGGTCCCAGGTCACAAGACCTGTACCACCTAGCGGGCTTGTGCCCTTGACCGCTCTGTGCCTCAGTTTCCCCATCTGTAAAATGGGGCCAGTAGCATGGGCCTCACGGGTTTGGCAAGAGGATGCCATGCAGTGTCACCCAGTAGGAGCTTCTCCAAGGGGACTTATTTTAGCTGTGGTCGCATTTCACTTAGTCCTTTGTTCAGACTCTCACTCCAGTCCCAGAATGATTTCAGCTGGCGGCTTAAATAGTATTACAGTTGCCTGTCCTACTTCCTGTCTTTTATTTTTAAACATCGGAGCATCTGAAAATTCAGTGTGGAGCAAGGGAAGCAGATTAGGTTATTTTGGGCACAGTAACCTCCATCCTATTTTAGGGTGAGCAGAGAAATAACAAGTAATAAACGTTCTCTGATACCGAGGAGGTGAGACTGCAGCCCACAGGAGGTTGGCGGCTCTCTGCCCCCCCTCCCCAGTTGTCCTGTCGCACAAAGTGTGGTCCATCCGCCGTCACTGTCTTCTCAGTGGGCCAGCGCACCGCTCTCCCGCCCGCACTGGTTAGCTGAGATCTGTGGGGGTAATTGGAATGGAGACTGTGGGGTGAGGTGTCCGGTGTGGACTGCCATGTCAGCACTGGGCGGCAAGACCCCACGGTCCCCTGGCGGCACTCAGTAATCACGGCGGCTTGGGCCATGGACTAGGAGGCCAGTTTCTGCGTCTGGGGATCCGCTGGCTGGCAGCTGGTCCAGGATGGCCTTGCCTGGGAATAGTAGGGCAGCGGGGGCCAGGGAGGTTGCCCGGCTGTGTGTGGCAGAGCAAGAACAGGGAAAGCCCAGCCCCCGTAGCACTTTCCAAGCCCTGACTGCGTCCTGTCTGCTAACCTCCTAACCTCCCGTCGGCCTTGGCGTCCAGGGTCAGAGCAGGAAGGCCCCGCAGAGTCGCAGGGCTAAGGACAAGGCAGAGAGCAGTGGATGATCGGGGCCATTTTTGCAACTAGCACAGACGAGTAATTTGTTCTAGGTGGGAGGTGGAAGTGCGTGAGCAGGGCAGTGGGGTGGGGGTCAAGGGCGCACCTGTGAGATTACAGGGCGAAGGGCGGAGGGAGGCCAGGGATGACCTCCCCGGCCATCCATGAACCAGCAGGGGGGCTCACTCCACTGTACTCCAGGCCACGTTAGGACCTTTAATGTTCTGACTAGAGTCCTGCTTGCTTTGACTTTGCAAAACAAAACAAAACAAAACAAAAAACAAAAAAACCCCATAAACCCTCTTTTTAAAATTAGCATACAGTAAAAGTAGCTCTTTTTTGTTTGGAGTCGAGGTCTGTGAATTTTCATGCATGTGTAGGTTTGAGCTTCCAGCACCGTCATATTGAGGATACAGACAGTTGCATCACCTCAAAACTCTCCCTCGTGCTGTCCCTTCACGGTCACACGCTCTCCCTCGCCCTAAGCCCCGGCGACCGCCTCTCTCTTCTCCATCACTACAGCTGTGTCTTTTCGAGAATGTCCTCCACGTGGACTCACACAGTAACCTCTGGAGACTGGCTTCTTTCACTCCTCGCCGTTCCTTTGAGATGCGTGCAAGCTGGGCGTAGCGTGAGGGGCATTCATTCCATTACGCGGGCGGGCGTGCCGCAGGGGATCCCCTCACGAGACGCGCGTTAGTCCCAGCTGCTGACAGTTTCGAGCTAATGTAAGCGTGCGTGTGCTTTTTATGTGGGCTACAGCTCTCATTTCTTTGGGGTGAATACCGAAGAGGGGGTCAGCTGGCTCCGTCAGTGTAAGAAACCGGCAGCCTAGGCTCCCGCGCGGCTGAGAGTTTCAGGTGCTCCTGTCGTAGTGTTCGCCTTGGCCGTTCTAAAGGGCGTGTAGGTCTTAACCGTGGTCTCAGCGGGCATTTCCCTACAGGCTAGTGATCTTGCTTCAGTATCTTTTCTCTGGGGAAGGTCTCCTCAAGTCTTGGGCCCATTTTTAAAAATTAGGTGTTTTGGGTTTTTTTTTTCCTGTTAAGTTTTGATGGTTCTTAATATATTCTGTGTGTAAACCCTTTGTCAGATAGGTAGTTTGTACATAATGCCTTCCAGTCTGTAGCTTGTCTTTTCATATTTCTCAACAGTGTCTTGTGTGTAACAAATCTTTTTAATTTTGATGAAATCCAGCTTCTCGGATTCTTCCATTATTGCATTTGGTGTCCTAAGAACTCTTTGCCTAAACCAGGGTCACGCAGATTCTTCTCTTAGGTTTCCTTCTCAAAGTTTTATATTTTACATTTAGGTCTGTGATTCATTTTCAGTTAACTTTGCGGTCAAGGTTAACAGACTCCCCGCAGCTGCTCCTGTGTCCAGAGCCGAGGGGAGGGGACCCAGAGAGGAAAGCACTGAGCGTTTACCCCACGGTCTTGGGACCACACAGCTCTTCTTAGGCGAGAGGAAGACTCCCCCCGTGTGAGCTTCCCGTGTCCGCTGGAACTAACCACCGCAAACCCACAGATCTGCACTCTTGCAGTTCTGGAGGCCAGAAGTCCAAGATCAGCCTCCGGACACTCAAGTCAAGGTGTGTGCAGGGCTGGCTCCTCCCCGGGGCTGCTGGGCAGAATCTGTTTCCTCGCCCCTTCCAGCTTCTGGAGCCACCACACTGGGGCCCTTCCTTGCACCACTTCTGTCGACTGCTCTGTGACTCTGCCGTCCTGCCTCCCTCTTACAAGGACGCTTGTGACCACCATGGGCCTCTCCAGAAAATCTGGGATCATGTCCTCATCCCAAATATCGAAATGGATCCTATCTGCAAAGTCCTTCTTGTCCATGTGCTAATCCCCTAGGAGTCACAGGGATTAGCACATGGACATCTTCGGGGAGCAGTTTTTCCCCGTACCACAGCCTCTCTTGGACTCCTGGGTGCTGAGGACGGCTGCAGACTGAGGCATGAGAGACCAGAGAGGGGAGAGAGAGAGACCCGCTCGCCTTCCCAACCGCTGTTCCCACCGTTCATGCCGCTTGCTGCTCTTTGGCCAGAGCCAGAGGGCTCACCTGGAGCCCTGCCCTTGTGTCCATCCCGCCCATCTCTGGGTGTGAGGCTGTCTTGACTCCAGGCCGGAGGGTCCTAGAGGGGAACAGTGGTAAACTCACTGCGGTTTTGATGGTGCATCAAATTCTGATTTTCTTCCCCAGCCCCCCACTTACTTCCTGTCCAGAGCCACTTAGTAGCTGCCTCATGCCTTCGCCACACATTTGATGGCGTTGATGCCTTCTTACCCAGATCTGGAATCCCTTCTGTCGTGTTTTCCACCCCAAAGTATTACAGAAGAGTGGTGCATGCAGAGAAGGGATGTGCTATGTGATAGAGGTATTATGTCAGGGAGTGAAGTCTCAGGAACGGATATCGCTAGTCATGATGGTCAGCATTTATTGAGCACTTTCTGTCTGCTCTTAATTCTTATTACTCTCCCTATGAGAGTAATTGCTGTGTTTAGGCGCATTTTAGATTAAGAAACAGGCTCGGAGAGGCTAATGAACTTGGCTGGGGCTCCATACTTAGTGAGTGATGGTGCTTGGTTCTCAGACCCAGATCATGTGACTGGAGGGGGGCAGGCCATAACCACAAAGTCTTGCAGTTTTTAACCCCCCCTCCTGAGCGCAGAGCTTGGCTACGTCTCTGGATTCACTGAGTCTCCTTTGGCTCCTGACACCCCATTACCACTGGCATCAGATGGGAATGTGCGTCCCTCTCTTGATTCCTGTCACCACATGCGCTTCCCTCCATAATGGAAGCCAGGGCCTTGTGCTGACTTGACGTGTGGACGTGTGTTTCTCGCTCCTTCAAATGTAAATGTCCAGGGGGCAGGAACCCTGCCTCTTCCCTTTTGGTCCCTCCGTGAAGCACAGTGCTGGAAATAATGAATGCCCTGTGAACACTTGCTGTACTGAACCACAGCTATTTTCCATGGATTCACAACAGGGAACGCCCCTGATAGGATGTTTTTTGATCCATTTAAGGAGACGTGGCTTGTCTGAAAAATGTTTACAATTCCACTTCGGTTTTCTTTTCCTTTTATTTTTTTTTTTTTCTTTAATTAGTAAAGCAGAGATAGACCTAATCACCAGTTAGCTCCAGTCCTGCAATACTCTCTCCTCCCAGACCATTCCCTAACCTAAGCCCCCATTTTAGATTCATCCGTGTCACCTGGGGCTCCTTCTAAGTGTGTCAGGCCTTTTCACTAGCATTTTACACATGGAGCTCATTGAATTGGCACCTCTGAGAGAGGTGGGACGTGTCTGTGTTCCCACTTCCTAGAGGAGAACTTTGGGCTTAGACAGAGGGAAGGACTTGCCAAAGATGGCACAGTCGGGTCTCATAGCTGGCGTTTGAATGCAGGCCTGAGCCCTACACTCCAGCTGCTGGAAGGCACGTCGTTCAGAGGACAGCCTTTGCGCTCAGACAGGTCTTGGTCCCAGGTTTCTTTGGCTAAAATCCACGTTTGTAAGCACGCTACTGTTCCCGCTCCTTTAGTAGAAAATAAGTTAGTAGCTAAAGGGCAAAATGGGGTAAAGGCATCTAGTAAGCTGTCAGGGCCCCTGAAAGCATGCAGAGTGCTACTGGTCTGAGTCTCTAAAGGTCTCAGAAGATCGTATGTGTCACGAGGGACTCTGGTTTGCAGAATCTCAGAAACTCACTACAAATGAGCTTAAGCTGAAAAGAAGTATTTATTCATGTAACTAGAAAGACAGGGGAGAGTGGTCATCTGTGGAGGCTGTAAACTTCCATTTCTGTACCTTGTCTTGTTCTGAAGAGGCTGATACGCTTATGGGGCCCTCAATGGACGTTTTATGTGGGGAGTTCTATGGCACAGTCCCAGGATATTCCATTAACGGATTCTTTCGTTCCTCAGGCTTTTATTAATCCATTGCCATTCCTCATTCTGTGTCAGACCCTGGGGTCAGTGGCTCATGAGAGATCCCATTTATTTGTCATTATGGCTCTTAAAGAGTTATGGCTATAATGATCTTCACTTACCAGCCTTTCGATGGTGCCCTGAAAACTAAGCCCAGGGAGGTGTATTGACTTGCTCTGGGTCACACAGCTGAGGAGTTGGTAGAGCCGAGATTCCAGAGCTCAGGCTCTTCACCATGCCAGGGCCTCATGCTGGGGAATTCAGCAAGGCCTCCTTGGCCAGATGCCCACAGCTTCCGAGGGAAGGGTGGTAATGAACCTGTTTGCATTCCTCATGAAGAATTTCAGAGCTGCACAAGCCCCAAGGATTAGCTGTAGCAACGGGTGTCAGTCAGGCTCAGAAATCCAGACAATGAGGAAGGTCCCAACAGATGGTTCCTCAGGGAATGATCCTGATGCCACCTTGTGCACAGTCCCTGGCCCATCAGTCAATGGCTATTGGCTATCATCACTGTCCTCTGTGGGTATTATTTACAGATGAGACTGAGGTTCAGAGAAACCAAGCAACTTGCCCAAGCTCACACAGCTAGGAAACATCAGATCTGGGTTTAAGGGGGCGCCTGGGTGGCTCAGTCGTTAAGCGTCTGCCTTCAGCTCAGGCCATGGTCCCAGGGTCCTGGGATCGAGCCCCACATTGGGCTCCCTGCTCAGCGGGAAGCCTGCTTCTCCCTCTCCCACTCCCCCTGCTTGTGTTCCCTCTCTCGCTGTGTCTCTCTCTGTCAAATAAATAAAATCTTTAAAAAAAAAAAAATAACTGGGTTTCAGTAGTCAGCTCTGAGACTCCAGGGCCCAGGCATACTCTCCCCACCTCCCTATAAGAGTTACTGAGTGCAGATACTCTGGTAGCCTTCAGAGAAATAAAAATGAGTAGAAAAAGAAGGGGGGATGACAAGGACGTAGGCCCTGCTCTCAAGTAGCTTCATGGAGTTGCGTTGAGTAACTAGCTTGCCGTGCGGATCTTTGTAAACATGGACGACCTGCAGCCCCCTAAAGAGGGGGTGACATAGGGGAGGCAGCCAACTATAACACAGCAGGTGCTCAGTCTCCTTCCCACCCCGCCCTGCCTGGCTTCTTCCCGCTGGGACCTTCTTTGCCGGGGCTCATGGACTAGAAGCTAGTTTGAAACAGACTGAGGAACCCCTTTACTCTAGAATCTATACATACAGAAAGCAAAGATAAGATCAGACTGTTTCCTTCTGTTCTCTGAGCCCAGACTGGCCCTTACCCAGCTTGTAGCCTCCAAATAAAGGAGATTGGATGGTTCAAAAGTGGCCCCGTTACTGTCTAAACTAGGGAATCCACAGATTATAGCCTGGGGGACAGACCTGGTTGCTCCTTATTTAAATACAGTGTAATTGGGGAACAGTCACGCCCACCCGTTCTGTGCTCTATCTATCTACTTTTACGTTGCAACTGCAGAGTACAGTCGCTCCTGAGCCTGTATGATTCTTACAGCCTAAAATATTGACCGTCTGGCCCTTTACAGAAAAAGCTTGCCAACAACCTCTGCAGTGAACATTTCGAAACCATGCCCTCCCCTGTGGTTACTGCAGGGAAGGACAGCTTTATAATTCAGACTGGAAGTTAAAGACGGAGCTTGGTTCCCACTGTGGCAGACAGTATAGACAGCGACCAAGGGCCTGGGGACCCTGCCCCTAACTACCCATGAGACCTTGAACAAGTTACTTCACCTCTTCTGGTCTCAGATTCCTTGTCTGTCCAATGCAGTTAACAGTAGCGAATGCCTTGTTGGGTGGTAGTGAGGATTGCCCCGAGACCAGTGCCTGGCCCATCATAAACGTGATACATACTTCCGCCCTCTCGGTGGCTGCTTCTGTGGTTATTGTTAACCGCAGCATGGCGTGCAGGTGTGGTCCAAGTCCTAGTTGTGTTGCTGAAGAGGGGTGTGAACCTGGGGGCCTTACTCTGGGTCTCAGTTATCTGCTCTATCAAATGGGCACAACTGTCATTCCTCACCTCTTGGGGTTGCCAGGAGGATTGAGCAAGGACAGAGGCTGCAAGGTGCTTGCCCCATGGCCAGGCCCAGGGTTGTGCTCCAGAAATCAAGGGTAGGAGGGTCGTTTTATGGTAAAAGTGTTGAATTTTGTCAAGTCCTTTTTCTGCATCTATTGAGAGGATCACTCCCCCCCGCCCTGCTACTTCATTCTGGTAATGTGATACATTACACTGAGTGACTTTTGTATGTTGAACCATCCCTCCAGTCCAGGAATAAATCACACTTGGTCACCGTGTATGATCCCTTTAATATGCTCCTGAATTTGGTTGGCCAGAATTTTGTTGAGGGATTTTCATCCATGTTCATCAGGGATATGGCTTTTTAGTTTTCTTGTATTGTCTTTGACCTGGTACCAGGGCAATGCTGGCCTCATAGAACCAGTTAGGAGGTATTCCCCCCTCCTCTTTGATTTTCGGGAAAAGTTTGAGAAGGATTGTCATGACTTCTTTAAATATTTGGCAGGATTCACCAGTGAGGCCATCGGCTCCAGGCCCTTCTTTTGTCAGGAGACTTTTGATCACCGATTCAGTCGCCTTACTAGTTACAGGTCTCTTGAGATTTCCTGTTTCTTGGAGTCAGTCTTGGTAGGTTTTACGTTTCTAAGCATTATCCCGTTCCATGTAAATCATCCAACTTAGGGTGTGCAGTTGTTCACAGCATTCTCATGATCCTTTCTTATTTCTGTAGAATCTATAATAATGTCCCCATTTTCACTTCTGATTTTAATAAATTGAGTCTTTTATTCCTTAGTCCATCGAGCTAAAGGTTTGTCAACTTTGCTCATCTTTTAAAGAACCGACTTCTGGTTTCATTCATTTTCTCTCTTGCTTTTCTGCTCTATTTTATCTCTGCTTTCTAGCATGTTCTTCCTCCTGCTCACTTTGGGTTCAGTTTGTTCTTTTTGTAGCTCCTTACAGTATAAAGTTAGGTTGTTGATTTTATTTTATTTTATTTTATTTTAAGATTTTATTTATTTATTTGAGAGAGAGAGAATGAGAGAGAGCACGAGAGGGGGGAGGGTCAGAGGGAGAAGCAGACTCCCCGCTGAGCAGGGAGCCCGATGTGGGACTCGATCCCGGGACTCCAGGATCATGACCTGAGCCGAAGGCAGTCGCTTAACCAACTGAGCCACCCAGGCGCCCAGGTTGTTGATTTTAGATGTGTTTTGTTTTGTTTTTAAGGCAGGCATTTACAGCTAGAAATTTTCCCCTTGGCACTGGTTTCACTGGATCCCACTGGTTCTGGTAGGGTGTGTGTTCATTTTCATTCAGCTTGAAGTATTTTCTAATTTCCCCTGTGATTTCTTCTTTCATCTGTTGGTTGTTGAAGAGTGGTGTTAATTTCCACAAATAGGTGAATTTTCCAGTTTTCCTTCTGTTAATGATTTTTTAAAAAAAAATTGATTTATTTATTTGAGAGAGAGAGAATGAGAGATAGAGAGCACGAGAGGGAAGAGGGTCAGAGGGAGAAGCCGAGGGAGCCCGATGCGGGACTCGATCCCAGGACTCCAGGATCATGACCTGAGCCGAAGGCAGTTGCCCAACGAACTGAGCCACTCAGGCGCCCCCTTCTGTTAATGATTTCTGACTTCGTGCTGTTACAGTCAGAGAAGATACTTTTTATTTATTTTTTTTTAAGATTTTATTTATTTATTTGACAGAGAGAGACAGTGAGAGCAGGAACACAAGCGGGGGGAGTGGGAGAGGGAGAAGCAGGCTTCCTGCGGAGCAGGGAGCCCGATGTGGGACTCGATCCCGGCACCCTGGGATCATGACCTGAGCCGAAGGCAGACGCTTAACGACTGAGCCACCCCGGCACCCAAGAGAGGATACTTTTTAAATCTGTTGACACCCATTTTGTGGCCTGACAGATGGCCTATCCTGGAAGGTGTCTCTTGGGCACTTGATAATCACATGTGTGCTGTGGTTGGGTAGAGTGTTCTGTGTCTCTCTGTTGGGTTTGTTAGGTCCTCGATTCCCTTCTATTTGCTGGTTCTGTGCATTATTAAGAGTAGGTATTGAAGTCTTCAGCTATAATCCTGGAACTGTTTCTCCTTTCAGTTCTGTCCACGTTTGCATCATGTATTTTAATGGGCAGTTAGTGGTGGGTAAATGTTTATAATTGTCCTCTCTTTTGCTGTATTGAAACTTTTCTTAATATATAACATTCTTCTTTGTCTCTTGTAACTTTTTTTGACTTAAAGTCTTTTCTGTCGTATATTAGTACAGCCATGCCGAGGGCACAAGGGTGAAAATGAGACTTGTAGTCCCCCTGCTTTGAGATTCATTCCTTCATTTACAAAATACTTAACTGCATCTCCTCTCCCCTTGCAGGCCCCAGGCACCATGCTAGGCTCTGGAAAGACAAAACCAGCAGTCTCTGGCCTCAGGAAGCTTCCCCGTCAGCCTGGAGGCCTGGCTGAGGGGCAGGGGGAGCAGTCAGTGAAGGGGTCTCTCTCCCTAGTGCTGTGACACCACTGGGGAGTGGGTGTTTTGGGGGTGGCCCCTTGGTACAGCCAGCATCACAGAGAGCATGCCATGAGCCCCTCACCCAGGGAAGGGTAAGCTCCCTCCTTCATTCGGCGGATGGGGCTCTTTGGCAGGTTTCCTCATCAGACATGGGTCCCCCGCTCTGTGCAGGCCGCAACTGGCAGGAGAGACCATCATGAGCTGAGCCAGCAAGGTCCTGCAGATGCCAGGCCAGGTCCTCTCCCACTCCACCTGGCTGCCCCATCCAGCTTCTCGAATCCACACTTCTGCTCCTCCAGCCTCAGCAGGAGACAGGGGCCCTTGGGTCTGGCTCTCCAGACTCGGGCTGCCTGGAGGCAGAGGTTGGAGGTATGTGACCACCTTAGGGGGCGAGGAAGGGATGAGTCTCAGGGGAGCCTGAGCATCCCAGGTATTTGGGGGAATTTGGCAACTAAGTGCAGGACCTAAGCTTTGGTGGGGAGTATAGTTTGTTTTGACATCCAGCTAATCTGTCTCCGTGTGCACAGTGGAAAGCAGGACAGCCCCGGGCTCAGGTTCCCAGTCTTGTCTCTTAGCTCAGGGACCTCGGACAATATGTTCACCGCTCTCCACCTCCTATTTCTTCATCCAGAGAAAGGAGCTGATCACCCAGGCCACAACGTGGAGGTGGGGAATGACACAGGGAACACGAAACCACAAGGCACATAGTAGGTGTTCAACACTCTGGAGCAGAAACGCGTTTCCCCTTTCCAGTCTTTGTTCAACCAAAGCAGCGTTAACACGAGTAGACTATAAATACAGATTGATCGTTATAAACAATTGGAACAAAGAGGGGAGAACCTTTATTTCTTAATCCATATAGAACCACTGCAATTAAAGCTGTTGTTTTGACTGGAAAACTAAGAAAACATGATGAGAAAATTAGAGACATTTAAGCACCCACCTTCTATGCATGTACATTTTTTAAAGGAAGTTTTAAATATAAATGATTAGGATTGCTTTCAAAATACATAAAAATAAAGAGATTAAAACGAGTCTAAACACAAAAAGGTGAGACCAGGCTCAGGCAGTTCTCCCCAGGATGCGTTAGTCCCAGGGACAGGCACAGCTGTGTCATCTGGGGCAGGGCCAGAGAGGATTGGGGCAGGGATGGAGGAACATTCCTCAGTCTGTCCACCCACCCCTCAACAGATACTTAGTGTGCACCTACTATGTGCTAGGCACCATTTCAGATTCTGATTGCATTTATTCAGCAATGAATAAAATCCCTGCCCTCTGGACATTCTGGTCGAGTAGACATTAAATGAGCAAGTAAATGTGTGTAGGTCAGATGGTGGTTGCTATGGAGAAAAATAAAATAGCAAATGACACCCTATGGAGGTGTGTAGGGGAAGGGGCCAGGTGGTGGTGTGGTGTTTATGGCTGGGGAAGGCCACCAGGATAGTTTGGTACACTGTGCGGAGGCCAGAGGGATGTGTCAGCTAGAGGAAGCAGCAAGTGCAAAGGTCCTGAGGCAGAGCTTGCTCAGCCCGCTTGAGAAAGAGCAGGAAGCCAATGTAGCAGAAGCAGAGGGAAGGGCAGGGAAGAGCAGAGGAGGGGGAGTCGGGGAGGCAAGGAGAATGGCCCTATCCCAGAGGGCAGTGTAGCCAAGGGAAGACTGTGGCTGCCACTTGGAGTGACATGGGAGCCATCAGAGGGAAGAGCTCTGTTGTGACTGAAGATAGGGGATTGGGAAGGAAGCAGAGAGGTCAGGTGGAGGATGATGTGGTCACGCAGGCGTGAGGATATGGTGGCTGGGTCAGTCTGGGTTGGGCAGTGATAGTGAATAGCAGTCTGACTCTGGATGTACTCTGGAAGTGGGAGTGGACAGGATGTGCCACAGGGTCGAGGTGGGCATGAAAAGAGAGGGGTCGGGATGGTGCTGTGGTTGTGGGTGTGAGGAACAGGAAGGAGACTGTTGCCATTTATAAAGTGGGCCTGGCCACGGGCGGTGGGGGAAGCAGGAGGTGGCCTGGGACATGTTGCCTCGGAGCTGCGGGTCAGACATCCAGGCAAAAAGCGGGAGGGGCACTGAGCCAAAGAGTCCGGCCTTCAGGATGGAGGTCTGGGCTGGGAACAGACTAGGTAGGAGTCCCCGCGTGTTCGTGGCACTTAATGCTAGGAGCCTGGGCCAGGTGCAGGGGCATGAGGACGGAGAGGGGGACAAGGGCCGGGCTGCCTACCTTGTGGAAGTTGGTCCCCGAGAGGGAACAGCAGGGAGAACGGAGGAAAAAGAGCCAGGAGTTCCAAGACGAATCCCAGCATGGAAACCCCAGGAGGATGTGCACCAGGCAGGAGAGCCATCAAACTGAGATCTAGGCGCTTTGGATGGTGAACAGCCTCTGATCTTTGTCCAGGAGGCAGCGCTGTGCGGACAGGACTACGTTTGGGGGTCAGGCGGCCCTTTCCAGTGGTGGGGGGCCCTGGGGCCCTTGCTCATCCTCTGAGAGTCTCTTCTGGAACAGGATGCTGACCCCCTTCTCAGGGGGACTCTGGGAACCTTCCCCACTTGCTTGGTCCTCGGTGACCATGCCCCATAGCTGTTGTTGCCCAGGACCCATTCAGGGGCCATCCCTCACCCTCTAGAGTAGCCAGCGGCCTCCAGCAGATGCTTCCCGAAGTCTCTGAAGGGTGGCATGAGGGCTGAGCAGAGCTTCTTCCCCACAGCTGTGTGCTTCGTCTTCGGTCACCCCTGCAAGGAGCTTGGTCTGCCTCAGCCTGGGGTCTGCCCGTCCTCCTTGTCAGAATGGTACCCTTGGTTCTAGAAGGGTGGCAGCCGTATCTGTAAGACGAGGTGTTGTCACCAGGACTGGGCTCTCATTGGGCCACATGATGCCTTTTCCGCCTCTCAGCCGTGAAACGTCCCTCCCTCTACCAGGCCCCTGGCATGGTCTGCCATGGGTGTTGTGCTCCCAGAGGCCGTCTGATGTCAGGGGAGGAGCCCTGGGCTTGGCTGAGTCCAGGCAGCAGGAGGGAGACATCTTGCTGGGTGGAGACTGAGCCCCGGGTCCCCACCCTGAGCCTCAGTTCCTCACGTCTAAAATGGGTGTGCTGGGCTTAGGAGCTCCAGGACCCTCCTCCCGGCCCCACCTGAAGCAGGTACAGGGCTTGTGGTAGGTGAGAGGAGATGGCCACATACGGGCTGATGCACTGGTCTGGTGGGCTCCGTGGGGGAGGCGACTTTCCCTCCGCGGCGTGGACCGAGCGCGCAGAGTGCTCCTGCATCTGGGGCCCACTGTGTGGCCCGTGTGCCCAGCCCGGCTGCCCCTTCTCTGCTGCGGCCGCAGCAGCACAGCCTGTCTGGTCAGCCCAGAGGGGACCGCAGCCTGCTCTGCAAGCCCAGGCTCGGGGCCGCCACTCCCACTGGAGCAGGGCTGGCGCTGAAGATGGAACGGATCTGTGGTGCTCACAAAATAATTACAGCAGCGATCACGGTCCCCATGGCTATCAATTCACAAGGGACCCCCACTCTCCCCGATCTGTGAAACCATGGGAACCACGTTACAGGCCTTCTCGGCTCTGGTCCTCGACCCTGGAACATAGCTACTGTCCTTGCTGTTGGACAGGTGAGCGGGTTGTGGAGCCGCCGAGGAAGTGAGCTGCCGAGATTGCAAACCAGACCCCCGACTGCAGAGCGTAGGCCCACCCCTCCACAGGGCGCCCCCAGAGGTGGCCAGGCCTGTCCTGTTGCATCCGGGCTACTGGTAGCATTGTGGCTGCACCATGTTCTGCCTGATCTGCAGGGAGGAAGCGGGGTGGGCAGGGACATCCTGGCGCAGAGAAATCCGCTCCTCTCACCCCGGACCTAGCAAGTCTGCTGTGGCGCGGGCTCCAGCGCAGAACGCGCGGAAGCTGGGCCTGGGGAAGCGCGGCTAGTGCGCACCTGCCGTGGCCGCCCAGGGGGCCGGCTGCTCAGCCTGCTTTTACGGACCGAGGTAGGCTTTTTAATCCCCGTCTCAGAAATGAGGAACCGGACACTCAGGTTGCAGAAGTGACTCTGGTGGGGGGTCCCTCAGCAGGTGTCGGGGCCGGGATTTGACCCCAGGGTGGTGGCTACTCTGCCTTGAGCTGTGTTCGGCTGGCCTCATGGACTGGGTACGTCCAGAAGAACTGTCTGAACAGGGAAGCCTGGGTGGGGCGTGCAGGGGCTGCACCCAGCTGGACCTGGCCGTCAGTTTCAGCTCTGCCACTCCTCATCGTGGGGCCTCTCTGACCCTCCGTGTCCTCATCTCTCTCAGCCTGCTCTCAGAGGAAGGCACAGTAGGCTGAGGGACCTGGCCCAGGCCCCTCCGTCTCTCAGTGAAGCAAGATCTAAGGGCCAGGCATGGTGCCAGCCACACCGGAGGGACTCAGCTAGAAATTTGCTTCTCTTCCATGAGTGTGCTGAAGTGCCTGAAGGCTAGGATGGGAGGGCAGGGTGGCCTCAGATTTGTCTCCAGTAGTGGCCTCATTTCCAGGACAGTCCTGTCCGTTGTAGTCTTCCCCCATGGCCTTGGGCCTGGTTCCTCATCATGCTGCATCTCTGTGTAGGTGAGGCACTTCTCTTTGCCCATGCTGTCACTGTGTGGCTCCTCGGGGTGCGTAGGGACAGCTGGGCACAGCTTGTCTCCTCTCTGATCTGTGTGCTGTCAGGAGGAGCCCTCTGGGAGTTACCTCTGTCTGGTGCCTGCTCTAAGTTCTCAAAGGTGGCTTGAATGGAAGCACCCCCTGCCCCAAGCCCCATGACTGTGCCAGGACCATGGGCTTGGCCCGGGGCACATGGGGTCCCAGCACCACGGGGCACTACTGGGGTGGAGGTGGCGTTCCTGGACTCCACGGCACTGCGATGAGCCTTGCCCTCAGCTCAAGCCCTGGGGACCCTGGGTCAGAGGACAAACCTGTATTGTCTCTGCCCAGAGTGGGCTTGGGTCTGTCCGGCTCTTCTCGGTTCCTCAAGTCTCCAGCCATGGCGCTCAGTGTGTACCCTGAGGATGGCAGCACTGATTGGCAAGCAGGTGCTTGGGCTCAGCAGGCAGGACACGGACAGCCCTGCTCTTCTGGTGGTTTGGGGGTTGGGGGTGAGGCGGAAGATTGAACAGGTGATTCTAACTGTAGGCAAGGGAGCAGGGCAGATTTCTCTGAAGGAGAGAGAAGTGGGCCATGTAAGGGTGCCTGGGCAGGCCGTCCAAAATGGAGCTGAGAGAGGATAGGGTAAGGAGAGGTGGGCCCAGAGGCGTGAGCATGGACGGATCACGGGAAGTCTTGAAACTTCTGGCCACACTTGGAGCTTAGTATTAATCATAGCATTTCGCTTTATGTTAAATGATGGGTTCTTGGGGACATAGTAGATGGAAAATCCTGGGGTAGAATTTTGACCTTGTTTTTAACAATTTTCATCATATTGGCCATATTTGAATGTCTGTGTGCCAGGCCCCTTCCCACTACTTTGCATTGGTGTCTTCTGGGCCCCACACAGCCGGGAAGGGGCTGGAGCAGGGCTTTGCTCTTGGCTCCAGGACCCCAGCCCCAGGGCCTGTGCCTCTACTGCCCCCTGCTTTCTGCAGCTACAGCGCTCTCGACCTCCACCCACATCTCTAAACTGAAAACAAAGTAAGTCAGAGAAAGACAATTATCATATGATCTCACTGATACGCGGAATTTAATAAGGCGGAGGATCATAGGGGAAGAGAGGAAAAAATGAAACAAGACGAAACCAGAGAGGGAAACAAACCATAAAAGACTCTTAATCTCAGGAAGCAAAGTGAGGGTTGCTGGAGGGGAGGGGGCCAGGGGATGGCGTGGCTGGGTGATGGACATTGGGGAGGGCATTTGTTGTGAGGAGCGCTGTGTCTTGTGTAAGACTGATGGAATCACAGACCTGTACTCCTGAAACAAATAATGCAGTCTATGTTAATAATTTAAAAATAAGGAAACAATGCTCCTTGATTCCCCTTGAAGTGGTCCCAGGGCCCGCCATGTTGGTGTCCTGGATGCTGCTCCGGGGGCCAGGAGAGTCACCAGGCAAAATCTGTTCCAGCGTTTAGCTTGAGCCATGTTGGGTGAGAAACAGATGGAGGATTTGTGTGTGCAGGCAAGTACTCGTGAAGGAGAAAGCCCATTCCTGGCCCTTGTGCTTCAGGCCAGCAGGCAGTGCTGTCTTGGTGTCACGCAGCCATTGACAGAACTGATGAATCGCCAGAGTTTAGGCTAGAACAGCAGTCAGCAAACTGTGGTCCACAGGCCAGATCCCACCCACTGCCTGTTTTTGTAAATTCTGTTGGAACACAGCTACACGTATTTATTCACGTTGATGTGGTGTCTTCATGTTATGAGGGCTGAGTTGCATGCGTATTCTTGGCCCCTTCAGAAGTCCGGTCCCTACACTAAAATATTGGAGCTGACCTGCCTGTTGTGGTATGGAAAACTCTCCATGATACAGCTCTAAGAGGAAAAAGCAAGGTGCGGCACAGTGCATAAATTTCCACTTTTAGAAATAGCACACAGTATGGATTGGGCACATACGCACACCTGTGTTTATGGAAATGTTCTCCATGCAATGGAGATCTAGAAAGACACATTGAAGAATCACCATGGTTGCCTGGAGGAGAGTGGGGATGGGGAGACTCGCTTCGTGCATTTTTCTCTGCACGCTTTTTTACTTTGCACCACTTTGAAGAAAATGATTTAGTTCAACGAGCATATTGAGGCTTAAGAGTGGAGAAAAAAGGAAGACAGAGAAGGTAATTCCTTTTGCCTTATTTAACTTTCTCAAGAAGATGGAACTCCTTTTTGTACATGGGACCTTTCTTATTTGAATGTTATCTTCTAAGAATGACTTGGGGGAAAGCTGCAAGAGAAACTCAGAATTGCCCGTGATCTTGAAATGGAAGTAAATTTTCACTTGAACCCTAGAGGTAGAGAGGCCTGGGGCACCGTGGAAAATGAAGCCTTTCTTCATCTTGAGGTGGGTGAGCCGTGCTTCTAAGTAAGGTGCTATCCTGGCGAGGGGAGCAGCACTTTTAAATACTCTGATGGTCGTCTTTTTCTTGGATGAGGTCTGATCTAGTCTGGAATGGTGAAACCAGGGCACATATCTGCCAGGAAAACACTAGAAAAATCTTCTTCACACACTGTGCTCAGACCTGCCCTCTTCCAAGGAGGGTTTAAAACTGTTTCTCTAGGAGCACCTGGGTGACTTGGTCTGTTAAGTGCCTGCCTCTTGATTTCAGCTCAGGTCATGATCTCCTGGTTATGAGACTGGGTGTGGAGCCTGCTTAGATTCTCTCTCTCCACGCCCCCTCTCTAAAAAAATTAAATTGTTTCTCGAGAAGGTCTGATACAGTCCAGTGTCCAACCAGTTTGCCAGTCCACCCAAATACCTGCCTCTGAGCTCAAAGATAAATGGAACACTTCTCCTTTTAACTGGTCTTCCAGTCTGCAGAACTGCCCCCAAGTGATAGGGTACTTTAAATTTTTTGGCCCTCAGCCCTGGCTTGCACACTGGATCACCTGGCAGGAGTCTGAGTAGTACGGAGGTCAAGCCCTGCCCAGTGCAATAGGGCTGCTTCTTTTTAAGTCCCACTGGTGGTGGTTCTAAAGTATACCCAGGGTTGAGAACCCCAGCTTTTAAAAAGGATTGGAGGAGAGGCTGGGAAGATGGCAGAATAAGGGGACCCTACGCTCACCTTGTCCCATGGATAGAACTACTTCACACATCAGCATAAGTAATGCAGAAAACGACCTGAAGACTGTCAGAACAAATTTCACAAGTACAGGCAGAGAAGAGGATGCATGAAAGAGGGCAGGAAGGGCAGAGACGTGGTGGGGAGTGAAACAGACTGCGGCCATCCATGGTCAGGAGGGAGCGGCGGCTGCAGAGGAGGACAAGAAACGGACTGCCGCACTGGGGAGCCTGCAGGAGCCAGACAAATTCCAGTTAACACTTGGCTTTTAAAGTGGGAGGGACCAAATTTCCTGAGTTCTTAAAACTTACTTAAAGCCTGGAATCTTAAAACTAGCAGGCTCAGCTCAGCTCTGCAAGATAGTCCCGAGTCCCCACCCCTAAAGAGCCAGCAGGACAGGCAGCCCATGGAGATACAGCATAAAAGCAGCGGTTTGAAAAATGCCTGAGGGTTATTTACTCAACTCAAAGCATGTCCCAGGGAGACTCCTCCAGGAATAAAGGAGCTGGCAGGTGCATCTCCCTCCCCGACGCCCCAGGATTAACTCAGGGTCACCTGCGGGAACCAGGGCGGTGCCAACATGTACTACGGAACTTGCTTACACCAAGCCCTGCCCCCAGCACTGCAGGGACCGTGCCCTTTCCAGTCACACTTGCCTCAGTCCCCATGCTACGGGTCCCCTCCCCCAGAAGACCAGTGGAAACCTTGCCAACACCACATCGCCCCACCCACACGTTTTAGCGGGGCCTCGTCCTGGCAGCCGTGGTGGCAGACCCTGCGGAAGCCAGAGGCACCCTTGGTTAAAATTGCATGCCCCACCCAGGGACCCAGCGCTGCCCACAGCAGGCAAAGAGAGCCTCTGCAGGTGACTGAAGGAAGAAGCAGCAGGGTACACGCACCACACTAGGGGACAGCCCCTGGAGCGCCAGGCTCTGGGGACAGGGGATGCTACACCACAAGGCACTATAGGACCTCTTCCCAAGGCCATTCCTTTCAAGAGCAGGAGCAGTAGCTCTCTTTCCTGACACACAGAAGTAGACAAAATGATACAGAAGAACATGTCCTAAATGAAAGAACAGGACAAAATCACAGCAAGAGACCTAGGCAAAATGGATACAAGTATAACAGGTCTATAGAGAATTTAATGATCATAAAAGTCCTCGCTAGACTTGCAAAAACAGTGGAGGACAGCAACGAGACCCTTAACAAGGAGGTAAAAAAGCAGTCACAACACAATACAATGAAATTAAAAAATACACTGGATAGAGGGACGCCTGGGTGGCTCACGTGGTTAAGCATCTGCTTTTGGCTCGGGTCATGATCCTGGGGTCCTGGGACCAAGCCTCGCGTCAGGCTCCCTGCTCAGTGGGGAGCCTGCTTCTCCCCCTCCCTCTGCTTCTCCACCTGCTCATGCTCTCTATCTCTGTGTCTCGAATGAATAAAAAAAAAAAAAACCACTTTAAAAAATACGCTGGATGGAATAAACAGCAGGCTTGAGGAAGCAGAGAAATGAATTAGTGACCTGGAGGACAGAGTAAGGGAAAGTAAGCTGAGCGGGTGAGAGGAAAAAAAAAAAAATTATGCAAAATGAGAATAGACTTAGGGGATTCTGTGGCTTCATCAAATGTAGTAACATTCATATTAAAGTGATCCAAGAAGAAGAAAAGAGGGGGAGGGGGCAGAAAATTTGAAAAAATTAATAGCTGAAAACTTTCTAAATCTGGAGAAGGAAACAGATGTCCAGATATAGGAGGCTCAGAGACCCACCAACAAAGTCAACCCAAGGAGGTCCATCCCAAGACCTACATTAATTAAACTGGGGGAAAGGAGTGATAATTGATTTTCTTTAGAGAATTGGATTTTATTTAAAGATTTTATTTATTTATTCGACAGAGAGAGACACAGCGAGAGAAGGAACACAAGCAGGGGGAGTGGGAGAGGGAGAAACAGGCTTCCCGCAGAGCAGGAAGCCCGATGTGGGGCTCGATCCCAGGACCCTGGGATCATGACCTGAGCTGAAGGCAGATGCTTTAACGACTGAGCCACCCAGGTGCCCCTCTTAAGAGAATTTTAAAAGCAACAAGAGAACATACAGTTACTGCAAGGGGAACCCCATAAGGCTATCAGCAAATTTTTCAGCAGAATCTTTGCAGGCCAGAAGAAAGTGGCACAATATATTCAAAGTGCTAAAAGGAAAAGAAATATGCGACCAAGAATACTCTATCCAGCAAGACTACCATTCCAAAATAAAAGGAGAACTAGAGTGTCTCAGACAAACAAAAGCTAAAGGAATTCATAACCAGTAAACCAATCCTACAGAAAATGTTAAAGGGGACTCTGAGTGGAAAGGAACAGTAACTATGAACAGTAGGAAACACAAAAATAGTAAAAGTAAATATATCTGTAAAAATCCATTCGGGGACTCACAAAATAAAAGGATATAAAATATGACACAATATACCTAAAACATGGTGGGGTGAGGAATAAAGAATGGATTCAAACTTAAGCAACCATCAACTTAATATATTCAGGAGATGTGTAGATAAACTTCATGGTAACCACAAATAAAAAACCAGTAACAGGCAAAGAATAAAGAGAAAGGAATCCAGGTATATCACTAAAGAAAGCCAGCAAACCATGAGAGAGAGTAAGAGATGGAGCAGATAAAAACTGTAAGAAAACCACAAAACAACAAAATGGCAATAAATATCAATATCAATAATTACTTTGAATGTAAATGTAAATTAGGGTTCCAATCAAAAGACATAGGGTGACAGAATGGATACAAAGAAAAAAATAAGACCATCTATATGCTGCCCACAAGAGACTCATACCAGACTATAGACACCTGCAGATTGAAAGTGAGGGGATGTGGAGAAACCTCTATCATGCAGATGGATGTCAAAAGGAAGCTGGGGTAGCAATACTTATATTGGACAGAATAGACTTTAAAACAAAGACTATACCCAAGAGACAAAGAACACTATATAATAAAAGGGGCAATCCAACAAGAAGCTATAACAATTATAAATATTTATGCACCCAACATGGGACCACCCAAATACATAAAACAGTAACAAACATAAAGCAACTGATAGTAATACAATAACATTAGGGTCTTCAGCACTCCACTTACATCCACAGCCAGATCATCTAAGCAGAATATCAACAAGGAAACAGTGGCTTTCAATGACACACTGGACCAGATGGCTTTAACAGATATATTCAAAATATTCCATCCTAAAACAGAAGAATACACATTTTTTTCAAGTGCACATGGAACACTCTCCAAAATAGATCACACATTAGGCCATAAAACAAGTATCAACCAACTCAAAAAGACTGAAGTCATACCATCCATCTTTCTGACCACAATGCTAGGAAACTAGAAATCGACCCAAGAAAAAATCTGGAAAGACCACAAATACGGGGAGGTTAAATAACATGCAACTAAACAATGGGTCAACCAAGAAATCAAAGAAGAAATCAAAAATTACATGGAAAGAAATGAAAGTGGAAACATTACAGTCCAAAATCTTTGGGACATAGCAAAAGCAATTCTAAGAGGGACGTTTATAGCAATACAGGCCTACCTCAAGAAGCAGGGAGAATCTCAACCTAACCTTATACCTAAAGGAGCTAGAAAAAGAAAACCCAAAACCAGATCAATGAAACCAGAAGAGATGGTTCTTTGAAAAGATCAACAAAATTGATAAACCTGTAGCCAGATTCATTAAAAAGGACTCAAAATCACAAATGAAAGAGGAGAAATAACAACCAACACCACAGAAATACAATCAATGTAAGAAAAACTATATGCCAGGGGCAACTGGGTGGCTCAGTTGGTTAAGTATCCAAGTCTTAATTTTGGCTCAGGTCATGATCTCAGGGTCATGAGATCAAGCCCCTTGCCAGGCTCTGTGCTTAGCATGGAGTCTTCTTTCTCTCTCTTCTCCATCCCCTGCTCATGCTCTCTTTCTAAAAAAAAAAAAAAAAAGAAAGAAAAATTATATGCCAAAGAATTGGATGACCTAGACGAAATGGATAAATTCCTAGAAATACATCACCTACCAAAACTGAAGCAGGAATAAATAGAAAATTGGAACAGGCTAATGACCAGCAATGAAAGTGAATCAGTGGGTGCCTGGGTGGCTCAGTTGTTAAGCGTCTGCCTCTGGCTCAGGTCATGGTCCCAGGGTCCTGGGATCGAGTCCCACATTGGGCTCCCTGCTCAGCAGGAAGCCTGCTTCTCCCTCTCCCACTCCCCCTGCTTGTGTTCCCTCTCTCACTGTCTCTCTGTCAAATAAAAAAGTCTTAAAAAAAAGAAAGTGAATCAGTAATCAAAAACTCCCAACAAACAAAAGTCCAGGACCAGATAGCTTCACAGGTGAAGTCTACCAGACTTCTAAGGGAAAATTAATACCTAAAGATACCACGATACCATACCAAAAAAGAGAGCTATAGGCCAATATCTCTGATAATCAGAGATGCAAAAATCCTCCACAAAATATTAGCAAACCAAATCCAACAATATGTTAAATCACTTACCACAATCAAGTGGGATTTATTCCTAGAATGCAAAGGTGGTTCAATATTTACAAATCAATCAACATGATACATCACATCATTAAGAAAAAGGATAAAGACCATATGATCATCTCAGTATATGTAGAGAAAGCATGTGACAACGTACAACATCCATTCATGATAAAGACTCTCAACATAGGAGGTCTAGAGGGAACATACTGCAACAAAATGAAGGCCATGTATGAAAAATGCACAGCTAACATCATACTCAATGGGACAAAACTGAGAGCTTTCCTCCTAAGGTCAGGAACAAGACAAGGATGTCCACCCACCACTTTTATTCACAGTACTGTGTGTCCTAGCCACAGCATTCAGACAGCAAAAAGAAAGAAAAGGCATCCAAATTGGTAGGGAAGAAATAAAACTTAATACTATTTTCAGATGACATGATACTATATATAGAAAACCTGAAAGACTCCACCAAAAAAATGGCTAGAACTGATACATGAATTCAGTGAGGTTGCAGGATACAAAATATGCAGAAATCTGTTGCATTCCTATAAGTTAATAATGAAGCAGCAGAAAGAGAAATTAAGAAAACAATCCCATTTACAATGGCACCAAGAAGAATAAATTACCTAGGAATACACCTAACTGATGATGTCATAGACCTTACTTTGAAAACTATGGAACCCTGATGAAAGAAATTGAAGATGACACAAAGAAATGGAAAGACATTCCAGGCTTATGGATTGGAAGAACAAATATTGGTAAAACCCACAGCAATCTACAGATTTAATGCAATGCCTATCAAAATACCAATGACATTTTCACAAAAGTAGAACAATCCTAAAATTTGGATGGAGCCACAAAAGACCTCAAGTAGCCAAAACAATTTTGAAAAAGAAAAAACTGGAAGTATCCCAATTCCAGCCTTCCAGTTATATTACAAAGCTGTGGTAATCAAAACAGTATGGTGCTGGCATAAAAAAAAATACACACAGATCAATGAATAGAAAACGCACAAATAAACCCACAATTATATGGTCAAGTAATCTCTGGCAAAGGAGAAAACACGCAGTGGGAAGAAAGACGATCCCTTCAACAGATGGTGTTAGGAAAATTGGACAGCTACATGCAGGAGTATAAAACGACACTTCTTCACACCATACACAAAAATAAATTCAAAAAGGATTAAAGATCTAAATGTGAGACCTGAAACCATAAAAAATCCTAGGAGAGAACACAGGCAGTAACGGCTTTGACATCGGCCATAGCAACTTATTTCTAGATATGTCTCCTGAGGCAAGGGAAGCAAAAATACCCTATTGGAACTATATCCAAATAAAAAGCTCCCGCACAGCAAAGCAAACAGTCAGCAAAACTAGAAGGACCACCTACTGAGTGGGAGAGAATATTTGCAAATGATATATCTGATAAAGGGTCAGTATCCAAAAAGAGAGAGAATTTAGTAAAGTCAACACCAAAAACACACCTAATCCAATTTAAAAATGGGCAGAAGACATGAACAGACATTTCTCCAAGAAGACATACAGATGGCCAACAGATGAAAGATGCTCAACATCACTCATCATCAGGGAAATGCAAATCAAAACCACAATGAGATATCATCTTACACGGGTCAGAATGGCTAAAACCAACAACACAAGAAACCAATGTTGGTGAGGATGCAGAGAACTAGGAACCCTCATGCACTGTGTGGGTAATTTATTCTTCTTGCTGCCATTGTAAATGGGCTTTTCTTAATTTCTCTTTCTGCTGCTTCCTTATTAACTTGTGAATGCAAACTGGTACAGCCACCCTGGACACCAATATAGAGGCACCTCAAAAAATTACCGAAGTATGGTAATTACAGAATTACCATATAATCCAGTAGTTGCACTACTGGCTATTTACCCAAAAAATACAAAAACACTAATTCAAAGGGATACATGCACCCCTATATTTATAGCAGCATCATTTACAATAGCCAGATTATGGAAGCAGCCCAAGTGTCCATCCGTAGAGGAACGGATAAAGAAGAGGTGGTGTGTAGACACACGCACACACACACACTCTCACACAGATTATCACTCAGCCATAAGAGTGAAATCTTGCCATTTGCAACAACATCTATGGATCTACAGAGTATAATGTTAAGCAAAATGAGTCAAAGAAGTACCATATGATTTCACCTACATGTGGAATTTAAGAAACAGAATGAAGGAGGGGAAAGAGCAAACCAAAAAACAGCTTAATCACGAAGAATACACCGAGGGTCACCAGAGGCTGGGTGGGGGGGGTGGCAGGGAATAGCTGAAACAGGTGATGGGGGTGAAGAAGTGCACTTGTGATGAGCACCAGCTGATGGATAGAAGTGTTGAATCACTATACTGTACTCCTGAAACTTAACAGAACAGCATATGTTACCTACATTGGGGTTAAAATTTTAAAACAATCAGATGTTGGACTCAGACCTGAGTCTGAACAACTCTGCCACCTACAGTGCTCTGTGGGCCCAGCTGTTGTCCCTGAGCCTTGGTCTCCACTCCCGTGTGACAGGAGGGCCCACCACCTGCCTGGCCCTTGCTTTACAGAGCTGAGTAAGCCCAGGGCCACCCCTCACCCAGAGCCAAGGACCCCCGCATTCTGGGTCTACCGTGGGGTAGCACACAGACCTTGGAGTCACATGAGCAGGTCCTCATCCCAGCTGGGCCCTGCGGGAGAAGCCGTTTGCCCTTCCCGAGCCCCTGGGATCCTTCTACCTGGCCGCAGGGAGACTCGGAGGACCCAGCACAGAGACCACCCCCAGCTTCCCCGCTGCAGAGAATAGCAGCCCATGGTGCTCTGCCTAAGCTCCTGCCCAGCTCTGTTGCTCTAGAGAAAGCTGGGAGTTACGGGCTGGAGAGTGGAGTGTTCTTGGCTTTGCACTCGGGCCACTCAGCTCTGCAAGGACTCAGCTCTACCCTTACAGTGTGAAAGCACCACAGGCAATAGACAGGGCCCTGCTCTGTGTCCACCCACCAATTTCACCTTTTTCTGTAGCTCCAGCCTTGCAAGCTAGGGTGGGGATTTTTTTTTTTTTTTTAAGATTTCATTTGACAAAGAGAGCACAAGCAGGGGGAGTGGGAGAGGGAGAAGCAGGCCCCCCACTGAGCAGGGAGCCCAACGCGGGGCTGGATCCCAGGACCCTGGGATCATGACCTGAGCTGAAGGCAGACGCTTCACCGACTGAGCCACCCAGGCGTCCCTAGGGTGGAAATGTTCTTACGGAATTTTATGGAGAGGGGAAGAACTCCAAGATGGGGAGAGTACAGTACATCGGAAGGGAGGGAGAAGACCTGGGATTCAGACAACTAGGAGCCTGCCACCACTGTGCTCTTAACCCTGGGTCCGTTAACCTCCCCGTGCCTCCGCGTCCTCACCTGGAAAGGGGGTATGAGCGGGCCCGCCCTCCCTGGCTTCGGTGTGGTTTACCGCATACATGCAGGACAGTGAGGACAGTGCCTGGTATACAGCAAGCATGACATGAAGGTTAGTTGTTGCAGTTCAACCGTAGAAGTGATACGCCTCTGGCCATCAGGTCACACGCCGTGGTGCCCCAGGGATCTTGCTCCAGAATGACCAGTTGAGCAGCCGCTCATTCCTCAGCCACTTACCAGGCACCGCTGTGCACCAGGCTCAAGGAGTGTGCAGTCTTGTGGACGGGAGACCAAAACATCACACAGACGGAATTCCTGCAATGGGAGATACGTACCACGAAGGGAATTTAGAAGCGAGGGACCAGGGTAGATGAGGGACAGTTTCTCCACTGGGGCAACTTGCAAGGAGCAACACGAAGCCCTGAGGAACAAATGTGGCCACATGGGGAGTCTCCCTGGTGGAGGGAGCATGGCCTTGTCCGCAGGTCTTAGGGAGCGTGAAATCTATTCATTGTGCAGCGGCAGCCTCTGGAGGGCTGTGAGCAGGGGACTGGGCTGGGATCAGCTTTATGTTTTAAGATACATGAAAGGAGGGCACCTGGGTGGCTCAGTTGGTTAAGCGACTGCCTTCAGCTCAGGTCATGATCCTGGAGTCCCAGGATCGAGTCCCGCATCGGGCTCCCTGCTCAGCAGGGAGTCTGCTTCTCCCTCTAACCCTCCCTCCTCTCATGTGCTCTCTCTCTCTCTCTCTCTCATTCTCTCTCTCAAATAAATAAAATCTTTAAAAAAGATACATGAAAGGAAATAATCTAACACCACTAATGCTTTCCTCAGACCCACTGATGAGTAGTTAAAGCTTGGTAGGGAAGGTGGTGACTGAAGGCTGGGGAGCCTTGGACCCCTGGCTCACAGCTCTGCAAGCTTTCTGGGATTTTGGATCCCTAGTCAGTGCATGCACAAGGGTGGTTCCTTCCTGAGGCAATGGTTTGGAGCAGGTGTAGCGGCTGGACCCGGTGGAGACTCGCTCCTGCCAGTGGAGCCTGCACCAGACGTGCTCAGAGCCCCCCTAGGTGGCGTGTACTTGCTGTCACCGTACCACGGAGAGGGACCAGGGAGACTGCGCCTCGGGGGCCTCTAAGCAGCAGTGTAGGGGCTCCTTCATGCAGCCTTTTATTTTATTAAATGAGTAGCGTGTAAGCCCTAGTTACAAACATTTAATTAGTGTCAATATACAGAACACATTGCCCTGTGTCTCCTGCTGATCTCTGCGTTTATGTGCATGTGCTCAATTTTCTCATTTGAGGTTTTTTTTTTTTTTTAAAGATTTATTTATTTATTTGAAAGAGAGAGAATGAGAGAGAGAGCGCACATGAGAGGGGGGAGGGTCAGAGGGAGAAGCAGACTCCCTGCCGAGCAGGGAGCCCAATGCGGGACTCGATCCAGGGACTCCAGGATCATGACCTGAGCCGAAGGCAGTCGCTTAACCAACTGAGCCACCCAGGCGCCCTGAGGTTTTGTTTTTAATGACGTTCAGATCCTACACTGTCTTCCGTAACCTGTTGTTTTCACATAATTGTATTTTGTGGAGGTGTGTGCACACGGGTGATTGCGAATATGCCATTGTGGATTTAATGAGCGTCCCAACCTACAAGCAGGTAGTCTGCAGGCTTCCCGATCAGAAGCCAGGCTGCACTGAATAGCCTCACACACATCTTTGTGAAAATGCTCCCCTATGTGTGTCGAAGGGACCCCCGGAAGTGGAGTTCCGGAGTCAGGATTCGCAGAGGATACATGTGCACCTTCGCACACAGCTCCCTTGGTTTTCCTAAAAGGTGTCCCCTGTTTGTACGTCCAGCAACCACCTAGGATCACCATCCCAGTGCTTGGTAACAACATCTTTTGCCAGCTTGCATTTTTCTGCTGACTGATAATGATCTGGGGCTGTACTGGATGCCCTGCAGACCTGCTCTTTCCACGCATCTTCACAGAGCGCCTGTTCTGCCCCACCCCCACTCCCCCGACGTGCCAGCTTTGCATCTGTGAACCAGATTGACGGCAGCAGCTCATGCCGAGGGCTCTTGCAGGGGAGGCCGCACCGAGACCCAAACGAGAGGACAGAAAGGGGAGAAGGCCAGATGACCCTTCTGTCTTTGGGTACCAGTAACCACAGAGGCACCGGGTCAGGAATGTGCCCAGCGCCTGCTGAGAAGCCTGAAGGCTGGAGGAGAGGGAGGGTAGCAGGAGAGGAGGCAGGACCACATCAGGGATGGCTGTGCAGGCTATCGTAAGGGTTTCACTCATGGGGGCGTGGATGATGAGAGGGTTTGGAGCCAAGGAGCGTCCTGATCTGGCTTGTTTTAGCTGGATGGTTCCAGCCGTGACTCAGCTCCCCCGGCTTCAACAAGTATTAGCAGAATGACTAACAAACCGGTGTATCCTCCCTCCCCCAATGAAGTCCCCACCGTATCCTTTCCCTGCGTGTCTGTTGGACTGCCCACTCGCTCTTGGTGGGTCTTAGGAGCCCTTCAGACACTCTGGGCCTTCCATGATCTGCTGTCTCCCAGGCTGCAGGGCGCCCGTCTCTCGTTCTCTTCTATGTTTCTGCTGGCTTGTAACACCACCCTTAGGGTTTTCTATGCTTTTTGTTCTCTGCACCTGCCGTGTTAAAACCACTGAGCTTTTACGGATAGAACAAACCTGGATGATGCTTCTGAGGGGGTACCTTATTAATAGTCTCAAAAGTCCTATTATCACCCCTTTGTAGGAGAGAAGTGAATATGGATTATTACTCCTGTTTTCTCAAAGTAAACCTCAAGAGCGTTCATGGCTTTCTGATTCCAAGGGCTGTGTTCTGGCATCACACACGGCCGCCTCTGCTAAGCTGGGCGTGTCCAGAGTCCTGTCCGACCAGAAGGACAAGGCTCAGTGCAGATCACCTTGCCGTTGGCAGTCTCTGTGGTTCTGCCTGAATGATTCCATGTGCCAGATGTAATTCTAGGTGCTGGGCAGACAGTGGTGAAGGGGCCAGAGTGCCAGTTGCCATAAAGAAACTAAAATACAGTGACTGCGTGGCTCATGAGTGGAGGAGACTTTGGAGCATGACCTGCAGCTGAGGGACAACCGAGCAGAGCCGGAGGTGGCGTGGGCTGGACCCAAGGGCAGCCGGAAGCTGTAGAGGAGGGAAATGGAGGACTTCAGGCGAGGGGCAGAGGAGTCCGTGAACTCAAGGAGACCATTCAGAAATCTGTTGGGAGTCCAGGCCAGAGGCCACGGTGGCTGGACCTGGGATGTCACCGTGGGCATGGAGGGAAGTGCAAGTGTTGCACACGTGTCCAGACGGAGAGCCCATGGGGCAGTTTGGCGAATGAGGCACGGAATGTCAAAGGAAGAAAGACCAAGGTAGTGGGTCAGGCTTTGAGCAAGGAGGCAGATAGTTGTACCATTTAGGAGAGCTGAGAAGACCAGAGGAGGAAGAAAGGTGTGAAAGGGAAATTCAGGGTTTCTGTGTTGGCCAAGTTCAAGGCCGGGAGACAGGCAGTGGCTACCATCGAGCCCAGAGTCCTACCGGTAAGGAGGAGAGATGGGACTGAGAAGGGGCAGTGGCAGGATCCAGGGAGTGGGGGCTCTAGTAGGAATTGGCCATGGGTGGGGGATAATTAGAGGCAGAGAGAGAGAACCATCCAGGCCTTTTTCGAAGCAGCCTTTCAGGGGGAGGCCCCAACATGGCAGATGGGGTGCAAAAGCTTCTGGAATGTTGGTCTCAGTCTGCTCGGGAACCCGTGGGACACCCACTTGGGGTAACGAGCTCTACTTGAAGAGGCGCCCAGGCACCCAGTCAGCATCAGGTGGTCTGTATGATCAGAAGCCCATGCCCAGGGGCGCCTGGGTGGCTCAGCGGTTAAGCGTCTGCCTTCAGCTCAGGTCACGATCCCAGGGTCCTGGGATCGAGCCCCGCATCGGGCTCCCTGCTCCGCGGGAAGCCTGCTTCTCCCTCCCCGTCTGCCTGCCACTCCCCCTGCTTGTGCTTTCTCTTGCTGTCAAATAAATACATAAAATTAAAAATTTAAAAAAAAAAGCCCCTCCATGGTCCCTGGCCATGAAATAATTAAAGCTGATGTCTCTGGGGGCTGCAGTAGGCAGTAGTGTTTCTGTGGACTCGAGCCATCCTCCTACGCACACTAGGTCTAATGCAGTTATCCTTCCTCCAGTAGCGTCATTTACCACAGGGACCCCCCAACACGCATGCCTTCACTTCTGGTACCCTGTCCTCCTGGCACCTGCTGTGTCTTCCCCTCCAGCTCAGCCGCCCCCCACACCCCAGGCTAGTCTCCAGACAGAACTGGAACCTGTTTTCACTCCCCCTCCGATTGGTCACTGTGCCCACGGGGGCTCGCTCTCCAGCACCCCTGTACTGTCAGCCCTACCCCTGCTCAGTTCCTGCTACCCCATCTTGGTTCTGACCTCAGCATCCTTCTCCGGGGGCCCGTACCAACCCTACAGGGCACCCTGGCTGGGGGGCTCCTCCCTGTCCTCGTTACTCCCGGCCTCAGTGGTAAGCTTTAGAGACTGTACATCCGAAGTGGGTTATGCTAATGGGGCTCCCCCGATCCTCAGGGGGGCTCATGTGGCAGTCCACAATCCAGCCCCCCTTCCAGTCTCAGAGCCCACCTCATACGGTCTTCCCAGACCCTTGAGATCTTTTTCCCTGCAAATATCTCCCTGTCCTCTGCCCCTTAGCCCAGAGCATGAGAAGAACTGGCCCTAGTCAGATGGGCCCCGGCTTGCGTCCTGCTTTCACCTAGGAGACGTGTGACATTTTTGCACCAGTCCCTGCACCTCTGCATGCCACACTCGACATTCCGTTCTAGACCCCGTGCGTGCAACAAGGTGGGTGGGAGGCAGACACTATACAGGATTGGTGCTCAGGCCCCCCGCTCTCCAGTAAGCACCCTGTGACTGTCGCCCGTAACCTCTGCACACCGGCACTGGCACCAGCCCCCGTGGCATCTCAGGAACAGAACGTCACAGCACCTCCCTCACGAGGCCAGCGCGTAAAGATCATATTGAAAATCATTAAATCACCAGAGACCTTTTGGGGTTAGGAACTGTGGGTATCCGAAGAAGCAACAGAACCATCTGTGGGTCAATCTGTGAGAGCAGAACTTTGTTCTTGGGCCCCAGATCTAACCACGAGGCAGGAAACCGAGGAAGTGCATGGAGGCCGCCTTCCCCTAATTCACGGGGATGGTCTCCCCCGAGGGAAACCTTCAGGACTGGGCTGACGACTGGTACACAGGCACAGCCGGTCCTTCGGATCCCCATCGTAGGGGCCGGAGCCCTGAAGCGTGCCCACAAGCCAGTTCAGAGGCTGTGTGGCCTGGTGCACCTGGACCAACAGGCTCACAGCCCTGACACCACTGGCCGTGGGGGTGGAGCGGGGCCTCCCCTGACCCCGCAGATGGGAGGGCAGCTCTTCTTCATGGTTTGCACACCATGGAGGCAGAACGCAGTTCTCCTAACTCCTGCACACACGGACCTCCCCAGGGAGCCAGGTCTCAGAGGACAGTGGCTACAGCTTCGGGAGGAAAGAGCTCGGTCCCATCCGTGCGCCGGGGCCCGGCCTGGCAGCCAGCATCACCCATGCACAGCCATCTTCCAAGCCACGGCAGGCGGCTCCCAGCAAATGGAGTATTGACCGGCTCTCTGCACCCGGTTTACCAGCGAAATGAAAAGTAACTCTCTCCCCATGGCCATTTTTCACTGCTGCGTGGCTGAGACCATCGGATCGATGTCACCCAGGCGCTGGGACTGGGATACCAGGGAGGTGCACCCCAGAGGCTTATTAAAAAGAAGTCACCCCTGGGGCTCCTGGCAGGTGCTGCTTCCACAGACTTGATTTCTCTGGCGCCGCGATGGTAGCCAGCCGGAGGGACAAGGGCGAGTTTCTGTAAGGGCTGCTGAGCTAATTGTCAGGGAGAGAACCCCCGGCAGCTCGAGGAGAAGGTCCGTAGGGGACATGTGGGCTGTGTCCTGGGTCAGCAGCCATGCTCAGGAGGCGGCTTCTCCCACCACCTTCCAGCTGAGGGCCCAGGCCAGTTTCCAGCTGAGAACCAGATGCCCAGTGTCGGGCATAGGGAAGGGACGTCCCCCCACAGGGCTCCCGTCTCCAAGACCGGGAGTCCCTAGAGCCCAGGAAGTCCGCATCTCGTGGCCTGGGGGAAGGAGGCCCCTGCATCCATCTGTCCCTCACTTCCTGTCCCCTGGTTGAGTGCTTGAGACCATCCCCATGTGGACACCAAGATGGCTTTAACAGGACCTGAAGGACCGGACTCTGTTAGAGCGTGGCAACCGTTTTCTCAGAGGACATAGTTGCCGTGCGGGAGGGGACCAAAGCCAAGTTCGGCAGCAGGTGAAGGAAGCTACCAGGCACCCAGCATGGTGCCACGCTCTGTCACAGGGACCTGCCAGGGAAGATCCTGCACCGTCCCTCCTCTTTGTTTTTTTCAGCTTGGGCCACTTCTTCAAATAGCCTCCTTACGACAGAGTGCACACGCCATACAGTTTGCCCACGGAGAGCGCACCCAGATCAGTAGCTTTGAGTCCAGAGATACATACAGCCACCACCTCACTTTAGATTTTCATCATGGCAGAAAGGAGCCCCGTGTTTCCACAGCCCCACGCAACCACTCACTTCCCATTTCTCCAGACGGCCCTATTCTGGAGCTTCCCACGCATGGAATCGCGTAGTACGCAGACCGGTGAGCCTGGCGTGTTTCGGCCAGCACGGGGCTTGCAGGCCTTACCCGCGCCAGGGCACGGGGCGGGAGCTGGCAGCGTCTCCCCCTCTCAGGGCTTCTGGCTGGCCTGGGAGTGAAATCCGCATATGCCCAAGGAACAGGGCAGAGCGCGGGGTCACAGGTGCTCCCTGACACGGGAGTGATAAGGGAGACAGGACCCCCCCCCAGCTGCCAAGACCTACCTGCTTCTACGTAAGGGGGAACCAAAGGCAGGTGTGGAAAAGTGAAGTTATGGGGGGCAAGGGGGTGCAAGGAAGAGAATTATTTTCACAAGATCTGATTGTACAGAATGCTCTTGGCCCCACTTCCCCTCGAGAAGACTTACTTTGCTTCTGGCATAGAAAGGACCGCTTTTCCGTGGAAGTTTTAGATGGTCTGCTTTTAAGGAAAGGGAGAGTCCTCTCCTTGCATTTGCTGCTTCTGACCTGCCTTGACCCCCGTGTACTCCGCGGACCGCGGTGTGGCGCAGGGGTGCGTGCCGCGGGACTCGTCCCAGAGCCTCAGCACGCCCACAGCTGAGTCCCGCTCCCCACTGGACGGACCGAGCACCTTGTCCGCTCTCCTGATGGACCCTGGTGGTGTCCACGCTTTTGGGCCACTAGGACCATTAGGGGGAAACTTTTAAAGAATGTTTTAAGATGCCTTGAATCCATTTTTATGGGTATTTTTTCCATCAGCCAAAGTAACCTATAAATAGAGGTAAAGAAAAATCTTGAGTTTTATAGGGGACCTATGCAGATGGGAGGAAATGGGGAAGGTGTAAATGGTGATGAAGATGGAATCTGGGAAACACGACAGCTCTGGGCATGGCGACCCTGGGCCTCAGTGACCGTTCCTGCCTATGATAACGATGCTGGGACTCCCAGAATCCTACCCCGAAGGTGGCCTCCCCCTTCCCCACTGAGCCTGGGTCCGAGAGGAGCTGCACGGTCCCCGAGACTGGAGCCTGAGTCCTGGCTGGGGGCTGCAGCCTGTGTCGGAGCATGTTCTCCAAGCGAGAAAGAGGGGAAATCCCATCCTCAGCACGTTCCTCTTCAGGGTATTCATGTTGATGAGGGCCCCGAGAGGGAAGTTGGATCATGTTCACGGGTTCTGCCCTTCGTAGAGCTCATCGGTTGGTGTACGTTATCAATGGAGTAGATCCAGTACAGCCTAGTGGTGGGGATAGCACAGCCCCGTCCCGAAGAGGTGGTTCTGTGGCCAAGTCTTCACTCACCCCCGGGTCTATCCCTGCAGAAAGCAGGTGGTACAACTCCAGGACCGCCACGGATCTGGATCACCTTGTAGCCTTCCTTGGCCGCGCACACCCACGTGCCGCCCCGCATCCGTGGGCAGCTTGGGGCCTGCAGCCGGTCCTCTTCCTGGAGGCTCTCACTGTCCTTCCTGCCCGAAAGCCCCTCCCTTCCTCCTGTCTCCCGCAGGCCTCCCTCCTGCCCCAGGGCTTGCCTCGGGCCCTGCCCCCAGGACCCTCCCCAGCTCCCCTCCCCCCAGGCACGGTGGCCGGCCTCTCTTCGGTCACTTACTACACCCCCACTGCCCAGGTCTGAGCAACCTCAGGGTCGAAACCAAGTCTTGTCTTCACTGCCCCAGAAGCCCACAAGGGTCTGGCCCTGGCTCAGAGAGTCCTGTGATGATCTCTCAGTGGCTTGGTCTTCCCTCTACGGTGGCCGCAGTCTTTGGCCCCGGTTCCCTGACCTCTGAAGGCTGGGCCGGCACTTCAAGTAGCGTGTGCACGTCCCTGCCACCTACCTGTCCTCAGGGCGCCTGCCGGCACACGAGACCGCCCTCCGCTGGGTCGAGACTAGGCAGCTTACGGTCTGCCACCCGAGACACGGGTCTTTTCCAAAAACAGAAGGAGGGTCACTGCAGAGGAGGGTCCCTCCCCTCTCCCCCAGGTTGGACAGAGGGAGGGAGCGGAGGATGGCAGGGGTTGAAGTTACTATAGTTTGGTCTTTTGCAAAATCTTTGTAAAAGCCTCTACCTGGTTCCTTGCTGCCAAAGTGCTTTTGCTTGCTGGACTTCACCTGTGTTCTTCCACTCTAGCTCCGTTGTCTGGGGCCCTGAGCGTGCCACATCTACCTCGAAGGGTAGCAGACTCAATCCATAGGTGTCGAATGGTTCACTCACGGTAGGAGAGACCCGTAGCATCCCCATTTCACAGATCAGAAAACTGAGTCAGGGGAAGGTGACATACCTTCCTCTAGGGTTCTCTAGTGTCTAACAGAATGAACCCTGGTTTTCGGACTCCAAAAATGAAGTCCGGTCCAGTGCTTCACATGGTTTAAGGAGGAAATCCCTGCTTAGGGTGGAGGCGGGGCCTTCCTCGTCTGGGGAAGGGGGCAGATCGGCCCCAACCTCAGGATGGAGGCGGGAAGATCAGGAAGGTAGGTCCACCTTGCTCTTCAGTCCGCCTCCCACGAGTGTCCGGGCCCCCACTTTATCAGACAACACAGCCGTACTGGAGCAGTGACAGGGCTGGCTTCTCGGGGGCCCGCCCTCTATCGCCGGGGCCAGGGAGCAAACGGGTGCCGTCCCGCCAGAGCCACAGTCCCACGGTGCACGAGACGGAGAGAACTGCCTTCTGAGGACACAGAGCTGGGACCGCAACAGAGGCAGTGGCTACAGTAGGGGCTCGAGGGAGCCTCAGTTAAAGACAGTCTCCCTGATTTCAGGCTGTCCTTGCGAACACCTCTTCCCGCCTCCCTGGAATGGCCTGTGCCCAGCCCCGCGGCGCCAGTGACCTCTGCCCACTCAGAGCAGGCTCAGCCCCTGCTCCCAGCTCGCCACCCCCTCTGCCCTCCCAGTGACATGTACCCACAGGCTCACGCCTTCTGCTACGATTCACTTGCCAGTATTAGACACACAAAAAACCATACGGTGTGAGAACATGACATCTACCTGCTACCTTCAGGGCGGGTATTACATTCTTGGTGACGACAGGGACAGTGTTGCACAGCAGGGCTCTAGAAAGGATTTCAGAGTAACTGAAGCTTTGTGCTGCTGACTCGTAACTCCCCCACTCTAATGACCAGAGTTCCACTCTTGATTCTAGGAGTCGGCCTATTTTAGACACCGCCTGTAGGTGGAATCCCACAGACTTACAGCTTCTGCGGACTGAGCTCACTTAGCATAATCTCCTCCAGGTTCATCCCTGGGGTTGCTTAGCTCAGAATTTCCTGGAAGGCTGAGTAAGATTCCATTATGTGTACACACCACATTGTCTGTATCCATCCATCCATCCATCCCCGGACTCTTAGCTGGTTTCCGTGGCCTTGCTGTTGTGAATAATGCCGCAGTGAACATGGGGGTGCAGATATCTTTTCAGGATCCTGATTTCCATTCTTTGGGGGCAATGCCCAGAGCTGGGATTGCTGGATCATACAGTTCTCTTTGTCATCGTTTGCGGAAGCTCCGCGTGGTTTCCCTTAGCAGCTGTACCATCTTGCGTCCCCACCAACAGTGTACAAGGCTTCCAAGCTCCAACTTTCTTCCTAAAACGGGGTGGCTTTATGAGAATCACCATCCTGACAGGTGTGAGGTGACAGCTCCTTGTGGTTTGGATGTTCATTTCCCCAATTAAAGAGCCATCTAAGGACTGGAGTAGGCATTTCTCCAGAGACGACACGCAAATGGCCAGTGGGTACGGGAAACTGTTGGATAGTTCTTGACCTAAAAAACCCGTAGAGTTCCTTGGGGTTGGGGCCTTACACAGGCCCGGGGCTGGCAGCTCTTTGTCCGGCTGCCTTTAACCTCTACCCAGTCATTACTATGGCTCCCTGCTCCCCCTGACCCTCTCCCTATGCCACCAGCTCAACTCCCGGGGCCTCCGTGCCGCCCCCACTGCTCTGGGTTTATGGGAGTTACTGCAACAGCTTCCTGCCCATCTCCCCCAGCACGGCGGCCAGGCTCACTATCGCTGCTTTGCTGGGGCCTTGAGGCTGGAGCTCTCCGTCCCCCTGTACCAGCTACTTTCATGGTCAGGCCCCCAGCCCCAGCAGTGACACTCAGAACCCACAAGCATCAGCTCAGTGACATCGCGGTCCACCCGTGTGACCAATCCTGCCTTCCGGGAAGGTGAAGCAGCCGGCGAGGTCGGCCAGCACAGGGCCTTTGCCACGGTGAACCACCCAACTCTGTCCTGCTCATCCTTCTCTGCTCTTCCTCCTCCAGGAAGCCCTGTAACCACCATGATGAGCATGTCTGGCGCCCTGCTCGGAACACCCTGTGTTTACCCCTGTCAGGGCAGCTACCGAGCTCCTCTCTAACAGTCTGTCCCGGCATCTGCGCTGCCCATCCCCAGTGAGGCTGTGGACCCCCGTCTGCCCAGCACAGTATCAGACAACAGAGCTCACGTAGTCTGAGGGGCTGACTCTCCCTTGAACTCTCAAAACAGCCCCATCTTCCTTCTGTCCTGGAAGCCAGGGCTCAAGGAGAGCCAGGCACTTGGCTGAAGAAAGGCAGCCAGCATGTGGCCTTACATGGGGTTCAGACCCCCTTCCTCCCCGAAGCGTGCTGAGGGCCACGTGCTCCACCTTTCCCTGTGCCCGACGAGCAAGGCGCCCAGACCCTGGGTGGCAGGACTGGGCCCTGGTTCAGGGCGAGGCTGCCTCCACCTCCGCAGGTGCCACCTGTGGAAAAACAAACTGTCCCAACTGGCTTGTAATTCTCCCTCCCCGGAGCCGCTGACCCCGGGGCCTGGCAGGCTCTGGTGGGACCCACGCCCACCTGGCACGTCATGCCCAGTGAGGGCAACAGCCTCTGAGTTGGGGTCAGCCACTTGGACTCTGGATCCTGACCAGTGAAGGGAGGGGGTGGTTTCCAGTGACATTTATATGCAAGCCCTCCTGCACAGTGTGAGTGGCGAGGCCTTCCAGCATCTTCTGCCCGTCCTGTAAGGGGCCTTCAGGGTAAAGAGGCTTTTGTTACCTCGGGTAGTTTCGAGAGAAGAAACAGTAACCTACGGCCAGGTGTCCTTTTGAAGGAGGACCATGCGGCTAAGCACCTGCATGGACGCTGGGAACGAGGAGCAGCTCCCACTTGTTCTCGGCTGGACGGTACCACTCGCTCCTCCGGGAACATGACGCGAAGCACAGCCTGACTTTTGGGGGGAGGAGATCGTCACTAGAGGAGTTTCTCATTTTGTTAGTGAGATACTGTCCTGAACTCACCACAAGGGGCATCTCCCTGAGCACGATGGCTGTGTTCCTGCAAAGGTGGGAAAATCCAACTCCTGTCAGCAGAACCACTGCTGACATGGGGGAAGGAAGTGGTCTGTTTCATGGAACCCACGGGGACCCCGGGAGGCAGGGGCAATTTCTTTTTTAATGTGGCTCATTCCCTAACTCGTCTTGGGGCTTGGACGATTCTGGATCTGCCACTTACTCCCTGGGTGGCCGGGGTCCTGCTGAGCCTCAGCACTCATCGACAGAGGGGCTGTCTTCGCTGGCAGAGTCTGGGGGCCGCACATTCGGAAGGTCAGTGGCGCAGGGACACTCGAGACGCGAGAATGAGGTTCACCTCAGCTTGGTTTTTTAGACACGTTTTGTCCCAGTGAGATATGGTTTGTAGAAGTTACCGTTTCTTACTCGCATTTTCTGCCAGCTGTAGAGCCCATTGATGTTCAAATACCGAATCTTGTTGATTCCACTGTTCCAATCTCTGTGCCGCACAGAATAACGCTAAGAACGTCCACGCCCCAGTCCCCGGACCCTCTGTGTCCCCTAACCTGGCGCAGAGGGCTCGGCCGGTGTGGTTAAGGATCTTGAAAAAGGCAGATGGCCTACGTGGGCCCCGTGTGATCACGAAGGTCCTGGTATGAGGGAGAGGAATGCAGGTGGCCAGAAACAGGGAAACGCAGGGAAACATTCTCCCCTGAAGCCTCCAGAAGGAACCAGGTCTGCCAACATTCTGACTTTAGCTCCATAAGACCCATTTTGGACTTAAGACCCCCCACAACTGCAAGACGGTATGTTTGGCATTCAAGCCACTAAGTGTGAGGTCATTTGTTACAAGAACTGTAGGAAGTAAGGCAGAGTTCAGCAACTCTGCGTTCACAGCCCAGACCCCTCCAGGCCCTTCTCCCCAGGGCAGGCAGGGGTCACTTCAGATGGCAGCTGGACCATGGACGACTACCGGCCCCCCCACCCCCAGCCAGGACCACCCGACGGGCCTCCCTCCTGTCCTCCTGCACCAGGAGCCTCTCGACCTGACCCACCAGCACTCTCAGGCACCTTCTGCCCAGGGACGCTCTGGCTGCCCTCATCACATGTCCCACTGGCAACGTCATCTCCCCGGTGGCCCGTGAGTCTCCACCAGGCCTGGGAGAAGTGGTTTGGCTCGCGGCCGTGTCTGCAGGGGCTCCAACAGGGCTCGGCCCACACAGGTGCTCAAGAACGGCATGGAAGGAAGGGACAAACCGCCCTCTCCCGCAGGTTTTCCCAAACACCTGGCAGGGGCCCACGCCCTATTTTATCTCCGGTTCTCCTCGTCCGTCCTCCCTGGGCACTGAGTGCCCCCCTCCACCACATCCCGTAGCGCGCCCACTGTCCTGGGGCACAGGCCGTTTAAAACCCAGGTGGGTCATCCCCTCTGTTGGACTGCTGAGTGGTTGTGCTATTTTTGGCTCTTTTGCACGGGAACGTCCTTTCTAATTAGACGGTGGCCTACATCCTGGTTATTCTTTTAGGATGAATTCCACAAGAAGGCCCCCCCTTTTTGCTATACCTCTTTTGATCTTAAATGCAATGTTCTCCAAAGCGTTTTCTTTGATCCTCTAGCAAGGGCATGGGTCAGTGACAATGGGGGAAGAAAGCCCTGGCCCCCGTTGTGCTCACCTGTTGGAGCTGGGGAGCATCTGTCCCCTCTGAGACCACTCCTGCCCCTCTCACACCCTTCTGGACACCCTGACTTAATTGGATTCTTCCCTGCTCTATCCTACAGTGACATCACCCCTCCTGGAGAACCGCTGACCAAGAACGCCCGGCCCAAAGTGGCTTCCCGCTTCCCCAAGCTGTCCCGAGGTCACCCCAGAGAGACCCGCAACGTGGAGCCCCAGAGCGGCGACCTCTGACCTCCGCCGAATCCCAGACTTGGGCCCTATGTGCTGCACCAGCTGCCTCCACCCAGCCACTCCGCGTCTGACCTGGCCCCAGCAGCCGGCCCCTTCCACCCCGGAGTGAGCCCCCCGTCACCTGGTAAAGCCACGAGAGCGCACCTTCCCCCCCAGTCCCGTGACACTGATTAAACTGGGCAGTCTCAGAGGGCAAGGCGGCTGCTGGCCGGACACACGGGCGCCCTCCCAGGGCCTGCCCGTTCCTCTCCCTCCAGCCCAGGGGCCGGCAGGAGGGTGGGCGCCAGGGGGAGCGTGGAGCCCCGTGGTGGAGATGCACAACTCTGAGGTGGGTCAGAAACCACCTCTTGACTCTTCCCCACATGGGAATTAGAATGACTGTTACCCTGGTTTTTTTTTTTTTTTCTTTTATCATAACTGCCTGCTGTAACCTATGGCCATGTGGGGTTGGGGGGGGAGGTCGCGTTCCTTCCCCTTTTACTCTCTACCAGGGGCCCTAAAACCCTCTGGTTGTAGAATCCGTGGTCAGTGGTAGCTCACGTGGCCTCCTCGAGGAAAACATGCTAGTGGCCTTGTGAAGGGACTACTAAGGACCCTGAACTGGGGTGCA
This sequence comes from Callorhinus ursinus, assembly GCF_003265705.2. Classification (NCBI taxonomy): domain Eukaryota; kingdom Metazoa; phylum Chordata; class Mammalia; order Carnivora; family Otariidae; genus Callorhinus; species Callorhinus ursinus. Next base: position 5,737,115 of record NW_027397075.1, on the reverse strand, counting down.
TAGAGCACTTCCCCCAACCTTCTGAGGTTGGCTTCGGGAAGGACTAGCCCCTGTAGGAAACCAGAGGCCGCCTGGGCCCACGTGCACCTTGTGAGGCTTGGCAGGCCCTGGGCTGTCCAGAATTCCAGGGCCTTGACCTTACAAGCCAAGAGGCCTCAAGGTCGTGAGAGAGAGACTCTGTTCTGGGAACTACGATGGAGCAGGCCACAGGCCCTCGGGCTTGCAGACCACGCTCCAGAGCCCTGCAGAACTCCGCGGGGCTCCCTGGGAATTCGGACAGTGTGCACTCCCACCAGATCATGGTCATTCCCTGAAGACACGTTCACGCTGTACCCTCTGCCCCCCGCCGTGCTCTCAGTGTGTCCCCCCCCCCCCCCCCCCCAATCTCTGAGCAGGCCCCCTTGGCAGGAGGGAACTGGGTGAAGATGAGCTGCTCGGCCCGGTTCCCGCGGCAAGCACTCCCACGTCCCAACACTTCCCAAGAACCGGAGCCGGGCCCCCCTCACTGGCGGCGGGAGCAGAGTTGCCCTGGACTCTGAAACCTCGAGCTGCCCCAGGCCTGCCTCCCCAGGGTGGGTTCCTGCTCCCCCTCAGTCTAGGAAGCAGGGTTGGCAGCAGATAAGGAGTGGAGCCTCCTGCAGCCTGTTTGGGCACCGGGCCCGACACATGTCCGAGTGTGAGTCTGACCTCACCTTCTCCAAAATCCCCACCAGGAACCTGCTTTGACATTCTGCAGAGGTTAAAAAAAAAAAAAGTGCCCAGAACTACGACGGACAGATGCTAAGCCTTGAGAAACAATTACACACTCAGCCTGTATTTACGAAAGAAGAAACTCTAACTATTTTTTAAAGCTTAATTATTCATGGAAAACTTGCCCTGCTTTCCTGAAACACAGATGGAAAAGCTTGTTCCTGGGACCACACACAGCCCATCCAGGCTGCTTACTACATGCACCCCCTTTTCGTGATGCAGCAGAAACCCTAGAACCATTGTCAGCATACGCACCACCTCCCCTCATTTCAGCTCAGATCCGCATGCGACATACACATGACAGCCACTCCTCAAAGCCTTAACTCTGGAGTCACAGAATGTTCTGCAGTGGTTACCTCCATCACTGCTCCAGATCCCCGCCCTGCTGGGATGCAGAGAAGCAGTGGATCTCCAGTTCCTAGACAAAGAACCACAGACCTGGGCCCAGCCAGGTGCGGACTGAGACCCGATGCACAAAATGCCACCTTCTCCCCATGTCCGTGTCGTCTGCTGCCCTTTGGTTCGATCCAAATCAGAGGGCTGGCTGGCCCTTGCCCTGCACGACACCCACTCGGCCCCGTGACCCATCAGAGATAAACACAGTGCAACGGAGAGAACCAGTAGAAGTTGCTCCCGTCTCCTAGATCCAGTAAGATCCTTCGGCACCTCCGAAGTTGGCACCCGAGGAAGGTGGCGGGGCCCACCTGGGAGAGGGCATTCTCTCCCATGATGGTCACCTTTAGCACCACTACCCAGGTACACCCAAGGGCTCTGGTTACAAAGGGATCACCTCGTTGAGTTGTTGAGACAGGAACAGAGAGGGAGGGATGGGGCAAGGGTCTGTGGACAGGAGGTAGTTACGCGCTGGGCTCTCCTCCACAGCTGGGCACCTCCTGAGTTCTTGGCTAACCACTCAGAGTTGTCAACATTGGCGGGGTGTGGGTTGTGCCTTTAAAAACAAAGGGCAATCAAAGCTGTTGACAGTCGTCGGATTGATAGCTCAGCTGCAGCTCATGCCAAGAGCCAACCGGCATGGGAGGCCTAATAATGCATCACGTGTTTGGGCCCCGAGTCAGGAAGCGGGAACGGAGAGCTGCCAGCCAGCCCTGTTGATCAGAAACCACCCTGCTTGCTTCCCCGCACCCCGAACCAGGGTCTCTGTGGCCAGGCTGCACCAAGTGTTCTCTTTCCCTCTCGGCTCCGCATGGGAAAGTTCACCCACCTGAGGCGCAGGCTTCTAGGCCTCGACCCCCTGCCCCCACATGTTCACCTTCACCGGGGGAACCGGCCCGCCCCCCCACTTGGAGGCCAGGCCTTGTCCTCTGGGGTCCCCGCAGACACCGCCACACCAGTCTCCTCCAGAAGCCTTCATGCCTCAGCCTGGAGCCTTTGGACGCACCAGAGCTCGTTCCCGGGGAGGCGCCCTACTCCCGAGGGGCCGTCTTGCCTGGGTGTAGAACTGAGGGCAAAGGACAGGCTCCATTTTCAGCCTGGAGCGACCGTGCCAGGGCCTCACCTGCCCAGGAACATCAGACTGGCGTGGAGGCGTCCCAGAAGGGGCACACCTCCTGCCCGATGTCAACCCCAAAGGCAATAATTGTCTTGACCTTTCTTTCCTCTGTGGTTCGTGCGGGACCGTGCCCCACACGCTGGGCTCTGTCCCCAGCCCAGGCCGCGGCAGACAGAGGGTGCTTCCGGCAGGCAGGCATCTGCTCAGGAGCAAGGTCTTGTACAACCGTCATTTTTCTAAATATTTTGCATTGTTTCATTAAAGCTAACATTCAATATTTGCTGTTGGGTTTGGCTTCTGTGCTCATTTCACACCATTGTAGCACTGTATATTTTATCTAACGTTTCTGTGCCAAAAAGTTCATTTTCCTGTTTCTGTAACACGTGGTTTTGATTAGGTTTCTAAAATAAAACTTCAGCTACTGGATCAGTAGGGAGGAGGGGGAACATGGGCGTGCTCAGAGCCGACTGGCTCTGGGCTCAGCCTGCCCCTGCCCAGATGCATCTGCTCAGCTCAACCCCACGGTCTCACCTTCCCCTCAACCATGAACCACTGTGGTATACAGACCTGAGGTTGACAATTCTCTGTGAGGGCAAGGAGCCTCTCCTCGTGTGTCTAAATCCTCACAACCACAGTGAATGGGTTTTAACTTAACCTACCCAATCCATTCCTTTACAGGAAAATACAAAATCTGATTTCTCTAAAGGATGGTTGAGCTTACAGCATGGAGGAGCACCCCACCACAGAACATGCTGAATGCACTACTGTTCTGAGGTCCAGGGGTTAGTTCTTAGGGCACATGCATGCCTCTCCATCATGACTGGAAAACCACTAGCTGACCTCCCCAGGTAGCACCCTTCTCCTCAGAGCCTGATCGGGTCCCCTTCCTGCTTTCCTGACCTGCACACGGAGAGCCCACTTGTTCACCTTGAAAGACTCTTTCTACCCTCAGTAGAAACTATGTAGGGAAGGCCCTTGCAAAAATTGAGACTGAGGCCACAGAAGGATACAGAACAGCAGACCGCACACTTGCACCCAGTGTTGCTGAAAGGAAGCCTGAAGAACACACATTTCCCGGAGTGAGGGGGTGGCGGAGCTCACTGGGATGTTTTCTTATCTAGCATCCGGCCAGGAAAGAACGTCTTTGCCTCTGCAGCCTTAGCTTCACCTTTGCTGGCGGCATCATTTGGTAGAACTCTTTGCTAACCTTAGCAGATACGGACTTCCTGGAGGAGGGAGACCGGTGAATGCAGGAGCCCTGGTGTCCCAGTGGGGAGGCCATCCCCCCCCGAAGAGTCCCCCTTGGCTGACCGGGTCCCTGCGAGCCCTCTGCCAGGGAGGTGGGGACATGGCAACACCTGGAGAGTCTAGTCCACCGTCTGGACATACGTGGGGCCTAGCAGTCTGCAGATTCGCTCCAAAACGTGTAGTATTATGTTAACTACCCTCTTATGTTAAGGTTTACACAATAGAATTTTTAAACAAATGTGTTTTTCTAAAATCTCTTGTATTAAAATTTTCTTTTGGAATAAGCTGTGGTAATTTTGTTACAATCTGGTTGAGATACACCTCTTTACAATGACAATAAAAACGGTCACGTTTTATAAATTAGATAGTCCACTGATGGTCTACTTCTGTGCATTCTTTTTCAGTGATTGGGGATGAGCGCAACTTTCAATACACATTGTAAAAATTTCCAGAAAACTCATCCACCATTTCATGCGAGATCCTAGAAAACAGCATTGGCTTAGACCAACCTCAGTTTGATTGGAGCTGAAATGGAGCGGAAATCCCACTGTGAGCTGTGAGCCCTGTAGAACTTGGAGATGCACATTCAAAATGCCATACACAAAAAAAAAAAAAAAAAAAAACCCTTGCTACAGGTTCCTACTCATCCAGATAGTTGCTGGGCACCTACTGTATACCAGGCATCTTGCCTGGAGTGGGCATAGAGCACCCTGGCCGTCTCTCACTTGAGTTCCAGGTGAGACGGGTGGACAACAGAGATTTGTGAAGTCAGCCACCACCGAAATTACGGCCCACGTTAGGTGCCACGAAGGAATAAGCCGGGCTTGGGGAGCCTAGAATGGGGCCAGGACCTGGTTTGAACCACAGAGGCCAGGGTATCTCCCCTGTGGCTGTGCCCACACTGGGCAGTGGGTACACGGTGCTGGGGCAGGGGGAGCACTCGTAGGATGTTGACAGTGTACCTGGTCCCGACCTACGGGATGCCTGTAGCACCGTGCAGCTGTGACCACCAGAAAGGTCTCCAGACTTGGCCACGTACCTCCTGAGTGAGAGCCCCCGGTTGAGAACCACTGGGTGAGGCCAAGGGGTGCTTTCGGCAGAAGTGGCATTTAAGCTTTAGGTGGAGGATGAGAAAGAAATGCCACACTGTCCTTCCCCGCCCCTCCCAAGTGACGTTGCCTTGAAAATCCACACCACACAGCCAGGGACTTGGCCTGTGTGACCTACTTAAGGGAACGGAGGAGAAAAGGAATCTTGGGTTAAGGAGAGCCCAGGCGTGAGGTCATTCTGTGAAACTCCTACCATCGGCTCTGGGGATCTGACCAGGGCTCCAAGGAGGGTGCCCTCCAGCCTGATGACATGGGGGGGACAGGTTAAGGGCGTGTGTGTGGACAGCACTCGCCCCGCATGCTGTGGCCTCCAGCGTTCTCAACCCTATGCCCCCACCCTCCAGCCCTCACTCCTGCCCCGTGAAGCATGCGCCTTCCTGTGTATTTGAACAGATAAGAAAACTAAGCTCGGGCTCCGTGTTGGCCCCGGCTCCCCCAGCCCAAGGTGGAGGAGAAACTGGGGGGACTCTCCACATCAAGCCCACAGCCGGGATTGTCTTGGCCATGCTCCAGAATGTCCCAGCCGCCCCTGCCTCACGTCCCTGTGTGTACCGAACACACCCTGACACGTGCAAGCTCTCCTCTGGGAGGGCTCAGCTTCTTGGCCGCCTCCAAGCACAGCTCACCCCCCAACAGTATTCCCTCGAGCTGTCCCAGGCGGGGGCTCATTCTCAGTTTCCCTATTTCAAACCACTTTGTCTCCTCAAAAGCATCAGTCCCTGTGGCCCTCAGGCCTGCTACTGGTAACAGCCTCTACACGCAGGCTGGCCACCTCTCTGACCTCCGTGGGGCTTCTCCTCACTCCCTGGTCATTTACATCCCAGCTGATGCCCCACATCTCACTCCTCAGCTTCTCTCTCCCCAAAGGCTTTTCCTCTTGGCCACTTGGCGCCTCTTCCAGACCCACACAGCAGCCCTGCCCCGGCCACCTCTGGAGTCTTGACTTTAGGTTCTCTACTCAGATGTCCTGCCATTGTGTTACTCCCATATCCCCACCGCAACAATTCTTCAAATACTTTAAGACCTGCAACCTGTCTTTTTTAAAACCCTGTCCTCCTCACTTTCTTGCCAAGCCTCCTCCTTCCCAGCATTGGTTTCATGGGCACAGCAATCATCCTTCCCTTCCAGACTTACATTCTCTTGCCCATCTTTCCACTTGCTTCGCAAAAAACACACCTAGTCAAGCCCAACCAACAAGCCAGTATTACCGTAACTTTTCTTTGTGACTCCACACTTTGTTTTCCATTAATTTGAGACTAATGCATTTGAAAGAATTATTAGTTTATGTTTGGGGGCACACAATGCATAAAGATATAATTTTGTAAGAGCCACTGAAAGGGGTAGGGACAGAGCTGTAGCATTTTGTAGGTTATTGAAGGGGAGCTGGATAAAAACACATTTGAGTGCTCTAAGTTTAGGATGTTCTGTGTAACCCCCACAGTAACAACAAAGAAGATCACTATATACACAAAAAGAAATGACAAAGGAATTTCAACTTTCACTACCAAAAAAAAAAAATGAACACAAAAGACAAGGAAAGCAAGAAATGAGAAGCAGAAGGCTGTTAAGGCATACTGAAAACAAACAGCAAAATGACACAAGTCCCTCCTTATCAGTAACTACTTTAAATGTAAATGGATTAAACTCTCTGGTTAGGACAGATTGGCAGAATGGATAAAAACACATGATCCAACTATAATGCTGTCTATGGGAACTCACTTTAGATCCAAAGACAAAGACAGTGAAAGCATGGGAAAAGATATTCCACGTCAATAGTAACCAAAAGAGAGGAGCAGCTATACTAATATAAGATTAGACTTTAAATTAAAAAAAAAAAGGTCGCATGAGACAGTTATATAATACAAGGCTCGAGACAGCAAGAAGTTATAAATATAAATAAATGCACACTTAATGATGGATCACCAAATTCTAGGAAGTAAAAACTAAGAACTATGGGAGAAAAAGACAGTTCTACAATTATAGCTGGAAACCTCCACACCCCTTCCTGGTAATGTATAGAGCCACCACACAGAAGCAAAGGGAATGTAAACACAATAAACCAACTATATCTAGCACATGCACAGAACACTCTACCCAGGGACCATGTACACACAGTTCTCAAGTGCACAAAGGACCTTTTCCAGGACACACTGTATGTTAGGCCACAAAACCAGTCTCATATTTAAAAATACTGGTATCATACAAAACATCTTCTCCAACCACAGAAAAATGAAGTTGGAAATCATTAACAGAAGGAAAACTGAAAAATTCACCTATTTGTGGGAATTAAGACACTCAAACAACCAATGGATCAAAGAAGAAATCCCAAGGGATATTAGAAAATATTTCAGGATGAATGAAAATGAAAATACAAAATACTGAAACTTATAGGATCCAGTGAAACCAGTGCTAAGAAATGCAGAGCTATTAATGCTTATGTTGAAAAACAAGATCTAAAATCAACCACCTAACTTCACACCTTAAGGAACTAGAAAAAGAACAAACTGAACCCAAAGTGAGCAGGAAGAAGAAAATACAGATTAGAGCAGAAATAAACAGAAAAGAGAGAAAATTAATGAAACCAAAAGTTGGTTCTTTGAAAAGATCAAGAAAATTGACCAGCTTTTAGTTGGACTAAAAAAAGAAAAAAGACTCATTAAATTCAGAAATTAAAATGGGGACAGTTTTACTGATTCCTCTGAATCTAAAAGGATTACGAGCTCTCTGTGAACAACTGCTTGCTGTAAGTTGAATAACCTACGGGAAATGGACAAATTCTTAGAAATACAAAACCTTGAGTCACTAAATTCTGCACCTGAAATTAATATTACACTGTATGTTAACTGGAATTTAAATAAAAACCCGAAAGGAAAAAATACACAAAGCCTACCAAAACCAAATCCAAAAATAGAAAATTTGAAGAGACCTTTAATTGAATCAGTGTTCAAAAGTCTCCTGGCAAAGGGAAGGCCTAGACCCAATGACTTCAGTGGTGAATTCTGCCAAACATTTAATGAACAAGTGCTAAGCCTCAAGCTTCTCCCAAAAATTGAAGAGAAGGGAACACTTCCTAACTCGTTCTATGAGGGCAGCGTTTCCCTGAAACCAAGTCACCACAAGAAAACAACAAATGAATATCCCTGGATAAATATGGATGTAAAATTCCTCAACAAAATACTAGCAAACATTGAGATGCATATTAAGAGAACAATGCACCACGACCAAGAGGGATTTATTCCTGGAATGCAAGAATGGTTCAACACATGAAAATTGACCAATGTAATGTGCTACATCAACAGAACACAAGGAAAAACCAGTGGATCATCTCAACAGGTGCAGAAATAGCGTTTGACAAAATTCAACACCGCTTTTATGATTAAAAAAAAAAAAACACTCAGTAAAGTAAGAATAAAGGAAACTGCCTCCCTGTAATAAAAGCCATGTATTGAAAAATCCATAACAAACCTAGTATTTACTCAATGGTGAAAGACTGAAAGCTACTCCTCTAAGATCAGAAACAAGACAAGGGTGCCCATCTTCACCACTTCTATTCAACATGGTACTAGAAGTGGTAGCCAGAGCAACTAGGCAAGAAAAAGAAGTAAGAGCATCCAAATTGGAAAGAAAGAAGTAAAATTATCCCTGTTCACAGATGATAGAATATATGTAGAAACCCTAAGGATTCCACACACAAAAACACAAACCTGTTAGAGCTGATGAACAGCTTCAGCACAGTGCAGGATATGAAGTCAATACGCAAGTCAGCTGCATTTCTACACCCAAACCATGAACAACCTGAAAGAGAAATTATGAAAGCAGTCCCATGTACAAAAGCATTAAAGAATAAAATACTTAGGAATTAACCTAACCAAAGAAGTGCAAGACAGAGAAGATAAAAACAAATAAAAGCACATTCGTGGATTGAAAGACAATATAAGTTACATCAATACTACTATTAAAGAAAAAGAAACCCCAAGCCCAAAATGGTGTGATGTAGACAGAATTCCCAAACCAGTGCTTAATACATAATCTAATTGCAGTCTCAACCTCCCCCAGAAATGTTGCCTTAAACACTCAGCTAGGAATTTTTCAATCCATGCCAGTGAGTCTGCCCCTTGAGCCCTCTCCATCCCCCTATAGAAGAAGAAGGTAATCTGCAATAAGACGCCATGCTCTTCTTCCTAGAAAGTGGCCTTAACTGCAATAATCCTTTTCTTTTGCCAGTGACTTTTTTGCCCCTCCCCTCCTTCTATAAAAACTTTCCATTTTGTACAACTCCCGGGAGCACCTCTCTCCTTGCTACATAGAGCACCACCTAATTCATGAATCATTTAATACATCCAGTTAGATCTTCAAATGTACTTGGTTGAGATTTATTACTTAGCACTACCCAAAGCGATCCACCAATTCAATTCAGCCCTTATTAAAATCCTTTTCTGCAAAAATAGAGAAACCCATCCTGAAGTTCATACAGATTCTCGAAAGAACCTGAGTAGCTAAAGCCATGTTTGAAAAGAACAAAGGTGAAAGACTCACACTCCCTGATTTCAAAACTTTACTATAAAGCTACATTCATCAAACCTTTATACTCTGGCATAAAGACAGGTACAAAAACAGAACAAAATGGAGAACCTAGAAATACGCCGTCATGTATACAGCCAAATGATTTTTTACAAGGGTGCCAAGCCCATTCCACGGGGAAAAGGAGACTCTTTTCAACAAAATGGTGCTGGGAAACCTGGATAGCCACATGCCAGTGAATGAAGTTCAACCCTTACCTCACACCATACACAAAAATTAACTCAAAATTTATCAAAGACCTAAATGTAAGACCTAAAACTATAAAACTTTTTGAAGAAAAAAAAGGCAAAACCTTCAAGACGTTGGACTTGGCAATGATTTCTTGGCTATGACTTCAAAAGCATAAGCAACAAAGGCAGAAATAGACATATTGGACTTACAAGAGTAAAAAAAAATGAGCACCAAAAAACAGTATCACAATAAAAAAAAAAAACAAGATATTTGTTGATCATGTATCTGGTAACAGATTAGTATTCAGAAAATACACAGAACTCCTAAAATTCAACCAAAACCCAAGTCAGCTGATTCAAAAATGGGCAGAATGACTCAGACATTTCTCCCAAGAAGATATACAAATGGCCAAAACACACATGAAAAGATGCTCCGCACCTAAAAATAGTTCAAATACTCAATTTCGTTATGTGCTTTACCACAGTGAAAAATAGATACGTTGAAAATAAAGAGGAGCTTTAAAATCACCAAGACTTGAGTTTGCAACAGAGGAGATGTGGAGCCATGCTTCAGGACCCCCCCACCCCGGCCTCTGTTTCCTCATCCGTGAAAGGGGGCCCCGAGCTTGGATCTGCTCTGGGCTGTGACAGGTCAATGAGGCACCTGACACTGCGGGGACCATGCAAGGGGCCCATCACTGCCCTCCTGCTCTGGGTCACTCATCCTTTCAGGAGCCACCCATCAAGGCTGGGCCAAGGCTGCCCAGACTTCTCAGGCTAGACCAGCTCCTCAGAGGTTGGAGGCGGCACTCGGGGGGGGAGGCAGGTTTGGTCCTTGGGTCCTCCCAGCTGCCGGGCATAGGAGGACGAGCTCACATCTTCGTGGCCCCTCCGCGTCTCCGCAGGGAATAGAGCCCTCTCCACCACCCCATCCCCAAAGCTCTTCCTACACCAGCATCTCCGTCCTCCCCCTGTGACTGCGGGACTGGTTCATGTGCTGGAGAGGCAGGGGGCCATCCCCGAAACTGGCCGAGTCCTGAAACCCTGTAACGCTGGTGGGCAGGGAAAGGCCGCACGTGCCCACTGGAGGGGTTCGGGTTCTGAGACTTTCTAACTGTCCCCACGATTAACTGATAAGTATTGCGTGGTACCCCGGGCCTCTGTGCACCTTGAGGAGCAATGTGCCCGGGTGGGAGGGCCTGGCTTCTCACTTTGTGCCCTCCGCCCGTCCTGCCACGGCAGGCGCAGGCCCCCCAACTATTCCCTCGGGCCGTATTGGTCCTGAGTTCATGATTATTCCTGTGGACGGAGCACCTGCTGTGAGCCAGGCCTGGGCTGAGCTCTTCAGGCACTTTATGTCCTGGAAGCCTAACAGCGACCCGAAGAGGAAACAGAGGAGAAGAGAGGTGCTGGAAAGTGCCAAGGCCACACAGCACAGCAGGGCAGGGGAAAGCAGGGGTCGCTGTGTCCAGCCGCACCCCTGCCCCTGACTCTCTCCCTGAGCTATTAGGCACCTGTGCAAATGAGCAGAGACGTGCTTTTTCTGGGAAAAAGGCATTCACGCATCTCACGTTACTCTGTCAAGGTTCTGATTTCTGCATTATTTGTCCACCAACCCCCCGAGCCTGTTCACTTTCCACAATTTAATTCTTATCACTCGCGCGGTCTTCATGGATCAGCGTTCTGGGAAAGAGCAAAGGGATGCACCCAGCAGGGGGTGCTTTTCCTGCAGGTGCTTAAAGTTCCTGGAGGAGCGGGGCAAGCGGTCACCCTGGGCCACCAGCTGGTCCTGAGTTTCAGGGGCCACCTGCAGCCGCAGGAACATCCTCATCGGGCCCATCACAGTGCGGGACGCAGGCACCAAACGATGCCGCCAGCACTGGGGGGGGGGGGGGGGGGGTCCAGCTCCTGGCCCCTAGAAGAGGCAGCGGCCCCATGGGGGTCTCACACCTTCTGTCCCACCAGCAGCAGGCCCTCCCTTTCCCATGAATGAGGCTCAAAAACCCCAGCACCCCGTCCCTGTGCTCAAAGTGGGGGTGTTCTTAAGGGGGCATCGCCACCACTCAGGGCTGGTTAAGACCCAGAGGGCGGGGCCGGCCGCCGGGAGCCCTGACCCTGGAGGTCTGGAGGGGGCTTGAGAACGTGCATCTCTGCTCAGCTCCCACAAGGCCCCTTCTCCAGACCGGGGCACACGCCGGAGAAGCCAGGCAGCAGAGGTCGGTCACAGCAGCGGTGAGGGAAGCCCGTGACATCCTGGCTGTGTAATGAGCTTCTGCATAAACCACCCCTTCCCTGCCCCCCACGCCCGCAGGAGGTAGGCACCATCACTATCCCCAGCACACAGATGGGCAAACCGAGGCCCAGGGAGAGGAAGTCTACGCTAAGTGGCATTACTGCAGAATCGAAGAGTATTTGCATCAGGGACTTCAGACTTTCCAAACCAGCAGAGAGAGGGGCTTCCCGGGGAGGGGGGAAGGGCACTCAGGCTTCCTCCTTCCCCAAAGGCACCTGTTCCCAGGCAGTGGGCCACCTTTCCCAGAGTGGCGTCCGGCTAAAGATCCTTCTGGGTTTTTTTCTGCCCTGTTCACAGGCTCTTCGGGCTCAGGGGCCAGTCGGTTCCCAGCCAGTGGGGGTTAGGGGAGGGAGATTCTATTTGGTCTCTCCACCTGAGCTCCTCCTTCCAAGCCTCATTTATTTGAGCCGGACACTGCAGGGGGCGGGGGTGTCTGTGTGAAAAACTGCCCAAGGCCAAGTGCTGCCTTGAGGCCCATAGGCCAAGCTCTTGGGTGGGAGGTCCCCCAGGAACTGGAGCTGAAGAGCGAGGAGGGGAAGGAGGATTAGTAGACGGCTGGGTTCTGACCTAGCCCGCTTCTCCCCCGGTGCACACTTGCTTTGCATTCACGTGACACAGAGGATTTAAGCCAGGACAGGGAAAGTCTCCTCAGTGGCAATATTGAAGCTAAGACCCAAAGAGGAAGCAGGAACTGGTCCGGTAAAAATGAAGGGAACAGCATTCAGGCCGAGGGAACAGCATGTGCCAAAGCACAGGCAGGAAATTTAGTTAAGGGCAAAAATCTGCTTGCGGATTTGAGAGGACAGTTTTTCCTCCCAGCTTTGAAGGTCGTCAGTGTTTCTCGGCTTTTGTCTAGCTCGCTGTAGTCATTGTGCCAGACCCCATTCTTAGCATTGTGTACAGATTTTGTTTAATCCTCCAACAAACAGCTGAGGTAGGCACAGTACTCCTCATTTTACAGATGAGCAAGGGAGGCGCAGAGGGTTCAGGCACCTCGCCCGAGATCACACAGCTAGCACGCGGGGCTCTGGGATTGCAGCCCTCATCTTCCAGACTCTCAAGATCACTGTACCCCAGCTGTAGCCTGCCTGAGGAGGCAGGGGCTGGGTCTCCCTCCCCGGCACCTGCTTTGAGCAAAAGCTTGCTCTTCATTGTCCCGTGTAATGCTCTTTGCAGCCGTGGGGGGGGGGGGGGGGGGGGGGGCACTGTACTGTTTAACAAAAGCTGAATCAAGTCCAGGAAGATGAGGCTATAAGAGATGGAGCTGGACTCTGATCCCCAGGTAGTCTGACCACCGAGGTCCCCCATGCCCCGCACGGTTCAGGGGTCCCCAACATGTCCTATCATCTCAAGGTCCCTTATTAAAGACTTACTCCATATACGGTCAGAGGGGCCGCCACAACCCTCTACCCCACACCCACCTGCAGGAGGGGCAAGGGCCTGAGGGGCCTGAACTGGGGCAGCCAATGACAGCAGCCGATGCCTAGAGAGCTGGAAACTCACCAAGTTCAGTAGACAAGTCTGGAGAGAGCAGGCACCCAGGAGATAATCCTTGGGTGCACTGGACGGAGGGAGGGGGGATGGATCAGGGTCAGGTGCTGCACGGGACTAGGATTTAACAGAAGCCCCAAGATCAGAGCCCGAAGAGCCCAAAGGTGGTCGGGGACCGGGAGGGGAAACGTCCATCCCCTGGAGCTGTGGGCTCTCAGGCATGTGGTGGAGGAGCCGGGCGCGGAAGCCACTGAAGCCGGGACTTCAGTACCTGGGTGACTAGCTCCCTTGGCCCTTGCCCTTCCCTTTCAGAGAGAGGGGACTCAGCCCTGCCCCAGGTGACAAGGACACAGCCATCACTCCATGCCAGGCACAAGCGTGCTCTGTGGACTTCACATTCACAATCTCTAAATCCCTCCACGTGTCCACAGGCAGGATTCCTGTGATCAGACAGGTTAGGCGGCTTGCCCAAGGTCACCCCTGCAGGGCTTGGAAGCTCCAGAGCCTGTGTTTGCCTCCTAGGGACCCTCTGAACTTGTGACCAGCGTTCCCACATAGACTGGCGGCCCAGTATCCCTGGCACCCGCCCTCCACGTCAGTCTGCTATGTTCAGATTCTGGCTTCAGCCTAGTCTTCCAAGACTGTGCCTTTTTCACCTTCCCTTGCACCCACCTTCCTGACCTTTCCCGAACTCGTGTGCCAAGCCCTCACCTGCCCAAGGTCCTTTGCCCACTGCCAGTCCCAGCACCTGCATTGCTCTCCCTGCCTTCCCTGCCTGGCTCAGTGCATTGAGCACCTCTTTAGCACTGCTTTCCCGGAGAAGCCCTCCCCCACCTCCTGGGCCCTCTCCATCGCTCTCATAAACCCTGGAGCCTGTATATACTTTGATCTTTGTAAGTTTGCTTGCTTACAATCATGGCAGCTGCCCCTGGCTCTAGAGGGAAGGGACCTTGTGGGGCTTAGGCAATAGGTTGTATCCCCATTGCTAGAACATAGCCGGCATTGAAGAGATACTGATTCGGTAAATGGTTAAGTAAATGAGTGACCACTCCCACTTGGAACTCCTCATCTCTCCTAGTTAAAAGGCACAATTATCTACCTGCTCCCAGATTTCTGAAAACCTGGCCAAGAAGATGCCCACCAGACCTTTATCCCAAGTTGTAAAAGGGTAGGAGTGAAGGCTCTGATTTAGGTCTAATTTACTGCTCCGTCTCGGCTCATGCCTGGCGCTCTGGGGTGGGGGTGGGGGGGGGGGGCGGGTGGCGTTGTGTGGTTTTCTCAGGCTCACTGGTCTTCAAATATCTTGTCATGAACCTGATCCACAGATGGGGTGCACCTGGGCCCCCTAACCTCATTTGGACCACGAACCTTCATTTATCTCCATGCCCAGAGTCCTCCAGAGGGCTCCCTGTATTTTGTGCCAGGAACATTCCGTGTCCCATGCAGAGTGGGTCTCCTGGAAAGTTCTCGGGTGGTTACTGATCCCTGATGAGGAATGCAAAACGTCCATCAACCCGAGGCTGGAAATGTTCTGATGCTGACTAATGGAATAGCTTTTTCATTCTTGGAAAAGCTGAAGTGTTTCCTGGTCCCACTTGAAATGAATTAGATAAATTTAAGTGGATTGATTTGTCAAGTTACATGAATGTGTAGAACATAATTCTGATTTATCTCCTCAGCACAAATGCAAGGTCTTAACATTCACCTTTCTTTTTGTTACTCGAACTTGTATTTCTGCTTCTGTAGATTTGAAGGTTCACAAATGCTGCTTGTACTTCTCCCAAGGCCCCGGTGTTAGAAACCCAAGGATGGGTGGCCGCCCCTTGCCCAGGAGATCTCACCCAGTGCTTGGGACACTGTACACACTCATGACTCCCCATTTGGCACATTCGGAGTCTCCCATGGGAATGTCTAATAGACACCTCAAACTCAACATGCCCCCACAGAACCCCAAGGATGCCCCCAACCCCAGACTCAGTCCTTCAGTTGCCCATCTCATGATGAAGGGCACGTTCCCCCAGTTGTTCGAGCTAGACCTTGAGTCACACTTGACTTTCTCTTCTTCCACTGCCTTCAGTACTTCAGCGAGTCCCTTCTACTCCAGCTCCTAGAATCTAGCCATACTGGTTGATTAGTGTTCGCCTAAAATTCAGGTCCATCCAAAGCTTAGAAAATAGCCTCATTAAGAAATAGGGTCTTTGCAGGTGTAATTATTAAATGAGTTCATACTGGATGAGGGTGTTCTAAAGCCAGTGGGTGGTGTCCTTCGAAGAGGAGAAAGGGCCACACCAAGAAGGCATGGGACAAATGGAAGCAGAGGTCGCTGGGGATGCGGCCACACGCCAAGGAGCACCAAGGATCGCCCGCAACCACCGGAAACTAGACGGGCTAGGAATGATTCTTCCCCAGAGCCTTCAGAGGGAGCATGGGGTGGCTTGCCGATTCCTCAATTTGGGCCGTCTAGTCTCCAGAATTGTTGGAGGAGCTTGTTACTTTAAGCCATCAAGTTTGTGGTAAAATGGTTGCAGCAGCCCTGGGAAGACAAGGGAATGCTATCCAAACCCTTCGACTTCCGCCTGTTCTCCAAGTTCCCGTCAGCCTTCATCCAGAACACTCCACAACAGCTGGCCAGCTGGTCTCCATGGTATCCCCCAAGACTTTCTCCCCACAGGAGCCCAGATAATTTCTTATGTAATATGTACACTGAATTATGTGTACAGATGTGTAAGTGTGTGTTGGTCTTCTGCACCGTTCCATCTTCATCCCTGGGATATACACGCGGATGTTTGTTCGGCCAATGAATTGGTCAGCAAGTGAACGAAAGCACCACAGCCCTTGGGAGTGGCCCCCGAGTCCTACCGACCACCCTGACCCCAGTGACCTCGCGGGACCTGCACTCCCCTTCTGCACCGGCCCCGCTGCATCCTGGCCAAATTCTGCTGTCCCTGAGCCCTTCTCATCCTCAGTTCTCAAGTCCCAGGCCGTCCCCTCTCCAATAGCACAGTCCCCCACCCCACCCCCCACACACTGCTATGTTCTAGTTTATTCTCAGTTATCTTATTGTGCACGTGCATGTGACTGGTCCACACCCCACCCCATGAGTCCAGTGAGGAAACTCAGCCGTGCCGACCACTGCATCTCAGCCCTGAGAGAACATCCTCAGCCGTATTTGTTGCACACGTGAAGTGATCTGCGAGAAAGTTCAACCACAGCTTACGCTTGTGTGTTACCCATTAGTGCTGTTCTGCCACATCCCTGGGTCCTTCTGGGCATTTGCTTTGGCCAGTGAGCTCTGAAGGGAGTCCAGTGCACAATTCATGTCCCTTCCCTCCGTGGGCTGATTATCCAAGTTCACGTTGCAGGAAACCCTCTACCAGCCTGGGCCCCAGGGTAACTCCAATGACCAGAGCCCTCTTGCTCACCGCTACTCAACACATACTGTGAATGAGAAATCGTGGTATTGTGTGGAAACCGTGACATCTGGGGGATGCTCGTCACCACAGCGCAACCTGCCCGATCCCGACTAGTGTCCTGTTCTTCCCGTATGCACTCTCCACATTCCCCTCCTCCCAGTCCCCCGGGCACCCCTGACTTGATAGCTGCCCAACCACTAGCCTGAAAACATGCTTCGTGAAGATCACACAGCGACACTGAACGCCCAACACCCACGTGACCTGACCGCTGGCATATCTGGGAAGGCTGCTCACCCTGTCTCCTTGCAACCCTTTCTTCACTTGGGTTACAGGACGCCATGCCCTCCTGGCTTCCTCCCAACTGCTCTGCACATTCCAATCCTGCCTCTCTTGCTGGGTCCTCCTCATCTCCCTGACCTTTTCGTGCAGAGCACCCCAGGGCTTAGTCCCACACCTCTCCCCCCACTTCTTAGTGGCTTCATCCGTCTCCAGGTTTTCGGTAACAGCCGCGTGCTGGTGACTCCCGGTGCAGGTGTGTCATTCCTGCTGCTCCTCGGAACGCCAGCCTTTTGTCTTCATCTGCTCACTTGACAACCGCACTTGCTGGACTCTTGACATATCACACCAGAACCATCCAAACAGAGCTCCTGATCTTCCCCTCAAACATGCTCCACCCAGTCTGTCCCCACTTCGTGTCCCTCAGTGGCTACGATGAACAGAGGTCGGAAACTCTGGAATGACCTTTCACTCCTTCCTTTCTTCCCTGCCTCACGCGGTGCATTTGTCAGCAATCCCTGTCCAACCATCTCCAGGAGCCCATCACTTCTCACCATCTCCTTGGTTACCTGCTTGCTCCAAGCTGCCTGGATTAGTGCCTTAGCCTCCCGGCCAGCCCTACTTCCACCCTTGCCCACTAATGAACATTCTCAACCCGGCAGCCTCAGAAAATCCATCAGAAAATGTCACTCTCTTAAATCCCCTCCACTGTTACCCATTTCTGAGTAAAATCCAAAATCCTTAGCCACAGCCATACAGTAGGAAACACCCAGCCCGACAGCCCCTGGCCTTGTTTCCCAACGCTCTCCCCGTGTTCCTTCAGCCACTCGTACCCCCTGGGGGGCCACACTCACACCTCAGGGCCTTTGCAGTTGCTGTACCTTTTGCTAAGGTCACTTTGACTCCATGTTTTCACTCAAATGTCACCTCAGTAAGTCCCACTCTGACCAGGCTAAGTAATGTGGTAGGGCAGAACTCTAAGACCCCAGGGACCTTCTAGAGTGGGTGCAACAAGAAATGATGGGATATCACTCCCACACTACCTTGCATGAAGCCAAAAGGGATTGTCAGATCTAATTAATATTCCTAATTAGCTGACTTGGAGTTAATTAAAAGGGAGATTATCTGGTCGGCCTGGCTTCATCAGATAAGCCTTTTAAATCTGGCTGTACAGGTTGGGGACAGAGGAAGCCAAAAACTCAAAGCATGAGCAGGATTTGCTGCACCATCACTGACTTTGCAGATGGAGGGGGCCATGTGGGAAGGAATGCAGAGCAACTCCCAAATCAGTCAGCAAGGAAACAGGTACCTTGTCCTGGAGCCAACAAGGGACTGAATCCTGCCAGTGACAAGAATGAGCTTGCAAAGAGATCCCCCCCCCCACAACCAATCTTCCAGATGGAAACTCAACCCAGGGGACACCTTGATTTAGTTTGGGGGTACCCTGAGGATGACAACCTGGCCAGACTATCCTAGACTTCCAGTCCACAAAACTGAGCGGAGATATGTGTGTTGTTTTAAGTGGTCATGTTTGTGGTAATTTTCTATGTAGCCACAGAACAAATAGAGATAACCTTCAAACTTCCAGGGTGGGAGAAGTTATTTTCAATTCACATATCCTATAAGCTCAGATCAAGAATATAAAGAAACCCTGCAAAAAAAAAAAATACTCTCAACTCAACAGAAAAATGAGCAAAACACCTGAATCAACACTTTATAAAAAAGGATACCCAAGTGGCTAATAAACATGAAAAAAATATTAGTAATCCATCATCAGGAAAAGATCAACTGAAACTGAAATGAGCTGGCAGAACTCCAAACCCCCCAAAACCCAAATTTGAAAGAGAAGAATTATCAAGTGCTGGCCAGGATACGGTACCGCTAGAATTCTCCTACCCCGCTGGTGGAGAGCAAATTGGCAAACGCACTCTTTGAAGATTGGCCTATGTACTGAACGTGAACCTATGTGTAACCTGGGATCCAGCAATTCTGCTCCCAGATGAATATATTCAACACAAGTAAGTACACTTTGCACAAGAATACTCACGCATGCATCATTCACGGTCACTTACAGTGGTCTGGCTCTCCGAGCTCTTTCCGACCTTACCTAGCCATCCACTCCCTAGCTTCGACATGAGAATCCCTTGTCCCAGAGCAGTTCTCAACTGTGGTATGACTTGCCCCCCTTGGGGAACATTTGGGAATGTCTGGAATTAGCTTGGATCCCCGCAGCTGGGGGTTTGCTAGTATCATCTAGGGAGTAGGGACCACAGATGCTGCTACACATCCTGTGATGCACAGGACAGTCCCCCAAAACAATTGTTCAGTGTCCCCAACAAGAGGTCCACAGTGCCAAGGTTGAGAAGTCCACCCTGCATATCACTATGGCTCAGCTGCCGATTTCCCTCAAGTCTGCTAGAATGCCACTCTCCCAAGGAGGCCTTTCCAAACCACCCCATTTACAATTTTAAAGGGCCTTTCACTAAGGCACACCTTCTCCACATCTCTGCCTTTGTTTCTCCATAATAGTTACCACCCATCTGACAGACTGTATGTCTTATTTGTTACAGTCTCTCTCCACTCACTAGAATGTACCCTTTCCTAAGACAGTGATTTCAGTCTATTTTTTCTCTGCATTCCTAGCGCCCTAGAACAGGTGCTCAGTCAACATTTGTTGGGGGGGATGGAATGCACATTAAAGGAGGAAAAACATCCAAACTTTACCATGTGCCCGGCCATTTTATTTGTTCTACTACACTGACCGGGAAAATTAAACTGAAAGGTGGGTAGGCAACTCTTGTTAAGACCCCAATAAACCACACAGATGACTTTGAAAGAAAGGCTTCTCCTCTGCCTATATTCTACTCGTTATAAGTAGTTTGCTTTCAAGGTCTAGCGCCTCACTATTGAAATCAGACTGTACTTTTAGTTCAAGGCAACTTGTTCTTACTGTCCATAAACTCGGGGCGGGGGGAAGGGAAAAGCAGAGGCAAAGACCACACACGTTCGGGAGGCAGATGGTGACCCTATTTGGATATAAACCCTATGATGGCCGAGAGGGAAACTTCAGGCAGCGTGGTGTGATTTGACCACACAAATGGTTTTGTTTCTAATGCTGTTCATCCTGACTGCGTGAGAAGTAGCTACGTTAGCACTTTAGCGCTGGTATGGAAGATGAGCACCTCCATGATTCTGATGTGTTTTAGGGAAGGGGGCTCACTGAGAGCCTGGGATGGCTCTGGGGAACGGGAGGATGGGCGGGGTCTAACAGGGGCCTTAGGTCGAGGGGCACAACTACGATGTCGACTTCTCTTTGGCGCAGTGCTTCCAAACGTTCTCAGTCACGTGACTTGTCTGCATATTTCTGAGCCTCAACTTGCAAATTTCTTAACTTTAGAAATGAAATAAATGCGTTCTAAAATAATATGCTATTTATAATCCGTATCCCAAAAGAAGCGCTTTAAAAGACTGAGATTTTCAGCAGTGGAACTTTTATTTGTATTTGCTGTTCTTCCCAATGACTTGTCTTCACTGCCCTCTGGGGACATGGACTCCATCCTGGCAACCAGTGCGTTAGATGAAAATTCTCCACTGGCTCCATAAGAGCTATCATAGCAAATGATGTGGAGCCTGAGCAGCAGCAGTTTTGTCCTAAGAGGGTTATTAACCTCAGTTGTCACCAGCCATACTCCGTCATGACAGGGACTTTGGAATTAAGAAGAGAATGTGGCAGAAGACATCTGGGACCATTTCCATCCTTTCTTTTCATCTGAACATCCTTGGCCTTTTCTTCCACCCTCTTCTGGAGCTTTCTAAGTTCTGGCCAATGGGACGTAAGCATCAGTGAAGTTCAGTTTCCTTAAAGGGAAAGATGCTTGCCCTCCCCTTCCCCCTGGCTAAAATGTGGCCATGAGGACAAGAGCAATAACTTAGGCATGTCAAGAGCCGAGGCCCTTGCCAACTTTGCAGAGCAGAGTTGTCTTAGCCTTCTTTAGGCTCCTCTCATTCAGTCTATTGTTTGCAGCTGAAGTTATGTAACAAGATCTTAACACACTGGAGAAAATCCTGGAAAGGTCCAGCAGGTAATGTGGGGTCTGGGGCTTGTGTCTTAATCAGTGTTTGAAGGCCTAACAGATGCTTAGCCCAGGGATGAGAAGACTAAAGCAAAACATGGCCCCTAGCTTCCGACACCCAAAAGGCTGTCCCCAGGAAAAGGGAGGTCTTACTCTGGTCACTCCAGAGTATTTGTTGAATTGGTTAATGAGTGGATAAGACTTGATGTGTGGAAGTTTCAGGAAGGCATATTTTGGTTCCACAATAAAAATCCTTTTGAACAATTGAGGTTAATAGGGACGAATGGGGGAGAAGTAATGTTTAATTGAGGCGCTGTCATATGCCAGGTGAAGTGTTAAGTGCTCAGCTTCCTACCTCTGAGGCCATCCCATCCAGTGTGAATTCCCAAGTACACATTCATTCCCCATGTACACCTCAAAATCCTTCTCCATTTCTCTCAAGTAGACAAAGTAGACAAATGGTCAATAAGCACATGAGAAGATTCTCAACATCTTTGGTCATTAGGGAAATACAAATTGTAGCCACCATGAAATACCACTCCACACTTATGGAGAATGGCTAAAGCAGAACAGACAAACATCAGCAAGTACTGACAGGGATTTGGACAAATAGGAACGCTCATGCTTTACTCATGGGACTGTGAAACGGGCTGCTTGGAAAACAGTCTGGCAGTTCCTCACAAGGTTCAACATTGTTTCTCTATAACGCAACTATTATCACCTAGGAGTATGCCCAGGAGAAGTGAAAATATATGCTCATATGAAATTTGCACACTAACGCACATAGCGTTATTCAAAGAAGCCAAAATAAAAAGTAGAAACAACCTACATGTCCATAAGCTGATGAACATAAACAAAATATGGTCTATCCATGCAATGGAACGCTTGTCGGCCATGAGAAGGAATGAACCATGGACACGTGCTAGAGTATGAGTGATCCTTGAAAACAAGCTAAATGGAAGAAGCCAGATGCCAAAGGACAAATATGGCATGATTCCTTTCAATGGAAATATCCACAAGAAGCACTTCTTTGGAGACAGAAAACAAATTGCTGGTTGCCAGGGGAAGGGGCTAGAGGAGGCAATGGGGAGCAACGGCTAGTGAGCATCGGCTGTCTTCTTGGACTAATGAAAACATTTTAAAACTAGATAGTGGTGATAGTATTCACAAAGATGGTGTGGCCAACGACTGAAATATATAGAGGTGGTTTGTAGTTTATGTGATTACCTCAATAAAGTGATTTTTTAAAAAAATCCTTTAGCAGCCCTGTTGCCTACTGCTCGATCCATGTGCACCATTATTGACTCAATATTTTCCTTTAAAGCCACTGGAAGTTTTAAAAAGGAAATTTTACAGACTTCTGGGAAGATAGCAAAATAGAGGATCCTAAGCTTACTTCATCCCATGGACACACTGTGACAACATCCTCATCAACACAAGCAACCCAGAAACCGACTTGAGGACTAGCATTGTAGACTTTCCACAGTTAACTGCAGGGAGGAGGCCACATTGAAAAGAGCAGAAGGGGCAGAGATGGGAAGAAAACCCCCAGAGAGACTAACCACAAATGGGAGGGACACCACCAGCACAGGGAAGGGAGAGGAACAGACTCAACACCAGGCATCCCAGACATGGGGGACCTGCACTGGGAAGGGGAGTCCCCAGAACATTTGGCTTTGAAAACCAGTAGAGCTTCACTTTGAGTTTTTACAACCAAGAGGGCTTACCCTCCGGGTACTTTAAAAATCGGCGGGCTTATCTCTGGGAGAGCTGGAGGGTGATGGAAAAATAAAAAGGACAGGGACTCATTTAACAATCACTATGTATTTATAGAGAGAACATGCACTTCAGGAGGGAGAGCAGGAAAGGGAGAGAGAATCTCAAGCAGACTCCACACTGAGCTTAGTGCCCAGCATGGGGTTTGATCCCACAATCCTGAGATCATGACCTGAGTTGAAATCAAGAGTTGGATGCTCAACCGACTGGGCCACGCAGGCACCCCTTTTTTGTTGTTTTTTTTTTTGAGTTCCAGTCAACCAGCGTAACAAATAACTGGGCTGAGATACAGCGTAGAAGCAGGAGTTTGTGCCTGGGGTATACAGGAAGGAGATTTATTTACTAATCTCAGAATGTGTGCTGGAGGGACAAGTATCTTTAGATACTTGGAGAACCAAGAATAAGAGAGCTGGCAGGCCCCATTTCTTTTTTTTTTTCTTTTGCTTGCTATTACTCTTTTTTTTTTCATTTTTTATTGTTATGTTAATCACCATATATTACATCATTAGTTTTTGATGCAGTGTGCCATGATTCATTGTTTGTTCATAACACCCAGTGCTCCATGCAGAACGTGCCCTCCTCAATACCCATCACCAGGCTAACCCATCCCCCTCCCCCCCTCCCCTCTAGCACCCTCAGTTTGTTTTTCAGAGTCCATCGTCTCTCATGGTTCGTCTCCCCCTCTGACATACTCCCCTTTTCTTCCTCTCCTGCTTCTTTTTCTTTTTTCTTAAAATATGTTGCGTTATTTGTTTCAGAAGTACAGATCTGTGATTCAACAGTCTTGCACAATTCACAGCGCTCACCGTAGCACATACCCTCCCCAATGTCTATCACCCAGCCATCCCATCCCTCCCACCCCCAACCACT
>NW_027397075.1:5712949-5713455 GCF_003265705.2 Callorhinus ursinus | reverse complement strand
TATATACCACCTCTTCTTTATCCATTCATCTGTCGATGGGCATCTTGGCTCTTTCCACAGTTTGGCTATTGTGGACATTGCTGCTATAAACATTGGGGTGCACGTACCCCTTCGGGTCCCTACATTTGTATCTTTGTGGTAAATACCCAGTAGTGCAATTGCTGGATCGAACGGTAGCTCTAATTTCAACTGTTTGAGGAACCTCCATACTGTTTTCCAGAGTGGTTGCACCAGCTTGCATTCCCACCAACAGTGTAGGAGGGTTCCCCTTTCTCCACAACCCCGCCAACATCTGTCATTCCCTGACTTGTTAATTTTAGCCATTCTGACGGGTGTGAGGTGGTATCTCATTGAAGTTTTGATTTGGATTTCCCTGATGCCGAGCGATGTTGAGCACTTTTTCATGTGCCTGTTGGCCATTTGGATGTCTTCTTTGGAGAAATGTCTGTTCATGTCTTCTGCCCATTTCTTGATTGGATTATTTGTTCTTTGGGTGTTGAGTTTGA
>NW_027397075.1:5680437-5712939 GCF_003265705.2 Callorhinus ursinus | reverse complement strand
GAAATCCCAATAGTTCATTTTTGCCCTGGCTTCCCGTGCCTTTGGCGATGTTTCTAGGAAGAAGTTGCTGCGGCTAAGGTCGAAAAGGTTGCTACCTGTGTTCTCCTTTAGGATTTGGATGGACTCCTGTCTCACGTTTAGGTCTTTCAACCATTTGGAGTCTATTTTTGTGTGTGGTGTAAGGAAATGGTCCAGTTTCATTCTTCTGCATGTGGCTGTCCAATTTTCCCAACACCATTTGTTGAAGAGACTGTCTTTTTTCCACTGGACATTCTTTCCTGCTTTGTCAAAGATAAGTTGACCATAGAGTTGAGGGTCCATTTCTGGGCTCTTGATTCTGTTCCACTGATCTATGGGTCTGTTTTTGTGCCAGTACCATACTGTCTTGATGATGACAGCTTTGTAATAGAGCTGGAAGTCCGGAATTGTGATGCCGCCAGCTTTGCTTTTCTTTTTCAGTATTCCTCTGGCTATTCTGGGTCTCTTCTGGTTCCATACAAATTTTAGGATGATTTGTTCCATTTCTTTGAAAAAAGTGGATGGTATTTTGATGGGGATTGCATTGAATGTGTAGATTGCTCTAGGTAGCATTGACATCTTCACAATGTTGATTCTCCCAATCCATGAGCATGGAACGTTTTTCCATTTCTTTGTGTCTTCTTCAATTTCTTTCATGAGTATTTTATAGTTTTCTGAGTACAGATCCTTTGCCTCTTTGGTTAGATTTATTCCTAGGTATCTAATGGTTTTGGGTGCAATTGTAAATGGGATAGACTCCTTGATTTGTCTCTCTTCTGTCTTGTTGTTGGTGTATAGGAATGCCACTGATTTCTGTGCATTGATTTTATAGCCTGCTACTTGACTGAATTCCTGTATGAGTTCTAGCAGTTTTGGGGTGGAGACTTTTGGGTTTTCCACATACAGTATCATATCATCTGCAAAGAGTGAGAGTTTGACTTCCTCTTTGCCGATATGGATGCCTTTGATTTCTTTTTGTTGTCTGATTGCTGTGGCTAGGACTTCTAATACTATGTTGAATAGCAGTGGTGAGAGTGGACATCCCTGCCGCGTTCCTGACCTTAGGGGAAAGGCTCTCAGCTTTTCCCCATTGAGAATGATATTCGCTGTAGGTTTTTCGTAGATGGCTTTTATGGTATTGAGGTATGTACCCTCTATCCCTATACTCTGAAGAGTTTTGATCAAGAAAGGATGTTGTACTTTGTCAAATGCTTTTTCTGCATCTATTGAGAGGATCATATGATTCTTGTTCTTTCTTTTGTTAATGTATTGTATCACGTTGATTGATTTGCAGATGTTGAACCAGCCTTGCAGCCCAGGAATAAATCCCACTTGGTCATGGTGAATAATCCTTTTAATGTACTGTTGGATCCTATTGGCTAGTATTTTGGTGAGAATTTTTGCATCCATGTTCATTAAGGATATTGGTCTGTAATTCTCTTTTTTGATGGGGTCTTTGTCTGGTTTTGGGATCAAGGTAATGCTGGCCTCATAAAATGAGTTTGGAAGTTTCCCTTCCATTTCTATTTTTTGGAACAGTTTCAGGAGAATAGGTATTAATTCTTCTTGAAATGTCTGATAGAATTCCCCTGGGAAGCCATCTGGCCCTGGGCTTTTGTTTCTTGGGAGATTTTTGATGAGTGTTTCAATTTCCTTAGTGGTTATAGGTCTGTTCAGGTTTTCTATTTCTTCCTGGTTCAATTTTGGTAGTTGATACATCTCTAGGAATGCACCCATTTCTTCCAGGTTCTCTAATTTGCTGGCATAGAGTTGCTCATAATATGTTCTTATAATTGTTTGTATTTCTTTGGTGTTGGTTGTGATCTCTCCTCTTTCATTCATGATTTTGCTGATTTGGGTCATTTCTCTTTTCTTTTTGATCAGTCTGGCCAGGGGTTTATCAATCTTGTTAATTCTTTCAAAGAACCAGCTCCTAGTTTCGTTGATCTGTTCTACTGTTCTTTTGGTTTCTAGTTCATTGATTTCTGCTCTGATCTTTATGATTTCTCTTCTCCTGCTGGGCTTAGGCTTTATTTGCTGTTCTTTCTCCAGCCCCTTTAGGTGTAGGGTTAGGTTGTCTATTTGAGACCTTTCTTGTTTCTTGAGAAAAGCTTGTATTGCTATATACTTTCCTCTCAGGACTGCCTTTGCTGTATCCCAAAGATTTTGGACAGTTGTGTTTTCATTTTCATTGGTTTCCATGAATTTTTTTAATTCTTCTTTAATTTCTTGGTTGACCCATTCATTCTTTAGTAGGATGCTCTTTAGCCTCCATGTATTTGAGTTCTTTCCGACTTTCCTCTTGTGGTTGAGTTCTAGTTTCAAAGCATTGTGGTCTGAAAATATGCAGGGAATGATCCCAATCTTTTGGTACCGATTGAGACCTGATTTGTGACCTAGGATGTGATCAATTCTGGAGAATGTTCCATGGGCACTAGAGAAGAATGTGTATTCCGTTGCTTTGGGATGGAATGTTCTGAATATGTCTGTGAAGTCCATTTGGTCCAGTGTGTCATTTAAAGTCTTTATTTCCTTGTTGATCTTTTGCTTGGCAGGCCCCATTTCTACTGCCACCAGCCCCAACCCAGATAGCCTGACACTTGCAGAACCAGCATGAACACTCTCCACCCACCTTGCTAACACTACATGCACCCCCACCCCTACATTCCTGTGCAGATCTGCCCCACCCAACCCACTCCACTCAGCAGGAGTCCCTCTCAAGTGCCTCCTTCTGCATCACATCCTGTAAGCAGCTGGGGAAGGGAACCATTCTAAAGACTCCTGCCCCCAGGGAAAGGGGAAGATGGAGACACACTCCAGTGCAATCACAGTCCTAGCAGCCACACCTGAGAGCTGGCAGTGCAGAGAAAGTGTTCTGCTGATTAGGGACTAGAGGCCCAGCAAGTGGACTGGGCTGACTGCTGGCACTCCCCAACGATAAGCCCAGAGCAGCCCCATACTGGCTACTTAACAGCACGGGGACCAAAATCTGCCTGATATATCAACAAAGTGGGCCACTGCAGGTGACTGGACTGAAGGCAAGATGCAGCTCACCCACAACACTAAGGCACAGGTAACCTCTCAAGTGCCTGGTGCTGGTGAGCAGGGGACATTGTGCTAAGGGACACTACAGGATCTCTTCTTAAGGTCAGGACATGTAGTTGACTTCCCTAACACATAGAAACACGGAGTTATACAAAGCGAGGAGAGAGAGGAGTATGTCCCCAATGACAGAAGACAACAAAACCACAGCAAGAACGCTAAGTAATATGGATCAACAGCACACCTGATGAAGAATTCAAACTTATGGTTGTCAAGACAATGGACTTAAGAGTGGGGATGATCTCAGTGAGATCGTCAATAAAAAGAAATTATAAAAAAGAACCAGAGATGAAGAACTCAGTAACTGAAATTAAAAATACAGTAGAGGGAATCAACAGTAGACTAGAGGAAACAGAACAGTGGATCAGCAAGGGTGGAAGACAGAATGGAAAGCAACTGAGCTGAATAGCAAAAAGAAAACAGTAATAAAAAATAATAGATTACAAGAAGTCCACGAACATTCAAGGGGAATAACATTCACAGTATAGGGGTCCCAGAAGGAGAGAAAAGTTGGAAGAAAATTTGAAGAAATGCCAGCTGAAAACTTCTCTAACCTGGGGAAGAAAACCAATGTCAAGATCCAGTAGGCACAGAGAGACCCCAATAAAATCAACCCAAGAAGGTCTACAGCAAGAAACGTATTCATTAAAATGGCAAAGAAAAAAAACAAAGTAATAAGGAGAATTTTAAAAGCAGCAAAAGAAAACAGTTACATATAAGGGAAATCCCATAAGACTATGAGATGACTGTTCAGCAGAAACTTTGCAGCTGAGGAGGGTGTGGCAGGATGGAGTCAAAGTGCTCAATGAGAAACACCTGTAACCGAGAGTGCTCTACACAGCAAGGCTGCCCTTCAGAACAGAAGGAGAGAAATCATTTCCCAGACAAAAGTTAAAGGGAGTTCATCACTAAACCAGCCCAACAAGAAATATTGAAGGGAATTCTTTGTGTGGAAAGAAGAAGCCTTATGAAGGAGTAAGAAAATTAGAGGAAAAAATTCCACAGGTAAATGCAAACATAATGTAGACTAATTGCTCCTAAGACCAGTACATAGGTTAAAGCACTAAAGCAATTCAATCTATAAAAATCACTCACAGGATTTACAAAATAAAAGGATATAAAGGGTGACATAGGATACATAAAATGTGCAGTGGGGGTTGGCGGTGGTGGTAATAATTTAGTTCTTTTAGAATGGTTTCAAACTTAAGCAATCATCCACTTAAAGACATGCGTAAGATATTGCATGTGAACCTAATGGTAACCACAAATCAAAAACCTGTAACAGTTACACAAAAAGTAAAAGGGAATCCAGGCATATCACTGAAGAAAGCCATTGAACCATGAGGGAAGGGAGCAAGGGGAGAAGAAGCAAGAACTACCAAAACCACCACAGGAGAAGTAACAGAAGAGAGGTAAGTAGCTGCCTATCAACAGTGATTTTAAAGGTAAGGGGACTGAATGCTCTCATCCGAAGATACGGGGTGACTGCCTATATGCTGCCTACAGGAGGCTCACTTCAGGCCTGAAGACACAGGCAGATTGAAAATGAAGGGATGGAAACACATTTATCAGGCAAACAGAAGCAAAAGAGAAAGCAGGGGTGGCAATACTGAGATGAGAAAAAAAGACTTTAAAACAAGGACCATGACAAGGGACAAAGAACGATGCTACATAATCATAAAGGAAACAATCTGACAAGGTAACAATGTAAATATTTATGCACCCAACATGGGAGCACTTAAATACATAAAGCAATTATTGACCAAGAAAGAATAGTAAGTAGTAGGATTCTGTAACATCCCACTTACCTCAATGGATAGGTCATCCAGATAGAAAAAACGAGGAAACAGTGACTTTGATTGAATAACAACACACTGGTCCAGATGGACATAACAGATAGTCAGACCATTCCATCCAAAAACAGTGGAATACATACTTGTTTAGTGCACATGGAACATTCTCCAGAAGGGATCACATGTTAGGCCACAAAACACATCAATACATTCAAGATTGAAATCATGTCATGTATCTTTTCCAACCACAA
Source organism: Callorhinus ursinus (assembly GCF_003265705.2). Taxonomy (NCBI): domain Eukaryota; kingdom Metazoa; phylum Chordata; class Mammalia; order Carnivora; family Otariidae; genus Callorhinus; species Callorhinus ursinus. Next base: position 5,707,775 of record NW_027397075.1, on the reverse strand, counting down.
CAGTATGAAACTAGCAATCAACCACAAGAAAAAAAAAAACTAGAAGTACACAAATACGTGGAGGTTAAATAATATGCTAGTAAATGATGAATGGGTCAACCACCTTAGGCTATTCTTCTCAAACTATTCCAAAAAAGAGGAAGGAAAGCTTCCAAATTCATTGTAGGAGGCCAGCATTACCCTGATAACAAAACCAGATAAAGACACTACACAATAAAGCAAACAAACCGTAAGCCAGTATCTGTGATGAACATAGATGGGAACACCCTCAACAAAGTATTAGCAAACCAAATCCCACAGCATGTTTTTAAAAAGTCATTCACCCCAATCAAGTGGGATTTCTTACAGGGATGCAAGTGTGATTCAATATTCACAGATCAATGTGATACATCATCACATCAATAAGGAAGGATAAAAAAAAAACCATATGATCATTTCAATAGATGTAGAAAAAGCATTTGACAACATCCATTCATGATAAAAACTTCAACAAAGTAGGTTTAGAGGAAATGTACCTCAACATAATGAAGTCCTTATTTGAAAAACCCACAGCTAACATCGTACTCCGAGGTGAAAACCTGAAAGCGTATCCCCTAATGTCTGGAACAAGACAAGGACGTGCATTCTCACCACTTTTCTTCAACACAGTATTGGAAATCCTAGCCATAGCAATCAGACAAGAAAAAGGCATCCAACTTAGTAAGGAAGAAGTAAAACTTCCACTATTTGCAGACAACATGATACTCTATAAAGAGAACCCTGAAGACTCCACCAAATAATTACAACTGGCAAATCAGGTCAGTGAAGTTGAAGGATACAAAGCCAATATACAGAAATCTGTTGCTTTTCTATACACTAATAATGAATTAACAGAAAGAGAAATTAAGAAAACAATCCCATTTACAATTGCCCTGAAAGATTCAAATACCTAGGAAAAAACTAAAAAGGTGAAAGACCTATACTTTGAAAACTGTAACACTGATAAAAGAAGTCAAAGATGACACCAACAAATGGAAAGATATTACATCCTCATGTATTGGGAGATTATGAAAACATACATACTCCCAAAGCAATCTACAGATTTAATGCAATCCCCCATCAAAATACTACCAGTATTTTTCACAGAACTAGAACAAACAATCCTAAAATTCATATGGAACGACAAAAGACCCTGAGTAGCCAAAGCAATCTTAAGAACAAAAAATCTGGAGATATCACAATTCCGGACTTCAGGTTCTATTACAAAGCCATAGTCATTGAAACAATATGGTACTGGCATGAGAACGGACACACATCAGTGGAACAGAACAGAGAGACCAGAAATAAACCCAAGATTATACGGTCAATTCATCTGTGACAAAGGAGGTAAGAACATACGGTGGGAGAAAGGCTCTTCAGCAAATGGTGTTGGGAAAACTGGACAGCTACATGCAAGAGAATGAAACTGGACCACTTTCTTCCACCATGCACAGAAATAAACCCCAAATGGGTTACACAACTCAATGTGAGACCTGAACCCATAAAACTCCCAGAAGAAAACATAGGCAATAATTTGACAGTGGCCAGAGAAGCAGTTTTCTAGCTAGGTCTTCTCAGGCAAGGGGAACAAAAGCAAAATTAAACTGCTCGGACCAAAATAAAAACATTTTGGCTCAGTGCAGGGAACAATCAACAGAACAAGGCAACCTACTGAACAGGTGAAGATATTTGCAAATAATATATCCAATTAAGTGGTTAATATTGGAAGTACATCAAGAAATTACACAACACCAAAAAATTAAAAATTAAAAAAAAATGGACAGAGGACCTGAATAGACATTTCTCCAAAGAAGACATCCAGATGGCCGACACGTGAAAAGATACTCAACGTGACTAATTTTCAAGGAACTGCAAATCCAAACCACAACAAGTTATCACTCACACCTGTCAGGATGGCCGGTATCAAAAACACAATTGTTGGGGAGGATGTGGAGGAAAAAAAAGAACACTGTTGCACTATGGGTAGGCATGCAAGCTGGTGTGGCCACTGTGGCAGGCAGCATGGAGGTTCCTCAGAGAGTTCAAATAGAATTACCGAATGATCCAGTAATCCCACTATGGGGTACCCGAAGAAAACAAAAACACTAACTCAAAAAGATATGTGCACCCTATTGTTTATTTGCAATGGCCAAGATAATGGAAGCAACACAAGCGTCCATCCACAATGAGTAAAAAATACAGAACGGACTATTTCTCAGCCATAAAAAATGAAATCTTGCCATTTGCAACACGTATGGACCTCTAAGGCATAAGGTTAAGTGAGGTAAGTCAGAAAAATAACTAAGAATTTCACTCCCACGTGGCATTTTAGAAACAGAACAAATGAACTTAAGACAAAAAGAGAAACAAAAAAGAAAACAACCAGACTGTTAAATACAGAGACCAAACGGGAGGTTACCAGAGGGGAGGAGGGCAGAGAGTGGCGTGAAGGGGACGAAGACTACACTTGCGACAAGCCCTGAGAAATGGACAGAATTGTTGAATCCTGTTGTACACCTGAAACTAACCTGGCACTGCATGTAAATTACACTTGAATAAAAGAAATTGTCCAAACCAAAGTGGAGAGCAAAAGCCACCTCGGAGACCCGTGGGAGAGTATCAGTGTAACGTGTGTGCCTTGGGGGTGTCAGGACCACCAGGATGCAGGCAGGGTTTCCGTTCTCAGGCAGTGCTCAGATTCAAACGTATACATAACTCAAGAGGAAATTTGTGAAAGGATTTATGTCTCAATCTTAATTTAAAAAAGAAGAGCAAATTAAACCCAAAGCTAGCAGAAGGAAGGAAACAAGAATGCAAATCAGTGAAACAGAAAACATGGTACTGGCCAAAGATTTTTAAGTTGATTCTTTGAAAAAGTACACGTTGATATGCCACTAGCTTAGAAGGATTAAGAAATCTAAAGGGAGGGCGCCTGGGTGGCTCAGTTTGTTAAGCGACTGCCTTCAGCTCAGGTCATGATCCTGGAGTCCCGGGATCGAGTCCCGCATCGGGCTCCCTGCTCAGCGGGGAGTCTGCTTCTCCCTCTGACCCTCTTCCCTCTCGTGCTCTCTATCTCTCATTCTCTCTCTCTCAAATAAATAGAATCTTAAAAAAAAAAAAGAAATCTAAAGGGAATAACATTACAAATGAAAGGACGTCACTACAGTCTTACAGACATTATGAAGAACTTTATGAACCATTATTTCACTCAGTTTGACAAGTTGTTAAAAGTCAATAAATACCTGGAATGAAATGAATTAGCAACACTGACCAGGAGGAAACGGGCAATCTGAACAGTTTTGAAGTCTATTGAAATTAATTGAATTCCTAATTTAAAGCATCCCACAAAGAAAACTCCTTTCAGAGAGGGCTTCACTGGTCAATTTTAATCCATCATGTAAGGAGTTTTATCTAACAGCAGGAATGCTACACCAAGTCTTTCATAAAAGAATATTCCCAACTCATCCTAAGAGGCCAGCATCATTCGCCACACAAAACCAAGCAAAGACACTACAAGAAACAGAAACTACAGACCATTCCTGCTCATGAACACATACACAAACATTCTCAACAAAATATTCAGAAAATTAAATCTAGCCATCAGGTGAAGCTTGATTCCGGAATGCAATATTGGTTTAACATCTGAAAAATAACACAATTCACCACGTTTAGGAGATAAAGGAGTAAAACCATGTGATGAGGTCAACAGATGCAGAAAAAAAGCTTTGAAAAAAAGTCAACACACACTTAGGACAAGTCTCAGAAAACCTGATAAAGTGTGTACCCACAAACAACCTATAGCTACCATCTTAACAGTGAAAGACCGTGCCGCCTAAAATTGGGAACAAGGAAAAGAGGCTTTGGCCTCTGGCTTTGGCCAGTTGTATTTAACATTTACTGGAGATGGTGGCCAATGTAATAAAAAGAGAAGTACATCCATGTCACAAAAATCAGCAAGGGCTAAAGCTAAGTTACAACATGTTGTATATAAAAAATCCTAAACAGGGCGCCTGGATGGCTCAGTCGTTAAGCGTCTGCCTTCAGCTCAAATCATGATCTCAGGGTCCTGGGATCGAGCCCCCACATCGGACTCCTTGCTCAGTGGGGAGTCTGCTTCTCCCTCTGCCTGCCACTCCCCCTGCTTGTGCTCACTCTCTCTAATAAATAAAATCTTAAAAAAAAAAAAAAACAAACTCGGGTAAATTTCAACAAGTAGAAGAAACCTCACTGAAAAATACAAAACATCAATCACTAGAGAACAACTAAATGAAGAGGTGTATTACACTCATGGATTTGAGGATTCAATGTTAAGATGTCAATTTCTTCTCAAATTCACCTGCAGACTTTATCTCAAAAACCTCAACGGGATTTTATTGTGGAAGCTGACAAGATAAATATAAGTTTTATATGAACATACAGAGGACCTAAAACAGCCTAAAAGAGTTTTGGGAAGTATGATTTTGACATAGGGACCAACACATCAAAAGAATAGAACAGCAAGCCTTGTAATAGACCCACACTTACAAAATAAAGCTTCAAAAAACAAAAAAGTTGCCAGACAATTCATTATGGAAAGGAAAATTAAATGATTCTGGGAACTAGGTATTTCTGCAGAACAAAAGGGAACCTTGATTCATACATCATTCATACACAAAAGTTAGAATAAGATGGATCAAAGACCATCCAGAGAGGTTCTAGAAAACATAGGAATATACCCTCATGATCTTGAGAGAGGCAAAGTTGTAGTAGATGGGGGGGTGGCAGGCAGAGAGAAATAATCACTGAAGTTGTAAGATGTTAAGATATACTTCATCAAAGTAAAACATCCAGAACGTTTGTCAGGACATCAGTAAGAAAAGGGTAAGCCACTAACCAGAATAAAAAGTCCTAAGACATGTACCTGACCAAGGACTTCCATCCAGAGTATGTAAACAAATATTACATCCGAGTAAAAAGAGAAAAAAAGAAATGGAGAAAAGACCCTTTACAAATGATCTAATGTCCATTAAACACATGGGAAAGCACCAAAAGTGATTATTTATCAGGGAAAAGTAATTGAAAGTCAAAGAGCTACCACCGTGCACCCATCAGATGGCTAAATTCAAGATGGTAACTATCACATACTGGTAAGGACATGAAGCCATGCACCTCTCACATGGTCAGTGCAGGTGTGTAAAAGGATCCAAGCAGAAACCTTCTCTAGGACCAGAGATCCACTCCAAAAATGAAAACATGTATCCAGAATGGTTGCAGCAACTTTACTCTTGGTAACCCAAACCCGAGAACAACCAGAATGTCCATAAACTGGTAAATACGTTACATTCACATACTGCAATACCGTTCAGCAATAAAAAGAATGGATCACTTGTACCCTGCTCAGTGGGGAGTCTGCTTCTCTCTCTGCTCCTCACCCTGCTCTTGTCCTAATAAAAAATCTTTAAAACAAAACAAAACAAAAACGAATGGACTGCCCGTAAATCCAACATGGAAGGACCTCAGCAAACTGGTGTCTGGAAAGGGCTGGACTCCAACCAGGACATACGGTTGGATTCCATCACACGCAGCTCCAGAGGAGACAAAACCAAGCTACAGAGAAAGAAATCAGGGTGGTGGCAGCCACTTGGGCAGGGGTGGGAGGTAGGTAGGCAAAGGGCATGAGCCATCTTTGGGGGATGAAGCCATTCTGTAGCTCGGTAGGGGTGTGGGTCCCTGAACTGGATGCTTGAAGATCTGAGCATTTCCTCGTATGTAGGTGTCTCAATTTCAAAGACTTTTGATTTGAAAGTAACGATTGTTGCCACTCCTAAAATTTCAGGCCTTGAGCAGAACTTCCTGCGCAGAGAGCGCCACACGCTAGAACCCTCATCCCCATCATGACAGGTTACACTTCTTGAGCATGCGCTATGTACGAGGCACTATTCTAAATGTTTTAGGTAGATCAACCACCCAATATGCACAAGTGGTCTTTGGAATACTTCCCTTTTACCGACAGAAAAAGCTGACCCACACATTCACACTGATGGCCTCACCTGGGAGTCCCTTAACAAAGGCATTTCAGTTAGTGACTGTGATCCTGATTCCGGGCGTGACACAGCTTTACTCCTGGCAAGGTGATGCCACACTTTATGTTTCGGATCAAGTTCATGAGTGAAAGCTATAGACGTACAGCTGATCAAGGCTAGACAGAAATCCAGGTTTTCTGGAGTCCATGCTGTGCTGCACCCCTGGGGGGAGGGGAGAGGTCAGGACCCTGTGCTTGGTGAGGAAGGCTTCCTCCTGCCTGTGGACCTCAGGCGCCACGTTGGGGACTGCTGAGTCTTCCCACAACCCTCCCCCCCAGCCCATGAGGGATGAACTCTAGCCAGAAGGAATTTAGGAGAACCCTCAAGTCTGGTGACCCTGATGCATCAATTTTCCGTTTCTCTCTGGGAACAGATGAATTATGAACAGAGACCTTTGTTTTTTAGCACGTTACATCAGCGCCCATGTCCATGGCTACACATGGACAAAAATAAGAACCACAGTGCTTTTGGGTCCCTGTTTGTGTAAATGTAGGGCAGGCTTGCTTTCTGTTGGAGAATTGGGGGAAAAAAACCTGTTGGAAATTGGGGAAAAAAACCTCTCACTACCCCAGGCCGAGGAGCTAGCCTTGGGGTTTAGGGGTTCTCAGATGTGTGATAGCTTCGCTCGGGGACCTTCTGCCCTCACTCTCACCCACAAGGCTCTGGCCTGATCTTGCCCCTCTTCCCTGGTTCAACTAATTCATTTTAAACACACACACGCGGGTGCCCATAACAGGTCTTTATATAAGTAAGAAGGAAGAACTCTTCCCTTGGGCAGAGGTAGCCCAGCCCCACCCCCCACATGCACAAGCTTGGCAAGCAGGACATGGGTTGGGCTCCATTTCCCACCTACCACACCAAGGCATCCTGGGGCCATGTGCCATCTCCTGAACCACACAGGGCAACCCTTAGAGGTGCCCCGGATTTCCACCCAAGGGGAGCTAATGAAAGGGATCAAGACTGTCTCCCATCCAGACCTTGGCTATGGGAGGCATGCCTCTTTGAAACTGCACTTCACCTAAGACCCGTTAATTTTTATTTATTTTTTAAAGATTTTATGTATTTGACAGAGCAAGAGAGCACAAGCAGGGGGAGCAGGAGAAGGAGAGGGAGAAGCAGGCTTCCTGCTGATGCGGGGCTCAGTCGCAGGACCCTGGGATCATGACTTGAGCTGAAGACAGACGCTTAACCTTCTGAGCCACCCAGGCGCCCCAAGACCCCTATTTAGACCATGAAGAATCTCCTCTTGACTAAGGGCTAAGGTGGCTGTGTGGATGACACGAGGGATGCATAACTGGTCCGTCTCCAGCTGTCCCGGTGCTTCCTCTCTTTGTGCTGAGAATCATCAAGGGGACACCAAGCCCAGGCCGAGGAGCTAGCCTTGGTTTTTAGGGGGTTCTCAGATGTGTGATAGCTTCGCTCGGGGACCTTCTGCCCTCACTCTCACCCACAAGGCTCTGGCCTGATCTTGCCCCTCTTCCCTGGTTCAACGAATTCATTTTAAACACACACACGCGGGTGCTTTTTTAAAACCACTCTACAGGGGAGCGAGGGGGACTCAGTAAGTATGTGTCCGTGGTCACACAGCTAACAGATCAAGCCCAGAATTGCCAGCTGCGCATGTGGTGCTCCTCCCAGATGCTCACCATACATGGGATCTAAGCCAGGAAGACGCCCCAAATATCAACACCACTTAAGAACATGGTATTGCTGACTGAGCCCGAAACATGCCTCCAATGAATCCACATTAAAATGACCCATGTCATGCATGCCAGGCTGGCAAAATTAAGAAGTTTAATAACAAATTGGGATAGGTTGAAAGATGGTTCCTGACGACCTCCACACCCTTGTCCCTGAACAAGGGGTAGGTCCTGCCACAGGGCAAGTGTGTGGATGGAATTAAAGCTGATTGGAGATGGGCCCAACGTCATCCCCAGGGTCCTTCAGAGCAGAAGAGGGAGCCAGAGGGGGACAGAGGGGCCCGGTGAAGATCCCACCTGGTGGTATGAGCCTTGAAAGAGGAGGCCACAAACCCAAAAAATACAGGCGGCTTCTAGAAGCAGGGAAAGGTAATGAAACAAACTCCCCCTGCCCCCCAAGTCTTACGAATACGGCCCTGCCAGCACCTGGATTTTTACCCGGGTGGGACATTACTTCAAGCTCCTGAACGACAGAACTGGAAGATACCAAGTTCGTCTAGTTTTAAGCCATTAGGCTGGTGGTAGTTTGTTAGAGTAGCAACAGAACACAAACACCCCCAGAACCTTTCCTGGCACCCTGGTGCTGCGCGCTAGGGGAGTGCAAGACGCCCGAAGTCATGATGGAGGAGGCAGGGTAGAATCAGGGGGACTTGCTGGAGGCGGCAGCGTCTGAGCTAGAGCTGGATGTGCAAACCGCGGGAGGGACTCTGCCTTCCAGGTCTCGCTGGAGAGCCAAGCCAGCACACGGCGCCTGGAGAAGGGCATGCAGTCGGTTCTCACAGCAGGAGAGAGGAGCGGGCCTGGGGCAGCGGTGGTGCCCACATCAAGGGTCTTGGACTTTGTTCCCCAGCAGTCGAGAGTGGGTGCGTGTGTGGGGGGTATGGCTGGGTAGTCCTCAGGGTCTTCCAATCTGCCTTGGGGAGCCCACCCTGTGGGGCGTGCATGGGAGGGGACACCGGAGGCAGCCAGACCACACAAGAGGCTGCTGCAGCATCTGAGCAGAAGGCGACAGGCCTGGAGGAGGCTCTGGCAGAGGGGGAGACTCACTGATGGACTGTGGGTGGGGTGGCAGTCACAGTGACCGCTCACCCGGGCGTGGGGTGAGCAGAGGGATGAAACAGGTAGGTGGGGTCGTGTTTGAGGTTCTGGGCCAGTCCCGTTGCCCACAACTCTTTTACCATGTCCTACCCTGAGTCTCCAACAGCTGCTCCGTCCTCCTTGAAGCTGACGCACGTCCCTGTCCCCAGAGGAACAGTGAACGGGGAACGGGGGTTGTCAGTGACCATCTGCTGAGCAGGGCCGGGCCGAAGAGGACGCGTGGTAATTAGGAGGGACGCGGGCGAGGGAGAAAATGACCACCATCTGCTCTGGTGCTTTGGGGGACGGGGGGTGGGGAACAAGGACATGGAAGTGGTGACCCCAATTTAGTTCCAAATATAGCCGTCTCGAGGCTGGAGCTTCAGGGACCCAGGTGTCCTTGGTGATGCCCTCGGCTGACGGCCTGTGGTCCCCACCTGGAAAGTGGCTCTGGGCCTTCTTGCCGAGCAGGACCCACCTGCCATGGCCCGTCCACACTGGGTGGCTATGGGAAGGGCGCCCGGGCAGGGAACTTGACCAAGTAGGGGTATGGCGGTGGGCCTAGGAGGCTGCTGGGCTGAAGGTGGTATGTACAGGGGGGAGGACCGAAGGCGGAGAAGCTGGTCCCAGGACAAATGGATTCAGGGTGGGGATCCTTCACATTCTAAGCAAGATGGACACCATTTCCAAGTACAGTCAAGATTAGAGCGGGGGGAAAGGGCTCATGTAGCTCAAATACGGTGTAAGTTAACCTTAGGAAGACTAAAGGAGTTACAACAATCCTATGAGGGGGAAAAGTTCTACTATGGCCATTTGATAGGTAGGGAAACTGAGGCCCAGGTAGATTGAGAGGTCCAAGGTAGTCTGAACAAGCCTAAACTCAAGTTCTGGTCTGTGGCGCATGCATGCTTGGTTCACCCACCCCTTCCTGGGAGCAGGGCTGGGGTGACGGGTCTATGACCACCCACACGTGCATCCCGTCCCCCAACACTGAGGCCATAGCAATTAATCCCTATTGGCCCATTTGGTCCATTGAAACTGTTCCAGCTCTGACTGAGTGAGCCAAGAGCACAAATCTCAGCTCAGAAAGAAACGGTCGTCAGCCAGGGGTTGGCTTTCCCCTGTAAAGGGCCAGTTAGTAAACACTCTAGGCGTCACAGGACAGATCTTCATTGCAGCTACTCACCTGAGGGGTCGGAGCATGGCTGTGTTAAAATCAAAGTTTACTCAATAGGAGGCAGGCCAGATGTGGGCCACAAGTTCAAGTTTGCTGACCCCCACACACTATGAACAATTTACTAAAAGACCACCGTATAGGCTTGGGGGTAGATATTAGATCCCAAAAAAGGAGGTTCACACGCTTCCTCCTTCCTGTAAGACAAGGAACACACTCTGTGAAGACAGGAGAATAAGGATATCTACTTTTAACGTGGGGTCTTCTGAGGGTCAGGTATCTTATGTTCGTCAGCCGTAATCCTCAAAAACAACTCAGGCAGGCTTTAGCCCCGTTTTCCAGGTTAGAAAAAAAGAGGCTCAGAAGGAAGGTGCCCATGATTACATAGCACTGAGACAGCCCTCCACAGTCCCTGCTGGCCTGTCAGGGCACAGACCCTCAAGGACAAGGGACACGAGGTAGCCCGGGGCTGCCTGCTGAACACATCAGCCCAGGGAGAAGGTGAGAGGGGCAGCAATCAGAAGAGCTCATGCTGAGCCCACATGAAGCCTCTGGAGATGTAGGGAAGTTCTGTAGGGTACTTTGAACTTCCAAACATCGAATAGGGGTTTAAAAAGTAACTAACCCAGATTTTAAGGGGCAAAGACTTCCAACTGACTTCAGGGGCCACACCTAACTATTTAAAACCGATAAGGGGGCTGCTTGGTGGAAATGGGAAGGGACAGACCCAGGAAGCTCCTCCAAAAGTCCATCTAGTGATGGTACTGGGGTTTGAGTCTTTTAACCTGGAGATGTAATCATTAGGACACCAATTGTATCTTAGATGAAAATCACCCTACAGCCAGAGGGGCTGGATCATTTCTCTGTCTTTTGGCTAAGATCAGGTGAAGCCGGAGAGGCAGGAAACAAGGAAGATCATGCTCCCAAGACCAGGGTAGACCAGGAGAGGTTAGTTCTGTAACCCAACAGGCACTTGGGTGCCTGTGCCCTTGCCCTCGAGGATGGAGAGACAGGAGCCCCATTTTCTTCCCACAACCTGCACCACCCCTTGCCTCACCAGAAAGCTTCCTGTGGCCACGGTGTTTGGCGTCCACTGTCCAAGGAGAGACTTCAAAGCAGCGTGGAGCCTCAGGAGCAGAGCTGTGAGCACGTTTACTGGTTTCCTCCTGGGGCACCCACGTGGGTCACAGCAAGGTGAGGAAATAAGCTTGCAGCCTCCGAGAACCCGGATTCTGACCGTGCACACATGCGGCACTATATGTCCTAGTATCTCTGGATGTGTGAGCCCCACTTTGCCAGGGACATAGCTCCTGTCTCCCCATTTCATGGCCAACTTCGCTCACTTCAAGCAGAAAATGACCAAGGACCATGGCTTTGGCCTCTGACAACACAGGTAAGTCATCCAGAACACAGAAGTCACTTTACAATGGATGCGGGAGACTGTTCAATGGGAGATACCTGACAGGGGAGAACTGGCAGAAAGTGCTAAGTGGTCCAAACGTGACTGGTCTAGTTCTGGCCTGCAAGATGGAGTAAGGACAACAGCTAGGGTCACTAAAAGCAGTCCGCATGTATTGAGCACATACAGTATGTTATGTATTGTGGGTGAGGGGGCTCACTCTAGGGCTGCCCTAACCACGTACCACAGGCTGGGAGGCTTCACAGCAGAAATTTCTCATTGTTCTGGAAGCCCAAGACCAAGGACCTTCTGGAGAAGCTGCTCTCCTGGTCTCACCCACAGGCAACCCCTCACGCATGCTCACACGGCCCTTCCCTTGTGCGGTACACTCCTGGGCACGCTTCTTAGGACACTGGGTGTACTGATTTGATCCACACCTTCATGACCTCATTTAGGCCGAATTCCCTCCTTAAAGGCCTATCTCCAAATACAGGCACATTGGGAGTTAGGACTTCAACACAGGAGTTTGTGTTGGGTTTGGGGGTGGGGACACGGTTAAGTCCGTAGCACATGGATTCACCTACTCATCACTATCTTACAGGGAGGTATTATTTGTTTTACATTTTAGAGATGTGGAACCTGAGACTTCAGGTATGCAGTGGGTGCTTGGTGAGACAAGTCTCAGTTTGTTTTCCCAAAATGGTCCCGTGCTCCTGACTGTGGGGTGATCCTGCCTTCCCTGGGCACCAGCCACGCTTCCTGTAAGTGGACTGCAGAACATTCCCCCAGCAACAATACTTTGAATTTTCTGGGCACTTTCCTAAGGGATCTGCCAGGAGGAGAACCAGGAGTTAAAGACAGTCTCTGCCTTCACCTTCAAGTTGTGACCTCTTGAGTAGCTACAGAGCATCCTTAGTTTGCTTCCCGTGTAAACAGGGAGAGGACGTGCCAATGCAGGACTGTGGCGAATCAGGGGATGCAGAGCCCTCAATCCATGAGAGGTGCAAAGAGATTCCGTGGTCAATCCTCCATCTTGGTTTTCAGAAGTTCTTGGCACTGAAGACCTTCAATCTTTCTTGCCCAAAGAGATCCATGCCCAGAGTGTCCCTCATCACAGCAGAGGGGAGTCGAAGAGGTTCAGTGAATCCACTACATGGTGGTCACCAGCAGAGTTGATGTTAGACGGTTCATTTGTCCCACAGAGAACAAAGAGGCCAGAAAGCAAAGGAGATGATGAATAGGGGAGCAAAGAAATTAGAATGGACCTTAGAACGGATGGTTTTCCCAAGAAACTATTAAAACACGGTGTCAAGCTGCAATAAGCAGCAGTGTGAGATCAACCTAAGAATTAACCCTCCCAACAATGGAACTGAATTAATAGCTTTAAAATGGGTTGCAGTAGCATTTTGTAAAAGTTAGGACCCATGCAAAAATGCATGCTCTCTGTTCAGACTGGTGCTGGGGGTTGCAGCACATGTAGAAAGAACTGGAAATAGCAGAAACAGACACAAAACTACAGATCATTGAATACAAAGTATTTCCTAGAAAATTCTAAGAAGAAATGTACATACCGTTTATGAGAGCAAAGTGGGCAGACAGTAGACACACATAAAAAGATGTAATAGGAAATTTAAAAACTGGAGAGCAACAAAACTTTATAAAAAAGGAGGTTGAATATAAGTCTTTCCTGATTAACAAGAGACTCATTAATGGGATGCTGCAGGTTCATGAAGGAGAAGACTGTTATAAAAATGGAAGTCACTTCTTCTCAAATTTTATAAATGTCATAAACTCCCTTGTCAAAGCCCCAGTAAGATTTTTTCATAGGGTTTGACAAGATTACTCTGAAATTCAAAACAAGAGCCAGGACCATTTTGGGAAAACAAACTAAGTGAGACTTGTCTCACCAATTAAAAAAATAATTACGAAGCCATGGGACACCGGAGCAGAAATTAACATGCCTATGAAGGACAATCTAGACCCAGGGAGAGAAGGCGGTTTATTGTGTGAAAGGAGAGACTTCCCATAAAGACTCTTTACATGGTTCATATTGGGAAAATTGGCCGTGCATTTAAAAAAACAAACAAATGAAAACAAAACCCAAACACAAAGGCTGGAGCCCTACCTCATGACCCACAGTAGTAAATCTGAGTAAAAACAAAAGCTATTAAATTATTACAATAAAATCTAAGCGAACGTTTGACTTGAGGGTCTCTTTTTAAGAGAGACAAGAGGTTTTAAAAGACATGAAAGACGACTGGTAAATGTGAATGATACTAAGACATCAGGGTTCCACATAAGAAAAGCAGAGCTCAGAGCGGCTGGGTGGCACAGTCAGGAGAAGGTGCCACTCTTGATTTTGCTCATAATCTCCAGGTTGTGAGATCCGGCCCCCCGCATCCCCCCTACCCCTGGTGTGGGTCAGCGCTGGGCATGGAGCCTGCTTAAGATTCTCTCTCTCCCTCCCTCCCTCAAAAAAGCAAAGTTCAGGGGCACCTGGCTGGCTCAGTCAGTAGCGTGTGTGAATCTGGATCTTTGGGTTTGAGTTCAAGCCTCACATTGAATGTAGACATTGCTTAAAAATAAAACCTTAAGGGGCGCCTGGGTGGCTCAGGCGGTTAAGCATCTGCCTTGGGCTCAGGTCATGATCCCAGGGTCCCGGGATCCAGCCCCCCATTGGGCTCCCTGCTCAGCACAGTGTCTGCTTCTCCTTCTCCCACTGTACCTCCCCCACCATCCCTTGCCCCAACTTGCACTAATAAAATCTTAAAAAACTTAAAAAAAAACTTAAAAAAACCAAGTTCAAAGGCAAGCAACCTTCCAGAAGATATTAACACATGTGACATGCTATCTAGAATGACTATAGATTCATTTGAGGGGGCAAAAAAGCCTTTTATGTTAAAAGATAAGCCACAAGGAAAGTGGGTAGTGGTGATGAATATGCAACTCAGAGAGGAAATACAAGTACCCAGGGATCATATGAAAAGGGGTTCAACCTACTTGGCCATCAGAGAAATGCAAATTGAAACGATGAAAGGATACTTCTACCTACTAAATTGGCCAAACCTGAAATACAGTACTTTCACGCATGGCTGGTCGTCAGTTGCCAGAACCATTCTGGAGACCATATCAGCAGTATCCTACGTGCCGACCTGGGATGGAGGTCGTCCTCCATCCCAGGGGAGAAAGCATTTGTTTTATTTTTTTTCTCCGTCCTCCCCCAGGGGAAGAGCATTTGCCTGAGTTGGCAAGAAAGCCTGAACTCGGTGTTCATCATGTCGTGCATAAAAGCAAGATCAGAAGACAACCCAAATTAAGTGTACTGGTAGACCTCTGATACAAGTGGTAAAAAAAAATTTTTTTTGAACTATACATTCGTGATGGTATTGTTGACCCCAAAACCAGAAACTGTCCTTTCTAAGGGTACGGATATTCATGTGCAGAAAAATGTCTGGAAAGACATACACTTAACCAGGGACAGAGGAGAGAAAAGGAGGCAGGTCTGGGTGGTGGTCACAGAGAACTTTCTAACATCTAGGTTATAAAGAACGTAGTTGTCTAAAAGGACTGAGAAGAACTCACACTTGGTCAGTAAATGTAAGACCTTGACAAGGATCTCCAGAAAGAGCTACTTGCATCCTAAGAGAATGGGCAAGGGATGGGAGCAGGGAACCCGACTTGGAGATGCGTGAGGTTGGGTCCACCTCACTCCAATAAAGCAACGTCAGGAGTAAAGCATTCTGCTTGATCAAGTTCGTGATCTAAGAAAGTGGCATTTCCTCTGGTCCCCAGGGACACAGCGTGTGGTCAGTTATAAAAATCAGCATTTCCATACTCAAGTCCCAACCCCACTACTTCTAAACTGGGGATCTTTGGGCGAGCCATTTGCGATCACGGAGTCTATGATTTCTATATACAGGAAAAGGGCATGCCATGCTACCCGCTCTTCATGCTGATGGAGTCAGACACAAAACATAAGCAGGAGTGCTCTAAAGGCTATAAAAAATTAAATATCTACAATAGTGATTCTTTCCCCAACACACATACACACACATACACACGATAATGTACATACCGAGTAATTAAAGACATGGTTAAAATAGTCTCCCCCCCAAATTTCTCATCCATTCAATACCTCACAGCACATTCTCAAATAAAGTCCAGATGAAATAATCCAATCACATCAAAATGAAACCATAAAAAGACCCAAATCCAAACATCATTCCTAGACAGGAAAGGGTTCGATCACACAATATTCAGTCACACAAAAATTTTAAACTTCTTTACATCAAGTACTGTAAGCAAAAATAAGGCAGGCAACAAACCTCCAAAGCAAAAGACAGCATTTAGTACAGAAAGACCTTCCACAAACCAGTGTGAAAAACACAAATTCTCTAACAGAAAAATAGGTGCCAGAATTCTAAGCCAATAAACCCAAGAAAATGAAAAAATGAAAACTCAAAGAAAAAAAATAAAACAAATGAGATACTTTTTTGGCCACCATATTGGCCAAAATCAAAATACCAAGAATATTTAATGCTGCCAGCAACCAAGCAGGACAGACCCCCAGAGCAATGCCATTTGAGCCAATACCTGTCAGCCAGACACGTGATTTAACACTTTCCAGGATCTGTGACAGAAGCAAAAATAACCAAGTGAAATTTTAATATCTTTAACCCAATATATCAGAAGTGTTATTTTAACTCGCTATAAAGTTAAGCTACGTCCTTTTTTTTTTTTTTGGAAAGGTAGTACTTCTTTGAAATTTGGTATTTTAGACTTA
This sequence comes from Callorhinus ursinus, assembly GCF_003265705.2. NCBI lineage: Eukaryota > Metazoa > Chordata > Mammalia > Carnivora > Otariidae > Callorhinus > Callorhinus ursinus. The sequence continues at coordinate 5,691,562 of NW_027397075.1, read as the reverse complement.
CACCATCTCTCAATCCAGACGCTAAACTTTTGTTGGAAGGGTTTTAAATTTCCTAAGATTTTCCGTTGAAAGAAAGAGATTCGCATACCCACTTTGTCCCCAGTGTATTAAAGTTTTCCAGGAACCGAATCGAGTATCAGGCTTTAAAGTTCATTCTAGAGGAATTAAAATTCAAACTGTTCCTTGGTCCCACTAGCCCTGTTTCAAGTGCCTGAGCACCAGGCACAGCTGGTGGCAGCCCGTCCTGGGCGGCATAGCTCTGGAGTTCGGGAATAAGTCTGCCTGACTAGCTTCCTATCCCTGCAGTTGGGAGAAGCAGCTCTTGGCTCAGGCTCCTGAAACTGGGCACAGGGACTCGGAATACTATCCTTCAAGTATTTCAAGACTTCCCCTCCTATAGCGGTACCTTCCAATCCCTGGACAGGACAGATCCATCCCATTGTCCTTATCTGTACCAGCCGGGATGGGTTTTCTAGGAGGCCCCCAGTCCCGTCCTCAAGAGGTGGGCACATCTTAAGTTCTCAGGCTATAAATAGTCAGTAATGACAGGAATAAGAAGGCTAATACAAAGCAGTAGGTCCCATCTGTTGAGCAGCCCATGGTACCAAATGCCTTCCATTTTTCAATAGTCTGCACACCTCCAGGTTACAGACAGGAAGCAGGCTCCCCGCAAGAAAGCAGTGTGTTCAGGTCACACTGCACGAGCCTATTAGCAGAGCCACCCATTGTTGGGACGAGAGCTAATGGCCCGAACCCTTCCCAGACTGTTCCCTACTCTGCGTGAAAGCTCCCTCCCCCAGTCACCAGCAGAGGCTCCCAACCCTCCTTGCAGGATGGGGGATGTTGGGATCCCCTAGGGGCATGGCTTCTTTCCAGAACATCACTAAGCCAACACAAAGAAGGGAACCACCACGAGACAACCTATTCTGTGCTGGGCACTATGCCAAACCCTTACCAAACAATTCTCGCAGCAACTTGTGAAAGAGGAATGGTCCTTTCTACTATTTTACAGAGAACCGACTTGCCCAAGGGCACACAAGAGGCAGGAGGGCTGGGATGTCACTGTGGAACGTGCGCCCCACGCTCTCCCCAGAGGACTGTGCTGTATGGGCAAGACCACCAGGGACAGGGTTCCCCCCATAACTCAGTCCCCCGCTCGGAGATGATCTAATACCGGTCTCAGGGGGCTGCAGTCAGGGCTGAGGAAGCCCTACAATGTGTCCAACAAAAGCATTCTCATCAGTTCCATGTGTGTCCTACATACAATGGGACATTTTGAAGTCCGGCGTGTTGGGGGTGGATCACCGGGGCACCCACTACGCGAGAGCTCTGCTAAGCATTCAGCCATATTTTACATCTAAGACACGTATGTCCGCAGGCTAGGTGCCAGCACCTGCATTCCTGAGAAAACAAACGTATGAAGGCACAGAGACATCTAAGACAACAAAGCGAGTCGACGGCAGAGTTGGGGTACGAAGCCACATCCCATAAGCAGGGGTTCCCTCTGAAGGGGCATTCTTCGGGCAAGCGTCATTGACCGGACACTGGGGGCCAGGCACGGACGAGGCACACAGGACCCAGAACGGAGTAGGACCAATGCTGTGCACGGTCCCAAGTGTTCAGCCCCCAGTGGGGGGGGCCGTCTTCCCCGGAGCCCACGTTTCCATCTGCCCCCCCCCTTACCTGCAATGTCCCGGCCCCTCCAGAGTTAGGTGGCTGGGACACGGTCACTGGCCACAGCCTGTAAGCGCTCCGTGGCAGTGAGGGGGGCCCTCTCCAGGGGGAGGCACGACACTCTGCTCTTCCCCATCACAGACCAAGCTGGTAACCAACCCGGATCCTGAGCCATCCGCTTGTGGAGGCGGAATGCTCAGGAAAGCCTCTCGGCAGAGTCGCCAGAGCAGAAGGCTGGAGGGGAACGGGGAGCTCCGGGCACAGGGACAGCCAAAGGAAGACATTCCAGAGTGGCTTTGCGAACCCATAAGGGGCAAAGAGGAGCAGAGGAGAGTGAATCCTGTCTGAGATACAGGCTCGGGCTGCTCCCGTGCGGAAGTCTGCAGAGAGTCCTGAGCACGGGACGAACGTTATGCTTTTCGGGCTTCCAGAGACTCTCTGGTGACAGGACTGCTCAGCCAAGGGTGGCGGGGGGGGGGGGGCTCGGGGGGACATCTGACAATGGCTGGAGACACGGGTCCTAACTCGGGGGATGCTACGCGTTTCTAGTGGTGAGGCTGGGGATGTTGCTCCATGTCCCGTGGTGCCCAAGACAGCCCCGGAGCACAGGACGATCCAGCCCCAAGCACTGTCAGGGTTTGCTAGAGAAGACACTGCAGAAACACTGCAGGGGCAGCCTGGCTAGGCTACTGAATTCAGACCAAGTGGTGGCTTGGACCCGGGTGGCAAGAACTGGATTCTGGATGCTCTTAGAAAGAACCATGGACAGGATTTCTGGAAAACTGGAAATGGAACGAGAGGGAGAAGTCAAGGACAACATCAAGGCTCACAGAGCAACAGAAGAGGCTTTTGTATGGTAAAAGTGTTAGTTGAGCACCTAGTACGTGATGGGGAAACTGGCATTAAAAATCCCTGCCCCCTAGGGGCGCCTGGGTGGCTCAGTCGTTAAGCGTCTGCCTTCAGCTCAGGTCATGGTCCCGGGGTCTTGGGATCGAGCCCCGCATCGGGCTCCCTGCTCCGTGGGAAGCCTGCTTCTCCCTCTCCCACTCCCCCTGCTTGTGTTCCCTCTCTCGCTGTGTCTCTCTGTCAAATAAATAAAATCTTTAAAAACAAAAACAAAAAAAATCCCTGCCCTCACTGACACTTAGCACTGAATGGAAAGAAAGGCGGCAGAGAAGCCAAAAAGCAGTCATTTCTCATAGCGATACCACTCTCTTATTGCAGTTTGAGAGAGACCTTGATCGAGGGTGGCTGGGGAGCTTCTCCAGGGAGAGACCTCTGAACTCCAGGCAGCCAGGAGACCTGGGGTGAAGACGTGCCAGGCAGGGCATGCTGTGGATGCAAAGGCCCAGAGGTAGGAGTGTGCACCTGTTTGCTGAGCTGCAGGAAGACCAGTGGGGCTGGAGCGAGGGAGTGGAGGAAGCGGGAGGAAGTGAGACCAGGACAGGTAGGGGGAGGTGCAGAATTTAGGGGTTCTGTGGCCACCTGAGAGTTCAGATTTCATTTTCAGTGCCCCTGGCTGCCATTTGAGGGCTCACCGCTACAAGGTCTCCAAGCTGCCAAGGGGAAAGGGACCAAGGGCACGTCGGGAAATGCAGAGACCCCTGGGAGGCTGTGCAGATGTTAGGAGAGGGGATGCTCCCCCCACCCCTGAGCCTGGGAGGCAGACGAGCTTGCAGAACCGGAGACGGTAAGATTCTGGCAGCTGGGCTGGGGCCCTGAGCCTCCAGGGACCCAGGCCTCCTCTGCACCCTTGCTGGGATCACGTGGCACTGTCTAAATACCGACCATCCCCAGCCACAGCGCCCTGTGGGTGGCTCAGGAGGCCAGTGGCCTGGGTGTTGGGTCCTGGCCACCAGACGCCAGTCAACTCTGACTTCCAATGGCCAAGGTGCTTTGGTGGGACATCCCCAGAGCTGCACCAGGGGGCTGCTCCGGACCCCAGCAGCCCATCCTCCAGCTCCGATGGAAAACAACAGCTGTACCTACCGCTTAGTTGAAAGCATACAGAGTGCCTGGCCCATAGCAGGTGCCCAGGAAATTGGCGGGATCATGTGGGGGGTGCAGAATCGGGTATTAGGTGTACGCCCTGCCCAGGCACTTGCAATTCATCAACTCGAGGCCAGAATGTGTTTGGATGGGAAGCAATCAGCGTGCTGGGGTCACCAGAGCCAGGACACCCGGGCCAGGGCCTCACTGTGGGGCTCAGGCAGCTCCTTTGATGTTCGCTGAACCTCTGTTCTCAGCTACAAAGTGGGAGGAACACGGCGACGACTTGCCAGGGTGAGGAGCGCGCTCGAGCAGGGAGCATAAAGAAGCTTTGGCGTTGGGCTGAAGCAAAGACGGGGGTGGGGGGGGCACAGCGAGCTGTGTTTAAAACGCGGGACATACACTACAGGGGGAGACCCACTGCCCGCCGTAAGCCAACAGCAGGGGGCATCTTCCCGGCCATCTACACATGCCACGTAGGCAAGGCCACAGGCCAGTGGAGGGTGGGCGTGGGACCAACGACCCTGCGCTTGCGGCTTCCAGTACCTGCTGTTCCCAGGCTAACAGCGCAGAGGACTGGCTGTCGATAAACTTCTCACACACCTCCGTCCCTGGCAAAGGACCCCTTCCAAGACCCAGTCACTGATTTCGTATCCATGGTTTTTTTTTTTTCCTCCTCGTAAGCGTCAGTGATTTCTGAAAAAGACCCGGCAGATTGGGTCAACTTCAGGCCCTGCAGCGCCTCCCCCTGCTGCCGTCTGGACAGGCAGGGGACATTACCTGGGCACGGACATTTCAGTTGCTCAGTAACCACGACGGTGCTTCTCAGACTTCCCCGGGCATCAGCATCCCCAGGAGTCATTACTAAAATCCCGTGGATTAAAACCCACCCTGAGTGTTGGAGGCAGATGTGGGCGGACCCCAAGGATGTGTATTTCCACAAGCTCCCAGGGGACGCTGCTGTAGGTCCAGGATCACAATGCGAGAACCTCAGCTCTAGGAGCGTTCTTCCTACCTCCACCTGCCCCTAATGGCCCTAATTCCCCAACTTCACTTAGCTAGAGAAGTTCCCTCAGACCGTAATCATCCTTGACTTCTGTCTCCAAGGGGGTAAGCCCTGCTTGTCCACCTCCCTCCAGGAAGCCCTCCCTGACTGCCCAGGCTTGGGCTTGGGGCCCCTTCTCCGGGTAGCCCTAATCCTGGCCTTGTTTCCCAGCTATAATAGGGTAATGGTCAGTTACTTCACAGCTGCCCACAGCCAGATCTTCATCCAGCCCCTGGTGGCCGGTCCTTCCTCCCTCACCTAGCGATGCTGTCCGTCCCTGCAGCCCTCACAGGGGCTCCTATGCACGCTGCCCCCGTTCCCCAGACAGCCCGGCCTCTGTCCCCTTGGCCATTCCACCTCCACCCTTATCCCACGGCGCTCAGCTTCCCCCCGCTAGCCCCCTCCCCAAACTCCAACAGCAAGGGAACTCCCCGGAGTTGAGTGAAACCTCAGAGGCCTGGTCCAAGGCTGGTCTAAGGCTGACAAAAGAAGAAAGAAAGATGCCATTCACCTCTCCAGCTCCCAGGACATCCTCAAGGACCTGCAGAAGAGCTGGCTCTGGGGAGTGTGTGGGCAACAGAGGGGCTTTAAGGCCAAGCGGATTAACTTGGGCCATAGCTGATGACGCTCAGGCAGAGCCTCGTGTAGATTCACTGCAGGCCCCTCAGGCCCCCGAGGGGAGCCTCGATCTCCAGCACCTGGTCAGACTCACCCAAGGCGGCCCCACCTGAGACCCATGAGTCACAGCTGAAGTGGGTGGGGGCCTGGGGATCTGCTTTTCACAAGCAAACTCTGGCCGGTGCCCGCACATACACACACACACACACACACACACACACACTCACTCACTCACTCACTCACGAAGGAAAATCTGAGGATCCCTGCTCCTGGATCTGGATGCCTAGGTGTGTATTTTCAAGGCTTCTTTATTATCAGGGCATCCGAGGGGCCTCAGCTATGAGGGGGTCTGCTTCTTTCTTCAGGTTTTGTTTACTTGCATTCTCTTAATGAGCCGAGGTACTAACAGCCCTCAGTTCTCACTATGAGCCGGACAATTTTACAGACACGGAAGCAAAGCTTTATGATTACAAATCACCCCATTTAAAAATATCGTCTTCCCCATCCTGTTTATTCATGTCTTGTGCGGCCATTTAAGGCACTGAGAAACCATAAAAATGTATTACAAATTATAAACATAAAAATGATAATAATCACCTGTAATCCCCCCAGCGACAGATACCAACACCCGCTGACATTGTGATACATTCCAGCCAGTACTTTTTCTATACATATATTTAGCACAATTGGGAGCTCATCAAATGTTTTTTTTAAAGATTTACTTATTTATTTTACAGAGAGAGAAAGAGAGCGAGAGAGCACATGACCCAGGGAGGGGCAGAGGAAGAGAGAGAATCTCAAGCAGACTTCTCACTGAGAGCAGAGCCCAACACAGGGCTTGATCCCAGGACTCCGAGATTCATGACTTGAGCAAAATCAAGAGTTGGACATTTAACTGAGCCACCCAGGTGCCCCTAGTTTTTCTTTAAAAAAGCAGCTCATATGGTGAGCGCTGTGAATTGTGTGAGACTGATGAATCACAGACCTGTACCTCTGAAACAAATAATACATTATATGTTCAAAAAAAAAAGATAGTAGGAAGGGAAAAATGAAGGGGGGTAAATCGGAGGGGGAGATGAACCATGAGAGACTATAGACTCCGAGAAACAAACTGAGGGTTCTAGAGGGGAGGGGGGTGGGGGATGGGTTAGCCCAGTGATGGGTATTAAGGAGGGCACGTACTGCATGGAGCACTGGGTGTTATACGCAAACAATGGATCATGGAACACTACATCGAAAACTAATGATGTATGGTGACTAACATAATAAAATTTAAATAAATAAATAAAACAATTATCTTGTGGAAAAATAAAAATAAAAAAGCATTTCAATTAAGGTATAATTGACATACAATAACCTGCACATATTTAATTTGTATAATTTAATGTTTTGACATGTATACAACTCATGAAACATCACCACAGTCAAGATGATGAACATATCCATCACTCAAGATGATGAACATATCCGTCACTCCCAAGTCAAATTTTTTTTTAAAGATTTTATTTATTTGAGAGAGAGAGAGAGTGAGAGAGAGAGAGCATGGGTGGGGTGAGAGGCAGAGGGAGAAGTGATGTGGGATTCAATCCTAGGACCCTGGAATCATGACCTGAGCTGAAAGCAGACACTTAACTGACTGAGCCACCCAGGTCAAATTTTTTTAAGTGGAGTTTTTATTTTGGAATAATTCTGGATTTACAGAGAAGGTGCAAAGAGAGGTCTGGGTGTTGGTACGTTATTATTAATTCAACTACAGATTTCATCTGAGTTTCACCACTGAATTTCACGGTGGCCTCTTTTCTGTTTTAGGATCCAACTCAGGATGCTGAACTGCACTTGGCCAAACGTAGCTTTATAGCTTATCTTTGGTTACTTAACAATATCCCTCTTGAAAAAATAAACCCTTCAAAAACATTGTTTCAAATGGCTGCTTCATATTTCTTGATAGCAGTTTTTCCTATTGCTTGACGTAGGTGATTTCTAAGTTTTGCTCTTGTAAGTGATGTTGCCATGAACATCTCTGCACCTAAATCTTTGTTCTCATCTTGTCTTTTTCCTTGGGGTTTCTTCCTCTCCCTCCTCCCCTCAATTGAGATGTAATTGACATGTCAGATTGTTTTCCTTGAAATATAACTAGGAGGTCGAAGTCCTTTGATACATACTTCCTTCTAGGCTTCTCAAGAAGGCAGTAAGATTTGACAACCCCTCCCTTCAGTGCAGAGTCATCATGGAAGCTAAAATTAAAGTGTGAAGGTTTGATGAGAAACGGGATATCCTTCACATGGTCTCAAAATAACTCCCCGCATATTACTCCTTGATTACAAAGGAAAGAATAGCCACTTTAAGTGGAGAAACCTGGCAGGCACCACCTTAATTGAGTGATGGGAGTTAAAGACATCGGAACGACACAGGCCAACACCTGAGACCCCCCCTTGTCTGACGCGCAAAGGAAACTGCAAGATCGATCTGTGACATTCCTGCCCCAGATGATTTACCTGAATCTAATGTGAAAACTTCAGGCAGACCCAAACTGAGGAATGTTCTACACAATTATTGGCTGCACTCAGCAAAAATGTCAAGGTCATGAAAGGCAAAGGGAAGCTGAGGAACGTTCTAGATGAAAGGAGATGAAAGAGACATGACGCCCAAAGGCAATAGGTAATCCCGGCCTGGATCCTGAACCACTGAAAAAGAGATTTTTTGGGAAAAAAAAAAGTATGTAAAAGACATTTTTGGGAAAATTGATCCATAGATAAGAATACTGTACCAATGTTAATTTCCTGACTTTGACAAGTACTTTTTTATGGAGGAGGTAGTGCGGACTTCCATCTGTAACGTGTTCCAGAGATAACTAATATTAGACTTTTTTATTATTTTTTTATTAAAAGATTTTATTTATTTGACAGAGAGAAGGAACACAAGCAGGGGGAGTGGGAGAGGGAGAAGCAGGCTTCCCCGCAGAGCAGGGAGCCCGATGCGGGGCTCGATCCCAGGACCCGGGGATGAGGACCTGAGCCGAAGGCAGACGCCTAATGACTGAGCCACCCAGGCACCCGTAGACTTTTTTTAAGCGCTAAGAGGCATATTATGATGCTTTAGGATTCAAGCATCAGAAAAGCCTTATTACCTCTCCAAGGTGATGGTGACATGCTTCCATGAAGTCTTGAGGTTCCCAATTTCCAGGAAAGTTGCAAATTACAACAAAGAGCTCCCATATGCTTCTTAACCAGAGACCTTATTCAAGTTTTAATAATTGCCTGATGATGCTCTTTAGTAGAAAACATTCAGTCCACAGTGATGCATTGTAACCAAGTTTAATGTCTCTCCAGGTGACACCAATGGGTCCTGACACCTCCTCCTCATTGCACTGGTCTGGTGGGTCTGAGATGCTCCTGTCACCCGTTTCCGCTGCAGTGGGAGGTCTGCGTGCTGAGCATGTGCAATGCGGGGCACCTGCCCTGTGGGCGGGGAAGCTCGAGTCCAATCCACAGGTTTCCAGATCAGCTCCTGGGCCTTTAGGCTTCCTCCCACTGCTTTCATGTGGCCTGACTGATCTTGCAGCTCTGGGGTTCCCTCCTTCTGGATTTATGAGGTGACTCCTGGGTGGGGGCGCCCAGCCCATGTCCAGTCAAATGCAGTGGTTGAGAGTAGCAGTGCAGAGGGCAGAGAGCAGGGTTCGAGGCCTGCTTCCATCACTTACTGTGTGGCCTTGGGGAACTTACTCAACTTCTCTGAGCCTTCCTTTCCTCCTCTGTAAGAAGGGGTTAATAATCATAGCTATCCATTTCATGGGGCTGTGTTAAATGAGGTAGTCTGTGGTAAGAGCTCACCAGGTATCAGCTATTTACTTCATTCACAGTCATCAAGCCCACTAGTCAATATTAAATCCTTTGCTAAGAACTGGGATTAAAAATGTCTTTAAAGGTGAAAGAGTCTTTGTTCTCAGGTGACTCAGAGTTTAACAGGAAAAGGATACCACGTAATATTTAACTGTTATTTTTCAAAATGTTCCCACACTTACTATCTTCCTTAACTTTTATTATAACCCTGAGGTAGCTATCAGGACTCAGGTTTTATAGAGGATGACATTAAGGTTCACAGAGGAACGGAGCAACGGGCTGGGGTAGCAGGGAGGCTGGGCTGCTGACGTCACTTCTGACACCAGACGTGTGGCTCTTGTGCAAGCAGTCAGGCGTCTGGCGATTTGGGCCTGGCCTTCCTCAGAGCGAGTGCAGACCCCACAGGCGAAGGCTCCTGTGAGAGTTCTGGTATAACCAGAACTGGTTATAATTCTGGTATAATTTTTTTTAAATTTTTTTATTGTTATGTTAATCACCATATATTACATAATTTGTTTTGGTGTAGTGTTCCATGATTCATTGTTTGTTCATAACACCCAGTGCTCCATGCAGAACGTGCCCTCCTCAATACCCATCACCAGGCTAACCCATCCCCCCACCCCCTCCCCTCTAGAACCCTCAGTTTGTTTCTCAGAGTCCATCATCTCTCATGGTTCAACCCCCCTCTGACTTACTCCCTTTTATTCTTCCTCTCCTGCTATCTTCTTCCTTTTCTTTTTTCTTAAAATATGTTGCGTTATTTGTTTCAGAAGTACAGATCTGTGATTCAACAGTCTTGCACAATTCACAGCGCTCACCATAGCACATACCCTCCCCAATGTCTATCACCCAGCCACCCCATCCCTCCCACCCCCAACCACTCCAGCAACCCTCAGTTTGTTCCTGAGATTAAGAATTCCTCATATCAGTGAGGTCATATGATACATGTCTTTCTCTGATTGACTTATTTCACTCAGCATAACACCCTCCAGTTCCATCCACGTCGTTGCAAATGGCAAGATCTCATTCCTTTTGATGGCTGCATAATATTCCATTGTGTATATATACCACTTCTTCTTTATCCATTCATCTGTCGATGGGCATCTTGGCTCTTTCCACAGTTTGGCTATTGTGGACATTGCTGCTATAAACATTGGGGTACACGTACCCCTTCGGGTCCCTACATTTGTATCTTTGTGGTAAATACCCAGTAGTGCAATTGCTGGATCGAACGGTAGCTCTAATTTCAACTGTTTGAGGAACCTCCATACTGTTTTCCAGAGTGGTTGCACCAGCTTGCATTCCCACCAACAGTGTAGGAGGGTTCCCCTTTCTCCACATCCCCGCCAACATCTGTCGTTCCCTGACTTGTTAATTTTAGCCATTCTGACGGGTGTGAGGTGGTATCTCATTGAGGTTTTGATTTGGATTTCCCTGATGCCGAGTGACGTTGAGCACTTTTTCATGTGCCTGTTGGCCATTTGGATGTCTTCTTTGGAGAAATGTCTGTTCATGTCTTCTGCCCATTTCTTGATTGGATTATTTGTTCTTTGGGTGTTGAGTTTGAGAAGTTCTTTATAGATTTTGGATACTAGCCCTCTTTCTGATATGTCATTTGCAAATATTTTCTCCCATTCTGTCGGTTGTCTTTTGGTTTTGTGGACTGTTTCTTTTGCTGTGCAAAAGCTTTTTATCTTGATGAAATCCCAATAGTTCATTTTTGCCCTGGCTTCCTGTGCCTTTGGTGATGTTTCTAGGAAGAAGTTGCTGCGGCTGAGGTCGAAAAGGTTGCTACCTGTGTTCTCCTTTAGGATTTGGATGGACTCCTGTCTCACGTTTAGGTCTTTCAACCATTTGGAGTCTATTTTTGTGTGAGGTGTAAGGAAATGGTCCAGTTTCATTCTTCTGCATGTGGCTGTCCAATTTTCCCAACACCATTTGTTGAAGAGACTGTCTTTTT
>NW_027397075.1:5676138-5680427 GCF_003265705.2 Callorhinus ursinus | reverse complement strand
GTCTGTTTTTGTGCCAGTACCATACTGTCTTGATGATGACAGCTTTGTAATAGAGCCGGAAGTCCGGAATTGTGATGCCGCCAGCTTTGCTTTTCTTTTTCAATATTCCTCTGGCTATTCGGGGTCTCTTCTGGTTCCATACAAATTTTAGGATTATTTGTTCCATTTCTTTGAAAAAAGTGGATGGTATTTTGATGGGGATTGCATTGAATGTGTAGATTGCTCTAGGTAGCATTGACATCTTCACAATGTTGGTTCTTCCAATCCATGAGCATGGAACGTTTTTCCATTTCTTTGTGTCTTCTTCAATTTCTTTCCTGAGTATTTTATAGTTTTCTGAGTACAGATCCTTTGCCTCTTTGGTTAAATTTATTCCTAGGTATCTTATGGTTTTGGGTGCAATTGTGAATGGGATCGACTCCTTGATTTGTCTCTCTTCTGTCTTGTTGGTGGTGTATAGGAATGCCACTGATTTCTGTGCATTGATTTTATAGCCTGCTACTTGACTGAATTCCTGTATGAGTTCTAGCAGTTTTGGGGTGGAGTCTTTTGGGTTTTCCACGTACAGTATCATATCATCTGCAAAGAGTGAGAGTTTGACTTCCTCTTTGCCGATTTGGATGCCTTTGATTTCTTTTTGTTGTCTGATTGCTGTGGCTAGGACTTCTAATACTATGTTGAATAGCAGTGGTGAGAGTGGACATCCCTGCCGCGTTCCTGACCTTAGGGGAAAAGCTCTCAGCTTTTCCCCATTGAGAATGATATTCGCTGTAGGTTTTTCGTAGATGGCTTTTATGGTATTGAGGTATGTACCCTCTATCCCTATACTCTGAAGAGTTTTGATCAAGAAAGGATGCTGTACTTTGTCAAATGCTTTTTCTGCATCTATTGAGAGGATCCTATGATTCTTGTTCTTTCTTTTGTTAATGTATTGTATCACGTTGATTGATTTGCGGATGTTGAACCAGCCTTGCAGCCCAGGGATAAATCCCACTTGGTCGTGGTGAATAATCCTTTTAATGTACTGTTGGATCCTATTGGCTAGTATTTTGGTGAGAATTTTTGCATCCATGTTCATCAAGGATATTGGTCTGTAATTCTCCTTTTTGATGGGATCTTTGGTTTTGGGATCAAGGTAATGGTGGCCTCATAAAATGAATTTGGAAGTTTCCCTTCCATTTCTATTTTTTGGAACAGTTTCAGGAGAATAGGTATTAATTCTTCTTGAAATGTCTGATAGAATTCCCCTGGGAAGCCATCTGGCCCTGGGCTTTTGTTTCTTGGGAGATTTTTGATGACTGCTTCAATTTCCTTAGTGGTTATAGGTCTGGTCAGGTTTTCTATTTCTTCCTGGTTCAATTTTGGTAGTTGATACATCTCTAGGAATGCACCCATTTCTTCCAGCTTATCTACTTTGCTGGCGTAGAGTTGCTCATAATATGTTCTTATAATTGTTTGTATTTCTTTGGTGTTGGTTGTGATCTCTCCTCTTTCATTCATGATTTTGCTGATTTGGGTCATTTCTCTTTTCTTTTTCATCAGTCTGGCCAGGGGTTTATCAATCTTGTTAATTCTTTCAAAGAACCAGCTCCTAGTTTCGTTGATCTGTTCTACTGTTCTTTTGGTTTCTAGTTCATTGATTTCTGCCCTGATCTTTATGATTTCTCTTCTCCTGCTGGGCTTAGGCTTTATTTGCTGTTCTTTCTCCAGCTCCTTTAGGTGTAGGGTTAGGTTGTGTATTTGAGACCTTTCTTGTTTCTTGAGAAAGGCTTGTATTGCTATATACTTTCCTCTCAGGACTGCCTTTGCTGTATCCCAAAGATTTTGGACAGTTGTGTTTTCATTTTCATTGGTTTCCATGAATTTTTTTAATTCTTTAATTTCCTGGTTGACCCATTCATTCTTTAGTAGGATGCTCTTTAGCCTCCATGTATTTGAGTTCTTTCCGACTTTCCTCTTGTGATTGAGTTCTAGTTTCAAAGCATTGTGGTCTGAAAATATGCAGGGAATGATCCCAATCTTTTGGTACCGGTTGAGACCTGATTTGTGACCTAGGATGTGATCAATTCTGGAGAATGTTCCATGGGCACTAGAGAAGAATGTGTATTCTGTTGCTTTGGGATGGAATGTTCTGAATATGTCTGTGAAGTCCATTTGGTCCAGTGTGTCATTTAAAGTCTTTATTTCCTTGTTGATCTTTTGCTTAGATGATCTGTCCATTTCAGTCAGGGGGGTGTTAAAGTCCCCCACTATTATTGTATTGTTGTCAATGTGTTTCTTTGCTTTTGTTATTAATTGCCTTATATAATTGGCTGCTCCCATGTTCGGGGCATAGATATTTACAATTGTTAGATCTTCTTGTTGGATAGACCCTTTAAGTAGGATATAGTGTCCTTCCTCATCTCTTATTACAGTCTTTGTTTTAAAATCTAGTTTGTCTGATATAAGGATTGCCACCCCAACTTTCTTTTGGTGTCCATAGCATGGTAAATGGTTTTCCACCCCCTCACTTTCAATCTGGGGGTGTCTTTGGGTCTAAAATGAGTCTCTCGCAGACAGCATATTGATGGGTCTTGTTTTTTAATCCAATCTGATAGCCTTTGTCTTTTGATTGGGGCATTGAGCCCATTTACATTCAGGGTAACTATTGAAAGGTATGAATTTAGTGCCATTGTATTGCCTGTAAGGTGACTGTTACTGTATGTTGTCTGTGTTCCTTTCTGATCTTTGCTGCTTTTAGGCTCTCTCTTTGCTTAGAGGACCCCTTTCAATATTTCTTGGAGGGCTGGTTTCGTGTTTGCAAATTCCTTTAGTTTTTGTTTGTTCTGGAAGCTTTTTATCTCTCCTTCTATTTTCAATGACAGCCTAGCTGGATATAGTATTCTTGGCTGCATATTTTTCTCGTTTAGTGCTCTGAAGATATCTTGCCAGTCCTTTCTGGCCTGCCAGGTCTCTGTGGATAGGTCTGTTGCCAATCTAATATTTCTGCCATTGTAGGTTACATATCTCTTCTCCCGAGCTGCTTTCAGGATTTTCTCTTTGTCTCTGAGACTCGTAAGTTTTACTATTAGATGTCGGGGTGTTGACCTATTTTTATTGGTTTTGAGAGGGGTTCTCTGTGCCTCCTGGATTTTGATGCCTGTTTCCTTCCTCACATTAGGGAAGTTCTCTGCTATTATTTGCTCCAATATACCTTCTGCCCCTCTCTCTCTTTCTTCTTCTTCTGGGATCCCAATTATTCTAATGTTGTTTCGTCTTATCGAATCACTTATCTCTCGAATTCTGCCCTCGTGAACCTGTAGTTGTTTCTCTCTCTTTTTCTCAGCCTCTTTATTTTCCATCATTTGGTCTTCTATATCACTGATTCTCTCTTCTGCCTCATTTATCCTAGCAGTTAGTGCCCCCATTTTTGATTGCACCTCATCAATAGCCTTTTTGATTTCGACTTGGTTAGATTTTAGTTCTTTTATTTCTCCAGAAAGGGTTTCTCTAATAACTTCCACGCTTTTTTCAAGCCCAGCTAGTATCTTTAAAGTCATGATTCTGAACTCTAGGTCCGACATCATACTAATGTCTGTATTGAGTAGGTCCCTGGCTGATGGTAGTACCTCTTGTTCTTTTTGCTGAGGTGATTTTTTTCGTCTTGTCATTTTGTCCAGAGGAGAATAGATGAATGAGAGAACAAAATGCTAACAGGTTTACAACGTCCCCAGCAAATATACTGTATACAAATCAGAAAAGACCTGAAACCAGGGGAAAAGAAAGGGAAAGAAAGAAAAAAGAAAGAGAAAAAAGAAAAAAAAAAGATAAAAACAAAAACAAAACAATACAAAAATAGCAGAATATGATCAAATATGATCAGGCTAGTGCATAGATCAGTGCCACACACTAGATTTTGGGCGTATTTTGGTCTGTTAGAAAAAAGTGCCTCCTAAAATTTTAAAGGAAGAAAGACATATATGTACAAAATAAGGGTTGATACAATGAAGGGATAGAAGATGACTGTAAAGATGAAAATTATAAAAGATTTTATAAAAGGACTTGATAAGAAGTTGTTTGAGAAAAGAAAGAAGATTTAAAAAAAGAAGAAGAAAAAAGGGAGAGAATGTGATCAGGCAGGAGACTAGAACAGAACCATACACTAGTGATTTAGGGTATATTTTTTATCTGTTAGAAGAAACTGTATCTCAAAATTTTGAAGAGAGAACAACTTATATATATATGCCAAAAATAAGGGTAACTACTATGAAGGGATAAAATATGACTCTAAAAATGAAAAATAAAAAATG
>NW_027397075.1:5634981-5676038 GCF_003265705.2 Callorhinus ursinus | reverse complement strand
TTTTTTTTAAAAGAGATTGATAAGATGTTGGTTGAAAAAGGGAAAAAGAAAAAAAAACAATTAACAAAAATTAACTTTGATGAACTAATGAATCATGGTAAAAAAAAAAGCCATGAATTCTATGTGCAGTATTCCCCTAGCGCTGGAGTTCTCCCGTTCTCCTTGATCGGTAAACTTGGTCTTGGCTTGGTGGCTGTTCGTGCTGATCTTCTGGGGGAGGGGCCTGTTGCCGTGGTTTCCAAATGTCTTTGCCGGAGGCTGAATTGCCCCGCCCTTGTCGGTCCGGGCTAAGCAAGCTGCTCGGGTTTGATCTCAGGAGCTTTTGTTCCCTGCAAACTCTCCGTACAGCCTTGGAGGACAAGGGCAAAAATGGTGGCCTCCCAATCTCCACCCGGAGGAGCTGAGAACTCGGGGCCCCGCTCCTCAGTGCGCCCCCAGAGAAAAGCAGTCACTCCCTTGTCCCTGGTCTCTGGCCGCACCCCGTGCTCACCCGGCCTGTGACCGAGCGTTTGTATCTCTGGCACCTGACCCCGTGTGGAGTCTCCAAACCCAGCAGATCCCTGCGGTGCGTTCCCGCGCCGCTCCTCCCCGGGAAAGAAGGGGAGTCTCCCCGGATCTGCTGCCTGTTGGGTCCCTGCTGGGGGAGCAGTGGCCCGACTGGGCCGCGGATCACAGTTTATGGCAACCCCGAGCTGAGAGCCCGCGCCTCAGCTCCGTCTCTGCAGCCGGCTTCCCCGCTCCGATACCTGGGAGCTCTGGCGCACTCAGGTACCCCTGGTCTTTCTGTGACCCCAAGGGTCCTGAGACCCCACTGTCCTGCGAGGGTTCCACCCCCGCTTAGCCACTGCAGCGACGTCCCTCCACGGAGCCAACTTCTAAAAGGTCCGATTTTGTGCTCCACGGCTCTAGCACTTGCCAGAAGCGGCCGGCGGAGGCCCCTCCTCCGCCGTCTATCCTCCCGAATATCGCCTCGGATTCACTTCTCCGCACGTCCTACCTTCTAGTAAGTGGTCGCTTCTCTGTTCAGAGAGTTGTTGCTACTCTCCTGTTCGATCTCCTGTTGAGTTCGTAGGTGTTCAGAATGGTTTGATCCCTATTCAGCTGAATTCCTGAGACCAGACGAAATCTAGGTCTCCTACTCCTCCGCCATCTTGCTCCGCCCCCTAATTCTGGTATAATTTAAGGACCCTTAAATTCGCTGGCATCACAAGACACATGCAGCCAAATGAGTAAGTGCTAAACTCACATTTCTTCTAACCCTGGACAATGTTCTGTTCCCACTAAGCCCATTTTATATAGGAAGACAGCTAAAATAATAACTTAATCTTTACAAGGGTTCAACTCTAAAATCTTACTCAAAGAACTGGTTATTCTCTTTTTTTTGCGGGGTGGGGGGTGCAGGGGATCTCAAGCCCCAGCAGTGATCGTGAAAGAGCTCTGGTACAGGACTCCGGAGTTGTAGATTATAATCCCAACTTGGCAACTAAGTAGCTAAAGCTTTGGGAAATCTCTTCCAGGGTCTGGGCACAAGCTGTTCCTCTAGGAAAAGGAAGAAGGGTAGGACTACATAAAGGATGGAAATAGGTTTCCTTTGTGACAGCTTTTCCCACAATATGGGGCCTGTCCCGCCAGAGGGGCAGAAAATAATCTGTTGTCCCACATCTCATGATTTTAGGTGGCACTGCCACGTGAGATGAAATAATACCCTCACTTACTGAGATAAATTCCTTCATCTCAGATTCTTTTTCAGTCCTGCTCACACCCAGGTTGTGGCATGTCGTTAACCCCGAACACACAGTGGAGTAATCAGGCTCAGTAAAGACTAGCTGCTGTAACAACTCCAAAATCTTCCTGTCTTACATGCAGATGGCCAACAGACATGATACGATGCTCGGCATCACTCATCATCAGGGAAATGCAAATCAAAACCACCTGTCAGAATGGCTAAAATCAACAACTTAGGAAACAACAGGTGTTGACAAGGATGTGGAGAAAAAGGAACCCTCATGCACTGTCGGTGGGAATGCAAGCTGGTGCAGCCTGCTCTGGAGAACAGTATGGAGGTTCCTCTAAAAGTTAAAAAAAGAGTTACTTTAAGATCTAGCAACCAGACTACTGGGTATTTACCCCCCAAAATACAAAAACACTCATTCAAAGGGATACGTGCACCCCTATGTTTATAGCAGCATTGTTTACAATAGCCAAGTATGGAAGCAGCCCAAGTGTCCATGGCTACGTGGATGGATAAAGAAGAGGTGGTGTATATATACAATGGAATATTAGTCATAAAAAATCATGAAATCTTTACATTTGCAACAACACGGATGGAGCTAGAGGGTATAATGCTAAGTGAAATAAGTCAGAGAAAAGACAAATACCATATGATCTCACTCATATGTGGAATTTAAGAAACAACACAAACGAGCAAAGGGAAAAGAGAGAGAAACACCAAGACAGAGACTCTGAACTGTAGAGAACACACTGAGGGTCACCAGAGCAGAGGGGGGTGGGGGATGGGGGGAAATAGGTGATGGGGATGAAGGAGTGCACCTGTTGTGATGAGGACCGGGTATCGTAAGTGAGGAATCACTATATTGTACACCTGAAACTAATATTACACTGTATGTTAACTCTACTGGAATTTATATTAAAACTTAATAAAAAAGAAAAAGAGAAAACAAAATCTTACTGTCTTAACACAATACGGGCTTATTTCTTGCTCCTTTTTCACTCCACCCATTCATTCAGGAGCCAACCTCCATCCAACCTACTGGTGCCATCAAACCCCAGGCTTCTTACTTACACCTCTGCTTCCAGAGGTACCTTACTCCAGCTAGCAGGTAGCGTGAGCGGAGGATTGCTTGAGGGTTTCAGAGCTGCACCAGGAAATGGCATGTGTTGCTTCTTCCCACTTTCTATTGGGCAAAACTGCCACAGGACCTCACCGAGAAGCAGGGGGGGGGGGGGGGGGGGGGGGGGGCCTAACAGTGAACCCTGATACTGGTGAATCATTAGCAAGTCACTGCCATACTTGCTCATCTTTAGGACCAGAGCATTCTGGAAGCATCAGTATCTCAGCACTATGAAGTTACATTGTTTGGCTTTCAGAGTGATTCTGTCTACTGTGAGCTTCTCTTTATGGTAAACAATGCTGGCTTTCCATTTCAGTTGTAACATAACATTTCCATATTAAATATCTTTATTTATTTATTTATTTATTTTAAAGACTTATTTATTTATTAGAGAGTGTGGGGTGCAGGGGCAGAGGGAGAGGGAGAGAGGAATCAGACTCCCTGCATGAGTGTGGGACCCGCTGTAGGTGTCGATCTCATGACCCTGAGATCATGACCCAAGCTGAAACCAACAGTAGTTCGCTTAACTGACTGCACCACCCAGGCACCCCTAAATAAATACCTTTTTAAAGAGTGAGTCAATGTGGCAAAAAGTGTAAAGGTATGTGAATGTCTGTCACTTGGGAAACAGTGATCCAGGACAGTGTTGTCCAATGGAACTTTCCACAATGATTGAAATGTACTCTGTGCTGTCCAGTATGGCAGCCACTAGCCACATGCAGCTATGGAGCACTTGACATGTGGCTAGTGTGACTGAGAACTGTATTTTTAGTTAAATTTTAAATTTTACCACATAAGACAATGCAGATCTAGGGTGACAACCAAGATTGACAATGAATGCCTGGAACATGTCTCAGGGGCGATTCAGAGGGCAAGAGTGCTGTGATTGATTATTGATGTCTGGTACAGGTGTGAGAGGGAGGTGATGGTGAGCGTGCCGCTATACTTGATTTTCTCAAGAGGGTCTTTCTAGCTCTAACATTCCAGAATTATATATTCTTTCCTAAATCTTCAGTAGAATTTAGTACCCACTTAATGATCTGCCTAACCCAGGATGTAATGGAAATATTTCTCTCCGGTCTCTGTGTTCCTTTTAAAACCTCCTACCATCTGTTCCTTTCCCAATAAATGTAGAGACTATTGATTAGAGGGATTAACATGAAAGTACTTACCCATATCTACACGCGTTTGCCCCGAAATTAATGATTTCAGGCTTCTGAGATGTGAGTCACCTTCTCTTTTTCTCAAGAAAGACATCAAAAAGCCACCTCTTTATAGGCAAGGGGTCATTACCAACGGAAAAGGGAAGGACCCCTTCTGCTTAATGTGTGGCTAAAAGTGGGATGCTGGAAATAACCTTTTACCATGTGACCGCAGAGGTGGGACAGGCTGTCAACAGGCTTCGGTTGTCTTGGAGAGAAATCCACAGGTTCTGCTGCAGCGGAAGGAGGGAGGGGTGTGGAGCAGAAGCTGAGTGTCGGGAAGACTGGCGGCTTTTCTAGAGCCCTCCCCAGCATCCCTGGCAGGCCTGGAGGGATGGGTCACGGGGCTGACCCTGGCTGGCATTTCAGACAGCTTTATAATTACACTATCTATTCTTCAACTTACCAGTAACCTTTTGATCTTGTTGGAACGCGTGTGTGTTTTAGATGTGTCTTTTGTCTTAGCCTGATATTCTAATCATCATTAGATGAGATTTCCTCTCTGGCCTTTTTTTTTTAATAAAGATTTTATTTATTTATTTTAGAGATGGGGCGAGAGAGAGAGAGAGAGAGAGAGTGCATGAATGAGTGGAGGAGCAGAGGGAGAGGGGGAGAGAGAACCTCAAGCAGACTCTCAAGTGGAGCCTGACGGGGGGCTTGATCTCATGACCCTGGGATCATGACCTGAGCTGATACCAAGAGTTGAACGCTTAACCAACTGAGCCACCCAGGCGCTCCCTCTCTGGCCTTCTTTATCATTTAGACCACAGCCCTGGGTTGTTAGGGGCAACTCAGTTCTCCTTCCTTCTGCTTTTTTCCTAGGACTGAATTACCTTGAACAAGGTTTCCCGTTTGTGAAACAAAAGATTTTGATGGCATCCTAAGAACTGGTGACATACCGCTCTTGACCTGGCTCGCCACGGTTCTGTCACCTGCTGCTGTCAATGCCTCAGTCCAAGCCCTCATCCTCTGTCGAAGTTAAGACCGTGGCCCTGACACACCTCAGGGGCATCCCCACAGGCATTTGGGCTTTCGCCCCCGCCCTGCAAAAAAAACATTCTCCAACCTGAGCCGGAGTCATCTTTTCAACATGTAAACTGGGAGATGATGAGGTCACGAGGGTGGAGCTCCCATGAATGGGACAAGTGCCCTTATAAAGAGGAGAAAGCTTGCTTCCTCTCTGTTCTCTGCCACGAGAGACACCAGAAGGCGGCCGACGGCAAACCAGGAAGGGGACCCTCACCAGACACCAGATCTGACAGCCCCTTGACCTCGGACTTCCTGGCCTCCAGAAATGTCAGAAATAAATCGTTTGTTAAGTCCTCCAGCCTATGGGACAGCAGCTCAAACTGAGACAGCGAGGAACCTGGTACTCCATGACGCGAGAGCAGAGTGGGGAGAAAGCTGGACTTCGGGGTTTAAATACTCACTCTGACATATGCCATCTGTGGACTCTGGACCCATTATCATCTAAAGCCTGTTTCTGCCCCTGTGCACGGAGTATAAAACAATGAGTGCATAGCATTCTAGGGAAAATGAAATAAGATCTGTATGTAAAGTTCAGAGAACAGAACCTGATGTTCCATACGTGTCTACTGATGGCTGATAAGTTTCTTAATTGGGGTGAAAGTGATTGTTAAATTCTGATGGCTTTCTCCTAATATTTTTATTTTTTTAAATTTATCTATTTATTTGAGAGTGAAAGAGAGAGAGAGTGCGCACAAGTGAGGGCAAAGGGCAGAGGGAGAGGGAGAAACGGGCTCCCCACTGAGCAGAGGACCCTGGGATCATGACCTGAGCCGAAGGCAGATGCTTAACCGACTGAGCCACCCAGGCGCCCCTTCCTAATATTTTTAAATGACAAATTTCAAATATAATGAAAGGTTGTAAACATACCCACCACCTAGATTCTACCATTAACGTTTTGCTGTATTTGCTAACACCCCTCTGTCTACCCATCCATTCCTTTATCCATCCGTTGACACATCTTATTTTTGTTATAATTCAAAGTGAATTTTGGGCATTACCTACTTCATATACTTGACCCCTAAATACTTTGGCATGCATATCATTAACTAGAGTCCAATGTCTGTCTTTATCTCTTCCGATGTACGATCTACATACAGTGAAATGCATAGATCTTGATTGTATTTTCACTGAGTTCTGACAAATGCATACACCTGTGTGATCTAAACCCCTATCAAGACATGGAACATTATTATCCACAGAAAATTCTCTCATGCCCCATCCCAGTCAATTCGTGGCCCCACCCCCAGAAACAACTACTGTTCTGATATTCTTCATTCTAGATTAGTTTTGCCATGTGTTTCATACACATGGGATAAAGCAGTATATGTACTGCACATATTCCTTTGTGCAAGGCTTATTCTCTTGACATAATGTTTTTGGGATTCAAATCAATAAATTTCTATCACAGCATCTATTGATCAGCTTGGGCTGCCTTACAAAATACCGTGGAGTGAGTGACTCAGACAACAAATTTAGTTCCTCAGAGTTCTGGAGGCTGGAAGTCTGACATCAGGGTGCCGGTGTGGCTGGCTTCCCAGCGAGGGCTCTCTTCTTACTGACTCGGAGATGACTGTTCTCATTGTGTCCCGATCACCTACCAAAGGCCCCACCTCCTAATGCCACCACATTGGGCGTTGGAGCGTCAACATGTGAATTTTGGGGAGATACAGACATTCAGTCTGTAGCACAGTCGCTAAGGTTTTCCTTTCCACATCTAGACATGTCTTGAAACTCAACTGGCAGGCTAATCCATCTGGCTCTCCTCAGATGGAAGATGTCAATAGCTATCAAATAGCTTATTATGAACCAGGGCAACAACTCATAAGCTGTAAATGGCATAGGTTTTGAGAAATACAAGAGTGCCTATTATATTTGGCAGAATAAAGGCTACCCAAGGGGCAACCACAATGGCATAATTAAAGTGCCTGGGGATTTTTATCTTTCTTTAATGCTTGAGTAGGGCAGGGAGGCTCTTTGGCAACTGTTACATGACATGAGGCTTTTGGTCCGACATACAAGCCAGTGGACTTGAGTTAACAGACATTCAGGACAGGGATTCCATCTTACTTTTCCTCTGCAATATCCTGGACCTGGAAATGGGCCTGGAGAGTAGTGGGTGATCAATAAATATTTGCAGAATTAATTGAGCATCACAAATGTGCATCTATGAAGTGCTGGCTCATCCTCCCAAATAGGTTCGTCCTGAATTTCCGGTAACTCTCCTATGAGTCTGTGCTGCCTTCCGACCGGTCAACATGCATTACTCCCTTGCCATGCTTATAATCCCATCCTTCAGCCTCCAGCTCTGGTTTATGGGAATAAGCTACAGAGTTAGAATGGAGAACACAATGGGAGTTGAGGTCAATAGGAGGAATGGTATCTTAGGTCTCTTTTGATTTGTAAACAACAGAAAACTGACTTAAGCAAAGAAGGGAGCTGCTGGCTCATTTAATTGAGCAGCTAGGCATTGACTGGCACCAGGCATCGAGTGGCTTCAGGCATGGCTGGACCCAGGGGCTCATTTTAGTTTCTTAGGTCTTCTTTCTTGTTCTCTCTACCTTTCCCCCACATTTCTGTGCCCTAGTTTCCGTTATGATGTTTCATTCCTGGTAGGTTCTGGTACAGGTGAAGCCTCCAGCAGAAAGAGAGCCCCTCCCCCAGTAATTCCAGCAACAGTCCTGGGATTATAGCTTCTTGATCTGATCCGGGTCACGTGGCCTTGTCTAGCTCCCTGGCACCAGAACCTCGTGGCACTGTGATTTGTCACAGGCACTCCTGCTTCCACCATGCGCAAAGCCCAGGAATGGGACCAACCCCACCTGAACAACACGAACTAAAGTCGGGGAGAGGAGGCCCCCACAGAGTAAAATCAGAAGGGGCAGTGGATGCTGCACAGGGTAAGTGACAGATGCTAGTGGCATGTGGGTGGTTCACACGGCCACGAAGTCACCCTGGATGAAGGTTACACTTGGGGTGGACAGGAAGACCTGTTAAGAAGGTCCCAAAGCTTTCCATAAAAGAGGGATGAGTTGCCAGAAGACTGGTAGATGATTTCAATGACAACAAGCCATGAGGCGTATCCCCAGCACAGAGCATGTGGCCAAGAATTCGTGCAATGAATACACAAAGGAGGGAAAGGCCATGTAGGAGAAGCGGTTTGGAATACTAAGTGGGTAACTGGGAGAACACCAG
The DNA here is from genome assembly GCF_003265705.2 of Callorhinus ursinus. Lineage (NCBI taxonomy): Eukaryota > Metazoa > Chordata > Mammalia > Carnivora > Otariidae > Callorhinus > Callorhinus ursinus. The sequence continues at coordinate 5,667,763 of NW_027397075.1, read as the reverse complement.
TCTTGCCTCTGGGAATTGTGGCCTTTGCAACTGGAGAGGAGGGGACAGCGTACCCTCAGAGAGAGCTGCCGGCAAAGCCAAGGTCCTGCTTGGTCAGCCGCGGCCAAGGGGAGAGGGGGTGTCCGAGCCCAGACTAGTGGTTGAAAATGTAGGGAGATTTATTTAAGAGAAATGGGAGCACCAGGGGCTTCAACGAAAAATGTTGACAGAGAGAGGGGGGAGACAATGAGGGAGAGGGAGAGGGAGAGGAGGTACAGAGAATGAGAGCAGGGATGGGCTAAGGAGTGGCAAAGACGGGAGTCAAAAAGGCAACATTACAGCAATTAGGAAAAACTTGGAATGGGCCTCCTTGGTCCTCTGATGGTGCACGGCTTCTCTCTTACAGACTTCCTGGAACTGGGTAATGTGCAGCAGGAAGGCAGCATTGTTCCCAGACTGACGTTTTCAGACTGTAATTAATTTTGTTAAAAATCTTTACTTCTCCAAAGCTCAGTGGAATCCTGCCACAGGGGAGATCAAATTATTCCCCTACTCTTTTTCCTTTTGAAACAAAAGCACATTGTGAAATTTATCAGAATCAATTAATATTTGTATCTGCTCTAATCCTTTAGGTATTGAACCGTTTTCCTTTCTGCTGGGTTTGATTTCATGACAGTAAATGGTGCCCAGGGGCATGATGATTGCACTAGTGATTTAGTCAGAATTTCTGATGCTTGGCAAAATTCATCCCAATGCAAACAATTAGCCTTAGAGCCTGTGAAGAACCCAACGGAAGCCAAGAATGGCAAGGTGTCCAGGACAGAGAGAAGCAGAGCCGAGTTCCAAATTTCTAGTTCCCTAGGATCTAGTGTTAGCACCTTCAGAAATGCCCATCATGCACCAAAAGGGTGTTACAATTATCAGCCCTGTTGGGAAGATGTTGCTGAACTGTCTACACAACATCAGAAAGCTTGTTTTCTTGAATGATAATTAGAACATCTCCATGGGAGAGCTAGTTCATAAAGATGCTCCCTATGAAAAGGCTCCATCCATATAAACAAGCCAGACGGGGTACAGCAACCAGGAGGGCAGAGGCCGCCGCTAATTAGACGTGACATCAGCATTTACACTCCACTGGCCAATTATGTCAGGTGAAGTAAATAAAGCTAATGAAACTTTCTTTTCATCTGTGCCAGGAGCTAGAGTCTCTGCAGGTGAGGCTGGCCCAGAAACCCCTCTGCTGGAGATCTTGCAGGGGATGTGTGACTTTATTGCCAGAATTCCTTGGAGACAGAAAAACTTGATTGAATAATTAAATAGATAAACTGCATTCCATTTGTCGGAGGAGACGTAATTTGGGGATGGAGAGAGTTCGCTTTCCAGTTTGTGACTCTGAAGAGGGGCCTCCACGTTGGATGGAGGACAGGCTGGGGTCCTGTTTGGTGACATGGTTGACCCTTTGCAGCTAAGGGGCCACATGTGTTGCTTTCAGCCCTTTCAGCCCAGGGGGCTGGGGCCTGTCCCCGTGCCAGAGCCCTGGCAGGACACTTGGAGGCTGGGTACAGTGTAGGGGTCCTGGGCTCCGATCGCACAGCTTGGGTTTGACTTAGCTCTGCCACTCCCCAGCTGTGTGATCCTGGGCAAGTTCCTTAATGTCTCTGGGCTTCAGTCTCCTCCTCCATAAAATGGGGATAATAACAGTACTTATTTACCTTGGGGGGGGGCCGTCGGCAGCGTTCAGTGAGCTCACGCACACGAGGGGTGGCTGGCCATGTAGCTGATGTCCCCCGTGCCTCAGCTACCTGCCCCCCACCCCCGCAGTTAACTAGAGGGCAGTTTCTTGTTTCCTTTTGAGGATGAATCATAAAAACATCAACTGCCGCTCTGCTCTCCGTCACACCTGCCTTCCTTCTTCCCTGCTCCCGCTGCCAGACCTGTTCTCACCACCTGTTGTAATTATCAGCAACCATGTTATCCCAGAAATTTGGGAATATAAATCTATTTCTTAAAATATTTTATTTATTTATTTGAGAGAGAGTGAGAGAGAGAGCATGAGCGGGGGGCGGGGGGAGAGGGAGAAGCAGGTTCCCTGCTGAGCAAGGAGCCCGACGCAGGGTTTGACCCCAGGGCCCTGGGATCATGCCCTGAATTGAAGGCAGACGCTTAACTGACTGAGCCACCCGGGGCGTCCCTATAAATCTATTTTCAAGGAGCCAATCTGGGAGGCGAAACACGAGGCATAGGGGACAGTGGGGCCCCTTGTGATGAAGTGCCGGACTCTGTGCGGGTGTGGCCGTGGGAAGTCAAACGTGTGGTGTTTGATGATGATCAGCATGGATGTTACTACCTACTGTGTGCATATTCTGCACCTAAGTGCAGTATGCCAATGCATTAAGGAATAAGGTCATTTAAGCCTTATGGGGAAGGTACTATATTGTACCCATTTTATAGATCAAGAAACTGAGTCCCCCAAACAGGATATGACCTGCCCAAGGCCTCAGAGTTATTGGACAACTTTCCCTCCCTGGCCTGGAAGGGGCAGGGCGTTCAGAAGTGGGGAGACGGGTGGGAGGCCATCACGATTCGGGGCCCTGAGTGGCCGCTTTGGCAGAGTGCGGATGGCATTTGCTGAGGGCTCACTGCACGCCCGGCCTTAGGCTAACAGCTCAACACACCCTGTTTAACTTAATCCTCACCCAGGTACCGTGGTTATCCCCCTTTTACAGATAGGAGCGTGGGTGAAGTTTGCGGAGGTTAAAAACGCCCAAGGTCAGCCAGCCATTGGAGGCCCAGACGGGCTCTGGGTCCAGAGTCTGACTTAGGAGCCCCTGCTGTCATCCATTGTGCCAAGGATCCGGGGGCACTGACGTATTAGCAGGTATGTGAGACTGGACATGGCACCTGCGGCAGAGGGACAGGTCGAGGCTGGGTTTCTGATTCAAGGCAGATGGCTGCGGAATGTTGCCACTTACCAAGACAAGTGACAAGAGAAGAAAGACGGTGTTTTTAGAAGGAAGATGAATTTGATTTTGGAAATGGCTCTGAGTTGTCTTAGGGACACCGTTTTGCTGTCCAGTTGGCCTTCGCAGTATATAATTTGGAGGCTCAGACGTTCATCTCGTCTTACAAATGGTTTATGTAGGGATGGTCATCACAAAAAGTGGTTAATGAAGGCTGTGGGTACTGATGCTTCCCAAGGACAGAAGCGAGTAGAGCAGGCTGTCCGGGACACAAGGAACGTCAATGTTTAAATTGTCTCGCTGAAGTTGAAGGCTGCTTTCTGTTCACGGGTGCTTGGTGCAGGGTGTGGTCCCTACTTGACAAACGTCTTTGGGATGGATGAATAGTTGGAGGGAAGGTTCATGGTATGGAGAGGGTTGCTGAGTGGAGTATGCCAACACATATGTACAAAAGGGTACCAGGCCCTGGGCCAGGTGATGAGAACACAGTGGCCAACGAGACACTGTTCCTGTCCTCGGGAGCTCATGATCTTGTCTGACAAGCACTGGAGATCGGGAAAGTACAGGACTGCATGGTAAGTACAGTACAATTTCATTTAAATGGCTTTTCAAAATCTGTGACAGCTAAAATAGGTGCTTAAGGGACACAATGTTCCAGTTTGGGAGCTTTAAAAAAAAAAAGCAAATCCAGAGAGTCTTTCAAAGATGTTATGTAAGATGAAATCATCTAATTTCTTTGGGAAAGCTGGGAAAGAAGAGTCTCAAAACCCAAGGAGAGACTTTTCTCCAGCATGGTTGTAAGGCACACCCTGCACTTGCTCTCCTTCGACGTCTGAAACCCATCTCATATGGCCCACCTGGAGGCAGAGCGTCAGGGATAGCCAGATGGCGACCAGATGGTGGCTCTCGCCTGACAAGGTGAAGGTGAACTGTGCATCAGTCCAGAGAGTGAAGCACAAACTGGGAGCCCCTCTGAGAAACGCATCGGCGGGAAGTGGGGTACGCCTGCCCATCGGTCGCCCCGTGGCTCCATCCACACTCTCAGTCTTACCACCCGTTCCATCCGCCCCATTCTTCTCTCGTGGCCAAGGCTGGGCTCCCAAGCCCATTTCTTTCCCCCTCCAATGTCCTTCTCGCTCCAGATGGCTCGACCCACACACCTTTCTCCACTTCTTCTCAGTCGACTCCCCTCCTGAGTTCCCTGGAAAGACGGGTCTCTGCTGATGCCCATTTCTTTCTCACTACTCATTTCTTTAGCAGCTTGTAGAGTGGCTTTCACGTACCCAGCGAGGTGCTCTTTCACAATTACTGGGGTGGGCCTGAACCCTCATCCTAGGGTCTTTTTTGGTGACTGCAGTGGCTGTTGGTTTGTATTGTTGGTATTTCTGGTTCTGGCCAATGGGACTTAGGATGGAGAATCCGTGAGGGACCTCTGGGCAATAATTTTCCTCTTGATAGAAAAAATGACTCTGGGGCGCCTGGGTGGCTCAGTTGGTTAAGCGACTGCCTTCGGCTCAGGTCATGATCCCGGAGTCCCGGGATCGAGTCCCACATCGGGCTCCCCGCTCAGTGGGGAGTCTGCTTCTCCCTCTGACCCTCTTCCCTCTCGTGCTATCTCTCATTCTCTCTCTCTCAAATAAATAAATAAAATTTAAAAAAAAAAAAAAAGAAAAAATGACTCTGGAGGTAGAGACCCACTCCCCCAGCCCTTTCTTCCCATCGTGGAACACCTTTCCACGTGGAGGTGATGCTTGGAGCTGGGTCGTCATCTTGTCAGTAGGTAGGACTCAAGGAGCTGTCGACACTGAGCTGCTCGAACACACCAGAACCAACATCAGGACTCAGGACTTACGTTGTATGAGGAAAATACCCCCCTTACTTATCAAGCCCTTTCTGATCTGATACTGTTACCATCGGCTAGAAGTGTTTCATCTGATGCAATGTGTGCTTTTACTGATGAGGAAACTGAGATATAGGGAGGTTAGCAAGTCTTGCGAGAGAACCCACGTTCACAGTAAAACCTGAGAGCCTGGATTCAAACCTGGGTCTGTCTTTAGAGGCACAGGAGCTCTGGAAACAAGCATCTCACATGACAAAATGCCTCAATTTTATTGAGAAACAGTTTATGTAAAATAGACTACTAAGCTGCACACATTTAAAATCTTCAATGAGCTTTGGCAGAATATACACCTGTGTCACAACAACACAAAAGGATACAGAACACTTCCATCCCCCCAAAACTTTACTTTTGCCCCCTTCACTGGCCATCCCTTGCTCTGCCCCCACTTCCAGGCAACCACTGATCTGCTTTCCGTTACTATAGGTTACTCTGCATTTTCTAGACTTTGCTGAAGTGGAACTGACTTAAATGTATGGAATAAGTGCGACTTCTACTCAGCATGGTAATTTTGAGATTCACCCATGTTATTGCATCTATTGATAATTCCTTCCTTTTTGTGCTGGGTAGTATCCCATTGTATGAATGTACCACATTTTGCTTGTTCATTCGGTTACTGATGGGCATTTGGGTTGTTTCTAGTTTTGGGTTATTTTTATGAGTAAGCTGTGAGGCTCAAGTTTCTATGTGGAAATATGTTTACATTTTCCTTGGGCAAATCCCAGGAGTGGAATGGCAGCATCACAGGTGAAACTGAATTTTTTAAGCAATTGCCAAACTATATTCTAACATGGTTGTACCATTTAATATTCCCAAGAAGAATGTATACGAGCACAGGTGCAGGAGACACTCTTCCTTTATTCACCACTCTCCTGATACTCCTGTTACCAAGTGTGTGGGTCCCCACCTCCCTCCTCCGGTCCCCCCCCAACTCGCCAATGACCAAGCAATTCTGCAACACCAGCTGGGTGTCCCACAAGTTGCCTCAATTCTGACACTCTCTACCTGGAGATGGTGTCAGGTCCCACAGCCTAGGGCTCAGTCCCACAAGACTGTCCCGTTCCCCACTTCAGCCGCAAGTCCAGGTTGTCCCCTGTGCTTCTGACTGGTCAGTTATAAACTAGAGGTTCCCACACCCCCTCATCGGGTTTGGTTAATTTGCAAAGGTGGCTCACAGAGCTCAAAGAAATATTTCACTTACTAGATTACCAGTTTATTAGAAGAGGATATAACTCAGGAACAGGCAGGTGGGAGAGATGCATGGGGCAAGATACGTGGAAAGGGGCGTGGGCTGCCATGCCCTCTCTGGGTGCAACACCCTCTCAGCACCTCCATGTGTAATATCTACAAGCGATCCGAACCCCATCTCTTCGGTTTTTTATGGAGGCTTCATTATACAAGCACCGTGGATTAAATCATAGGCCATTTTGTGATTAATTCAAACTCCAGCCAATCTGCACTCCCCCGAGGACAGGAGAGGTAGCCAAAAATTTCTAACACTCCAGTCAAATGGTTGGTTCTCTGTACAACCAGCCCCCATCCTTAGGAGCTTTCCAAAAGTCACCTCATTAACATAAACCCAGGTGTCATTGGGAGAGGCTTGTGATCAATAGCAAAAGTCACCTTCATCTGTCTTAGCACTTAGGAGATTCCAAGAGTTTTTGGAACTCTCTGCCAGAGACAAGGATGAAAACCCAGTATGTACTTACTGTAAATCCCGATATTGCAGTTGGAGTTGTACCCAATCCTTGCCATCACTGAGTATTGTTTGTCTTTGCCATTTCAGCCGTTCTGGTGAGAGCCAGATGGTGTCTCACTGTAGTTTTAATTTTCACTTCCATGCAGGCTGTGATGTTGAGCATTTGTCATGTGCTTATTGGCCATTCATCATATATTTTCTTTTGTTAAGTATCTGTGCAACTATTTTTCCCACTTTTTTATTAACTATTTTTTAAATTGAGAGAGCTTTCCACATTCTGGATACAAGTCTTTTATTTGATAAATGTGTTGCAAATGTATTTTTTAGCCCGTGGCTTCCATTCCATTTTTTTAGTGGTGTCTTTTGAAAAGTGGAGTCTTTATAAAATCCAGTTGGGTGATATTTTGTTTTATGGCTCATGTTTTGTGTTTGTCGAGCATCTGGAATTTTTGTCTTTTACCAAGTAAGGGAAGTGGTCGGCTTTAATTTCTTCAAATATTTTTCTGCTCCATTCTTTCTTTCCTCCCTGGGACACATATAACCTGTACATTAGACCTTCTGACATTGTCCCACAGGTCCCTGAGGTGTTTTTTTCCCCCAACTCTATTTCTCTTTAAATTAGTTAATTTCTATTCATCTATCTTCATGTTTGCTCATCCCCATTCTGATATTAAGCCCATCCAGGGAATTTTAAAGTTTCAGATACTGTTTTTTTCAGTTCTGAAATTTCCATACGTTCTATTTTTCAGAAGAGATAGACTTCCTTGTCATTCAACATTTTTCCATTTGCTTTGGAAATGTCAGCACACGTTCCATTTCCAACTGAGCATTACCATAGCTGCTTCCTGTTCCAGTGTGGTAATTTCAGCATCTGGGGCATCATGGGGCTGGTTGTCTTTTCCTTTGAGAGTAACTCATAGATTCTTACTGTTTTTGTTTATTTTGCACAAGTGATTTTTGGATTGCATTCTGGGCATCACGCATGTTATGTTGTAGAGAATTGGCATTCTGTTATATTCCTCTGAAGACTGTTGAGGTTTTATTTTTGCATCAGCAGGCAGTTAACTTGATTAGACTTCCGTGGTACGTTCTCTGCTCAGGGCAGCTGTCTAAATCACATTCAATTCTTTGGGTTTTTGCTGCCCTGTTTGTTCTGCTTGTGCATACTTAGGGGTAAACCAGAGATTTGTGTGAGCTCATATACAGAACTAGGAGATTCTTAACCAGCTGTCTCCCCTCTGGGATTGCTCCCTCTCCAGTGACCCGGGATTCTCTCCCTGGTTTCTCTGGTAAGTAGATGGTGGATTTTTCGATAACAATGTTATCCATCCCTAATGTGGTGCCCCACAAAGGCAAAGTGTGGGGTGGAGGAGAGAGGGAAAGTTTTGAGTTCTCTAGTTTTGTTCACTTTCCAAATTACCAGGTAGTTTTTTTAGAAACTGTACTTGTGTGCAAGAGCGCTGGTCTATGGGAGTGCTTAAAGCATTAAACTGCAAGTGAAGCCAATTCCTCTCCCTGTTTGTTCCGTGTGCACCAGTCTGAAATTTTCAGCAAGATTCCCCTTCACTCCTTGCTGGCTTCCATCTTTTGCTTCTTTTGTGGGAAACAAAAATGTTCCCTAAAAGTCTGCTTTAGGGTACTGTCCTTAGGTCTCCTCCTGTGCTGTCAAATTTTGTCAGGAAATGTCATTCATTGAACATAACCTCTTCCAGCACCACTTCCAAGATGCTCTTTTCACTTCTTCTGAGTCCCAGACTTGTATTTCCGGCCATCTCTTTTACACATTCCCATATATCCTTTAATCTAGAATCAGACCCTTCTCTGGGCTGACTTGTTTTGGTTACTGGCAGTGTATTCGTTCAGGGAGCTAGGTTTAGAATTACTAAGAGTCAAGGACACTTGATCATTACCCCAATTCCTTCACCGTGAGTGGGGAACCAAAGAGAACAGTGATGCTGCCAGTTATTTGCTGGCTTGTTGACAATCCCTGACGCTGAGGACAATCCCAACAGAACTACCACAGGCTCAGGAATGTGGCCTCCTCTTCTTCCTTCCTCCCCTGTTGAGTGTTGACGTGGATAATTAAATATTACTATATGTCCTTGCTTACCTTATTATTCCACTTTCACGGCCAAGTATTCACTGAGCAGCCCCACCCCCACCCCGTGCCCCTGGTATGGTTCTAGGCATTGGGGGGAGAATGGCCAATGAGTCAGACCAGGTCCCTGCTGCTCTGAAGCTCGCATCCTGGTAGGGAATACACACGAGGATCAGGAAGCCAGCAAATCTCTTAATGGTGTGCTATGAAGAAAATAAACAGGGCCACACCTGAAGATGAGCAGCACAACCACAGAGAAGGTGGTGAGAGGCCACTGTAGGGAGTGACCATTGAGCTAAGATCAAAATGTAATGGAGGCCGGTTCCCATCAGAGGAAACAGCAAGTACAAAGGGTGGTGGGATGTTCTACAAGGAGAGGCCGTACAGACAAGGGGGGTCTGGGGCAGAGTGAATGGGCCCTGGGCAGTCATAGGAAGGAGTCTGAACTTTATTCTATAGGAGGTGCAAAGTTCCTTTCGTGAAGAAGATGACTTCTTAAAGACAAATATCAGAACAGATAATGAAAGGTACCTTCTGATTATTCATGTTCAGTCAACTTTATTTATATAGGGTTTTAAAAAAATCTACATAGGTCCTTTAGGTTTTATTTAAAAGAAAAATCCAATGTGTATATATCTGTTCATGTGTAATGTCTAATGGTAAAGAAATAATGGCAATAAAAATCCATTGAAGGAAAAAGAGAGTTTAGTCAGTAAAATCTTTTCAAGAAAGATGTTAGAAGTCATTATTATTACTATTATTCCAAGAATCCCTAAGAACTCTACAATGACATAAGACAGTATTTTATGAAGTTATAAAAAAAAAAATCCATATTACCTGTCAAGTACTATCTCTTGCAGGTGCAACCAAAACTGCTAAGGTTATGTGAACAAGAAATCAAGAAATCCCTGGTGTCTATTACAGAAAGCTTTTAATAGAACTTACCTTGACAACTGATTCCTAAATCTTCCTTTTCCCCTCAGCTCAATACAATATTGCTACTTAATTTCACAAATGTGCAAAGCTGTTTTTAGGCACTACTTGGGGAATAAGTATTAAGAGTTCAAGTAAATGCAAATAATGTTTTTGGTACTTTTTCTCAAAAGATTTCAATGAGAAAACAGACTATAATATTAAGCTGTATTATGTGTATATAGTTTCTACTGTTATCTGTAACTCGGTATCTTTTGCAGTACATAAGGGAAATGATCCTAGTGTTCTTATTCAGGCTTAAAACTAGGGTTTGCTTTGTAACTCTATCAGGAACTGACAACCTTGTAATGCTGGAAATCACAAGATATGAAATATTCTGTTTGCTCAGTTCCATGAAGTTTACTACAGACTCTTCCCCCCTATTCTCCGACCTCAGGGGAAACAAGACTGATTTCTAGAGATAAACTTACTTATTGTAAAAGGTGAATGCAATTAGGTGTCTCCCCGACTCTCTCCACAAACCTACTGGAGTCTTGACAACTCAATTTTAGATTTCCTTAAATAACTTTTTCCTTTTAGTAGCCCCATTTCCACCCCCAACTGAAATGATGAATTAGATGGGGAGTGTTAGGTGGCACTGTGTGCCTTGAGAGATGCGGGTGTCCTACCCCCAGGGAAGGGAACTGTAAGCAAGGAGTGAGCATCATGTGACGAAGCGTTTACTGATGTGGGCAAAGCTGTGTCCTGTGGTCCATTATGGGTCCACCTCAGTCATCGAGTCTCCTCTGGTGAACATTCTCTGACTCGAACAATCTGGACAGGCTTTGCCACTCTGGACCTAGGTGTGTCTGGGCTTTGCAAACCCTGGGATCAAGTCCCACGGCTTCCAGCTCACATTGGGTTGTTGTCCAGTAAAGGGGGTCAAAGGTGCTGAATACTGTAGTATTGCCACAGGCTGAGCTGGTACAAAGCTCTCATCCATGAAACATGTTTTCTAGGAAAGAGAGGATCGTGTTAAGGAGCATGGGCTGGACAGCTGGGACTGCCTCCATCTCAATCCTTGCTTCCCCACCGATGAGCAGTGTGACCTCAGCCAAGCGGCCCCACTTCTCTGAGCCAAAGCACTTAAAATGTACTTAGCACATAAGAAACATTCAACACCATAGCGCTTAGGATCATGGAGGATTTTATTGTTTTCCACAGCATAAGGCACTTATTTTTTAACGTGCTTTTTCTTTTTTAAAGAAAAAGCAATCATAGTGAACGCATTGGTAAATAGCTATTATCAGAACAATACATGCGTATGTACAAAATCATTTCTTTCTGAACCAACCAGCATCAGGGAATACCGCTGGTTACCTAAAAAATGGTGAGAATTTCGTATGGTTCCCTATTCTTCGCGTATCTTTGCTGTGTTTTGAATCATTTCTTTTACATATTAGGTTTGTGGGGAAGGAGATTTAGAAATTTCATCTCCATCGCTCTGAATTATCTCCACTCCCCACCCCATCCCAGGTGCCCCAGCCTACCGAGCATCTTGCACACGTCACACAACAGGGAGGGCTCTGGCGGTCCGTTAGGATTCCCGTTTCCCTGTGCTCCCAGCAGCCCCACACCTGCATTTACAACCCTGCCGCCTGATTCTGAAAGTCAGCACATCCCAGGCCTCAGACGCGCCGCTTCTTACCTTTTACTGACCTCCTGTTCCCGACCTCTTCAAGCCACACCTGTTGTCGAGAAAAATGAACACAGAGCAACTCTGCGGCAAAATACTAAAACAGGAGCATTCTAATTTTGAAAGATTTTAATTTTCTTGTGCCACAACACAACGAGCTACTGGTGCATCACCGATCTGTAGCATAATTAACTTCTTGTCTTTTGTGCCTTATGAATTTACATATGCAATTAGCCTTCTCTTTAATTTTTCACGGTTTTGCTACGTTGACTAAAACTTTTTAACAAGAAATCTTTTGATTTAATGGACTTTGCAGTTCATTTGTAACTGGTTGTTTGGGTCTGACGGATGCCACCACCTGGCACCGTGAGGTTGTTCAGGTGGGACGGAGTGCCGGGTCTCCCCATCGGACGAGGCAACAGACGCTATCTCGCGTGGTCGGCAGCTGCACAGAAGCAGCGGCAAAGGAGCTCACATAAAAACGGTGTTGATCTTAAACCACCCGCGCTCCTTTGCCAACGGATCCCGCCCCCTGTTCATTTCATCCAAGTCGGCGCCGATTCAGATCACAGGGCTGAATGTATCGTTTTTGTGCCCGCCAGGGTTTCTGCTTTGTTTCTTTTCAGAACTCTGCATGACTCCCACTTGCTCTGTCCAAGGAGACACAGCAAAGAGGGCCATCCCCATCACACAAGAATGCCAATCTGCGGAGCTCCTGTGCCCTCAGAGGGGACCGTGAAGAAACTCAAAACAGACAGAGAGGCGGTGCTTTGGGGCTTCAGTTCTAGTCTCTGGGGGGGAGGGGGAGGTTTATAGAGATGGCCAATTTGTGTGCCAAGGAGGCTTTTCTCGTCACCCAGAAGGCAAATTCAACTTTGACTAGCATCGAATGCATCGTCGACAATAGTAGGAGTCTCAAAATTTAATAGCAAGTGCTGTCTACTCAGTTCTGTGCAAAAAAAAAAAAAGCCCACGCAGCTCTAATAATGGGATACAATGATTTGCTTTGTTAGGATGGAAAGGCGATGACCTTTGTTTCTGCCTAGTATTTTGGGAGTCGTGAACACAATCTAAGACAATCAGATGCGGTTTGTTCACGGAATTATCAAAGACCGCACTTGGATATCAAGGTGGGATGGAGGGTGACAGGTAGACTTTTACCATCTGCTACGGAGAAGCAATCGATTTCACAGGCAGAGCTGAGAAACACATCATTAGGAGAACTGACTCAAACACTGAGGCAGCAAGATTCTAATATCATTTATTCCTTTGTTTTCAGGCTTTCCCCACCCCCCTCTTTTTTAAGGGGAGGGCAGCTCTTTATTTTGAATATAACTTAGGATAGGAGGATAGGACCCAGCTCTCTGATTTATGCAAAATGACATAAATCCACAAATCGGCCTGGAATACTTTTATATTTCAACAGGGGGGTAAGAAACCAGTGGAAGTGAACCGTGGACTTGGAGCAATCTATGGGTCTAGGAATGAAGGACAGACACAGGCTCAAGGGGCAGTCACTTTTCCTCCATTAGGCCCATGAGATCGTCTTCTATTCCCTTCTCACTCAGCTCATCCAAACTGTAGTATCGATGAACGATTTTCTCGGCGGTGACCACCACGACTCGGAGCCCGTGGGTGTCTTGGCCCAACTGGCACCCGATGGCCGACGACACCACCATGTCCAGGTTCTGGTAGGTGCCCCCGGCATTCCGGTGGTAGTGGCCTGAGAACACAGCTGTGACACCTGCAGGGGAGGGAACAAAAACATTAGGGGGCCAAGGATCTCCATTTAGGGAACTGGGGGCTCCACGGCTTCCTTCTGGGAGCAATACAGTATGTTATGAAATTAAATGCGCTAATATTACTCCGTGCATAATAAACGAGAAGACTGCATATGTGACATCCAGAATCCTCGCAAGGATAATTTATTGATACAACATATTAACACATTTGTCATAAGTGGTACAAGAAAGTGCTAGGGAAAAAGAAGAGAGAAGATGAAGTGACCGACTTTGGGAGAGATACAGGAAGCGGAAGGAAATATTTTGAGGCCTGTATAAACAGCCATATGATGGAAGTTAAATGTCTAGAAAAAAGAATGTTTATGGAGTTCTATTCAAGACAGCACAGCATGCTCAACATTTAATGTACCTCCTCCGCTCCACACTCAAGAGCCATGATGGATAAAATCTAAAAAAGAAAACCAAAGGACAGAAGTGGCCTCAAAATCAAAACAAATAGCTCCATGGATGAGAAACAAGGCAGAAAGGCAGAGTAGCGAGAGGGGTCACAGTGCTGCTGGGAGTTAAGCTCCTGGAGGGTGACAGAAACTGCAAGCAGTTTCTGTGACAGGAGGAAATAAAGCCCGGCCCCCATTTGAAAGAGAGTTGGCGTGGGAACCTCTGTTGATGGAAAGAGGATGCAAAAAACCATTGCAGCCTGCTGCCTGGGGCTAGGGTCGTGGTATGCAGGTGTTTCTAACAAGTCCTCCAGAAAATAAAAGAGAACCAATCTGTAATGTTTACTAATTTCCATGGGGGTGAACACTCTGATGGTGGCTGATTTCAAATTACCGATGACGTGACGTCACTGCCCAGACGTGGGAAGACATGCCTGGTAGCGTCATTATATAGTGCTTCTACCACACAGACACACAAGCTGTGAGCTACCTTGCCAGCATGGTAATAGCAACACATAGCAAGATAGTTAGAAAATAATCAGTTTTGAGTAGTTATTACCTTTCCTTTTTATTATAATTTATTTAATGGTGAGTTTGTAGAATTTAATGTTTACTAATGGTTGTTTAACAAGGAGCTCACAAAATTCCTTAAAATTTAATAATTGGTTTTCATGAACTGGGTAGGAGCTGACTGCAGCACAGCACTGGGCTAGGGCTTGTAGCAATCTGTGGGTCTAGGAATGAAGGACAGACACATGCTCAAATCTAGGAAATGAGACATGTTTTCTCAGCGTGACTGTGGGCAAGGGCCCTCAAGCTCTACTATAAATAAGACCTGGCCCTGGGTGGGGGCTGGGGTGGAGGTGACCCAAACCACTAGACAAGGAGAAGCTATTCAAGAGGCAAAGTGAAGGAAAAATCAAAGCTGAAATTACCTCTTAATCAAATTGAATCTGAAAGAAATTCCACCACCTGTGAAGAAATTTCATGCTAAGACAGTCTACAGACTCCTCAATCAGGAATATGAATTCACTCCAGGTGAAATGAATGATATAAAACTGCCTGAAAAATATTTAAAATGAGTATGTTTAGGGCATCAAAAAGTCCTTAATAAAGGAAAAGAACCAGATGTTATGAAACAAAACAGGCATGAATTCAGTGAGAATAACTGGTAATGAAAGCTTAGAAACAGTGGCCATTAAAGACAGCCATTAAAACAGAACACAAAGACAACTCTCAATAAATGGGATAAATTCTAAACTGGACACTAATCAGAGAGGAAATCAGTGAATTAAGAGACAGAATGGAGGCACTGAACCAACCAAAAGACAACACAGAGACTCAGACACAAGCAATAAGAACACGCAGTTCAAAGAACCCAAAGAATGGATAAAGGGGTATCAATGTATGCTTAAGAGGAGGTGCAACAGGAGAAAGGAGGAAATAATAGTAAGAATAACTTGAAGAAACAATCGTTGGGGATTTTCCAAAATGAAGGAATATATAGGTCTTCAGATATAAAGAACTAAGTAGGATAAATAAAAATCAATTTGTATCATGGGGATATTGTGGAGCATCCAACAAAAAAACCCTAAAAATATATCATGGCAGAAATACTATAAAGGAATGACAATTAGATAGCAGGCACTCCAGCAATAACAGAATCGAAGAGTAATGCCTTCCAGAGCTGAGGGGAAGCAACTATGAACCTCAAATTTTATACCCAGCTAAACCATCATTCAAGTTAAAGGGCAAAAGAAATACATGCTGGGGCATACGAAGACGAAGAGTTTACCACTTACAAACCCTCACTGAAAGAATTATTAGGAGATATGTTTCAGCAAGGAAGGGATGAAATATTAAAAAACAATGATGAGCTAACACTGATAAAAATATTTTGGTAAATTTAATTAACTACTGATTTTCTTTGAAAACCTCTTTTTTAAAATGTAAAAGTAAAACTAAAGCTCAAGAATGTCAAGATGGGACGTTCAATGGATAATTAGAGCACATAAAAGCTATTGTCATGTTTGGAAGGAAGAAGAAAATAATGAAAATAATTTTATTTTGCTAGAACAAAATGCATAATTAACATGCTTCTTAAAAATGTTTGGGCACAAGCAACCAAATTAAAAATAGGCAAACTGTACTTCATCAAAATTTTAAACTTTTGTGCATCAAAGAACACCATCAACAATATGAAAAGATAACCCATGGAATGGGAGTGAATATCTGCAAATCATCTACCTGATAAAGGTCTAACATCCAGAAAATATGAAGAGATGGATATGAAAAATACAAAAACATGTTAAATGTCACTAATCATCAGTGCAATGAAAATCAAAACCATAATGAGATTTCACTTCACATCCACTAGGATGGCTATCATCAAAAAGATGGAAAAGAACAGGGATCTGGAGCCATTGGAACCCTTGTAGAGTGCTGGTGGAAATATAAAATGGTGCAGCCATTCTGGAAAACACTTTGGCAGTTCCTTAAAATGTTAAACATACAGCTGCCACGTGACCCAGCAGTTCCACTCCTGGGTATCTACTCAGGAGAAAGGAAAACACACAGCCATGTAAAAACTTGTGCATGAAGGTTCACAACAGCATTATTCATAGTAGCCAAAAGAGCAGAAACAACCTAAATACCCATTTGAATTGATGAATAAACAAAATGTGGCACATCCATTTGATGGAAGATTGTCCAGCTGTCAAAAGGACTGAAGAGTACTGACACATGCTCCAACATGGACTGACCTCGAAAACATCACGCTCAGGCAGTGAAAGAGGTCAGCTGCAAAAGGCCTCGCACTGTATGATTCCATGTATATGAAATGTCCAGAATAGGCAACGCCAGAGACGGAAAGATTATTGTTTGTCGAGGGCTGGGGGGGAGGGACAAGGGGAAGCAGGAGTGACTGCTAATGGGCACAGTGTTTCTTTGTGGAATGGTGATGGTATGGAATCAGACAGTGGTGATGGCTGTACAACCTCATGACTATATTAAAACCATTGAATTTGGGGCGCCTGGGTGGCTTAGTCGTTGAACGTCTGCCTTCGGCTCAGGTCATGATCCCGGGGTCCTGGGATCGAGCCCCGCATCGGGCTCCCTGCTCCGCGGGAAGCCTGCTTCTCCCTCTCCCACTCCCCCTGCTTGTGTTCCCTCTCTCGCTGTGTCTCTCTCTGTCAAATAAATAAATAAAATCTTTAAAAAAAAAATACCAAACTTTTTCATGTTAAAAGTGTGAATTTTATGGTATAACTCAATAAAAAAAAAAAATGCAAAAAAAATATATGGGAAGGGAAGGAGGCCAGAATGCTCCGTGTGGCAGTGATGGGAGGTGGAGACATCAGTATGAACTCATGTTTACCCTAATACCATGTTAAAAACAGAGAATGACAGAGACATTGACAGATGTATACGGACACAGGTTAGTATAAAGACACATTATTTCCTTGCTCTGTCAGCTGTCAGTGCCTAGAAACAAGGGCACATACTGGCCATGAGCACACCTAGCGTCCAGATCTTGGTTTCTAATACCATTCTCCAATAAAAGGATCCTCGGAGACTTGGCTGACTGTGGGGCTGGGGCAGGAAATAAATAAGATGAGCCTGGAGCATCTTGTTGGGCCAGAAAGGAAGGAAGTGCTCAAAAGCTCGAGCTGATGGGGGTGTGTCAGAGAGACACAGGAATCAACAGAAAGAGCTCCCCACAGCCAAACCTTAACAACTTAAGCAACAAAATAAACTCGTGCCAAAGTATAAAAAATAAATCCACAAGTCCAAATTAATATAAATAAATAAATGTGGGAAAAAGAGACAAAATCTCCCATACCTTAGAAGAACAAATAATTTATGTCGATCGTCTGCCCTTAGGAAGCTGAAGCTCCCTGTACGTGTGGACTGTGCATATGGACTTCTTTCCCAGAGTCACTTAACAGTGGAGACATGGGCCAAACATCAACAGGGATGGGAAGTCACGTTGTTAGTCTGCACCCCTGATGCACCTTGATGACTGATAAAAACGGCACACCTGTGTGGGCTTCCTCCTCCCAATCCAGGACTCCAGCATGAGAAAACCATCAGACCAATCCCCACAGAGAGACGTTCTACAAACACCTGACCAGTACTTCTCGAGAAAACTGTCAAGGTCATCAGAAACAAGGGCAGTCTGAGAAATGGTCACAGCACAGAGGAGACTAAGGAGGTGTGATGCCTAAGAGAGGTTTGCTATGCTAGATGGGATCCTGGAGCAGAAACAGGACATTAGGTAAAAAAGTAAGGGAACCTGATTATGGGCTTTCATTAATACAAGTGCATCAATATCACTTCATTAACTATAGCAAATGTACCACATTAGTGTGAGATACCAATAACGGGAAACTAGGGGCAGGTGTACATGGGAAGTGTCTACATTATCTCTGCAATTTTTATGTGGATTTGAAATTGTTCCAAACTTAAAAAGTTTATTTAAAAAAAAACCATACGGATAATTTCCAAAACAACCAAATGGAATATGCAGCTTTCAATCAGCAAAGAGGCAGGGGGAAAAAATCAGAATGACTACAAAAAAAACAAACAAAAAAAAGTATCAAACACGAAATTTTAAAATGTTCCTGACATCAAATGCTGGGTCTGGTGCAGAGAAACTGGATCGCGCCTGCAGTGCTGGTGGGAAGGTAAACAGTCTGGTTGGTAAATAGTCTGGTAATAGTTGAAATTGCATTTACTGTACGATCCAGCAACAGAACTCCTGGACATTTTTCCCAGTTTCCCAAAACTTACGTTCAAATATTTGTACGTGGATGTAAACAGTAGCTTTATTTGTAATAGCCAGGAATGGGAGGCAACGTAAATGTCCTTCCACAGGGTCTACGGTTACACTGTGGTACATCCACGCCGCGGAATACCACCCAGAAATAAAAAAAAGGAACAACCGATACGCACAACAACTGGAATAGATTTCAAGGAAATTATACTCATTAAAAAAAGCCAAACCCCGAAGGTTCCATCCTGTATGATTCCATTTATGTAGCATTCCTGAAATGACAAAATTATAGATATGGCCGCTAGGAGTGAGGCGCAGCAGTGGAGGGGATCGGGGGCCCGTGTGGCTATAGGAGGACGGCAGGAGGGATCCTTGTGGTGATGGAACTGTTTGCATTTGACAAGGATTCAGAAAGGTCTGAAGGGAATGTGCTCAAAATGTTGAGAGCAACTGCTTCTGAGAGACTCTGAACACAGCATTGTGACTACAGCCGTCAGGGCTCGAAGTGGGCACAGGGACACACCTGTGGGCAGGTGTGGCCATCTGCTGGCTGAGGTCCACACCCAGGGATGGGAAGGAAGGACACCCAGGTTGGTCTACGTGGGGCATCCAACGGTGGCGGGAAACAGCTATTTCCATTTACTGTTATTAGGATATAAACAGACACAACTCATTTCAGAGAGTAATTTGGTGCTATTCTCTCCCGTTTCATTGTGCGTTCCCCTTGACCCAACACCACTACTTTGGTAGAAATTTATCCTTCAGAAATACCCAGTACAGTGTTCACCGAGGCACTGTGTGTGATGTTCATTTATGGGAGGACTGGATAAATGACAGTAGGTGTATTTTTGAAAAGAGGTAGATTTACATGTGCTGGCATTGAAAGACACCAGACACATTATTAAATATGAATAAGATATTTTAATAAGTATTATGTGATCCTGGCTTTGTAAAACATGGACAGCGTATGCATAAGAGGGTGTGCATGTATGTTTGTAGCCCCCAACTGAACTGGGATACATTTGCACTGCTCACACTGGTGATTTCATGGGGGTGCTGGTGGCTGGGATTAGCGAGGGGGTATTGTTTTCTACTCGTTCGAACCGTGGTATAATGTTATCAATGATCATGAACACGAACATCAAGGTGCTGTGAAGAGCGTGGAGGTGATGTGCCAGATGGACCGAGTGGGGAGGGGCGGAGGGGAGAAGAGATGGAATGGAGGTGCCCCCACCCCAGGGGCCAAGCTGTTCAGGTCAGATGCTTGCAGCTGAAGCCCTGGGTTGGGTGCCCAGAGGGTCCTCACCACAACTGGAGAATTGAACAGTCCTGACCACACTGACCAGAGGACCACAGAAGTGACTGCTTCCTCCACGGCCTTCCTGGGGTTTCAAAGCTTCATGGCCTGTGCGGTTGGAGGCCCACTGCGAGCCGGTGCCATCAGACCGGCCTCGGGGAGTTCCTCTTGGCCAGACAGAAACCACTTAGTGTTGTTATTATTTTGTTGTGTACTAGATTATGTGCATGGAACTTGGCTCTTTATGCCTAATTCATAGTTGCAAACTAATATTCTGGAAGGAATGCTTGGCAATTTTGAAAATGGCTTGCATTAGCCGTAATTAGCTGTAAAAACTCATTTATGTTCAAGTTTCACGCCATATTTATTGGCGTCCACAGAGACAGAAGCATTAATGGGGCTGTTCAAGTGACCTGCAGAACTTTCTGAGCAGATCTCAGTGGACCCTGGACAGCTGTGCTGGTTGGCAGTGTGTGCTATCCATCTTTCCACTGCAAACCCCTCAGGGCTCACAGTTTATTGTTAATGTCCCGAGTCACAGCAAGTGTGACCGAATGAGGAGTGTGGCATTAGCAAGGATACCTAAGAGGACTAGCAATAAAGATGAAAGAGACTGTCAGTGAGCAAGGACACGGTGTTGAGAATGGCCTCCCCTCTAGCAAGGAGAGCCCCCCCCCCCCGCCCCCATGAGTACAATCGGGAACTTCACACCTTGGAGTCCTGAATAAGACACCGTGGAATGGCCATGAAAGAAGTGCACAAAGGGATGGTCAGGCAGGAGGCTGAAGTCTGTCAAACGGAGGAGGGTACGAGTAACTCTCCATTCTGCCAGGTTCTGGGGCGGATTTCAGGGCTCTGGGCTATTTCTGGCCGGCCCAGGAAAGACCGAAACATAAAGGATGAGACTTGAGGAGGGACATGAGAGTCTCTTCCCGGGCTGGAACCAGGGCCAGAAGCAGTCTGGTGGCTGATAGAGGGAGTTTCTATCTCCCACCTCCTGGGAAGTCCAGCAGTTCTGAACCCGGTTATGTTCTCCAAGTCCTCCCTCGAGTAAGGGCAGTATTGAGGCAAAGCGGAATGGGGATGGCTTGGAAGGAGGATAGCAGCAGGACCCTAAGGACTTTCCAAGTATCACCTTGCTGCATCCTCCCAACGGAGACTCGAATCACCTCCATTTTACAGATGAGAAAACCGAGGCTGGGAGAAGAAACAAAGTTATGCAGCTGGAAAACTCATGTTAGAGCCCAAGTGCTGAACCGGCCTTGCAGACTCTGGCTCTGTTCTTTGGGGACCTTGGGCAGCCTGCTGCCCTTTCTGGGCCTCCACTCCCTCCCCTGTGAGATGAATAATGATTAACACCTGTCTCACGGATGGCAGAGAGGTTTAGAGGAGAGCACGGAACCGGGCAGCAAGCACCCAGCACACAGCAGGTGCTCATCAACCCTCGGGGCTCCCTCCCAAGCAGGGCCAGCAGCTCACTGGGACACAGACACCACACACTGGCCTGCGATGCACAGTCTCCTGCCCGAGCTACAATCCTGTCCCTTTTATGCCGACAGGCCACGAGGACCCATCTCTGCTTTCTCTTAGTTTTTGATGGGGACGCATCGATTCGCAACTCAGTGCAGGTAAGGAATGCATTAATAAATCGTGACTTCCCTGATGGGGGATTGATTTTAGCGGTGTTTTCACAAGTCATGCCAAATTTCCATTCTGGCTGTTCATTAGTCATCTGGGGCCGACATGCCTCTATGGTTCCTTAATTGAGTATTACGTATGGATTGTTTCTGAATTATGAACTCCTGTAAGGAGATGACAAGCATCTTCTTAAATTACCGCCAGAAGAATTCCCCAGCACAAGACAGCCCCTGCGCACCAACAGAGGACAGCTTCTGTGGTGTGAGCTTCGTATTTATTTCTCCATGGTATCAAGTCATAAAGACGCTATAAAAGCTATTTTTTAAAAATATTTTATTTATTTATTTGAGAGAGAGAGAATGAGAGATAGAGAGCATGAGAGGGAAGAGGGTCAGAGGGAGAAGCAGACTCCCTGCTGAGCAGGGAGCCCAATGCGGGACTCGATCCTGGGACTCCAGGATCATGACCTGAGCTGAAGGCAGTTGCCCAAACAACTGAGCCACCCAGGTGCCCTATAAAAGCTATTTTTAAGCTGTCTTGATTCAAATTCATTTCAAATCAATCAGAGGATGGGAATGCAATCTCCATATAATTTGATATTCTAATACTGGAAGCTTGCCTCAAATCAATCAGGAAATCGGGATGTACCCCAGTGCAATTTTAATATTAAAAATTGGCTTCCTTAATGTGCTAGTGTTACTTAAGCCTGGAAAGTGCAAACAAATTTGAATTGGACCTCTTTTGTTTTTATCCTGAGTATACATTTATGAAAATGCATCTTTACATTGTCAGCTGTGACACGGAAAACTGTGTGGTAAATCAGTAGTCACTCACATTATTCTGCCTCAGTGGTAAGGAAAAAAACGTGACTCACTGGAAAAAAAAAATTGGTGTGAACGGAGAGGAAACAGGTACAAATAATCCGTGCTGTAGGTAAAGAATTTCATAGGCAGGTTGCCGAGAGGCGGGCCCTGAGATGGTGGTCCCTGCCAACAGCCAGCAGCTGCTAATCCAAAATCGGGGTACAGCCCACCTGACTCATTAAGTAAGAGGTTCTTAACTATTGGGTTAGGGTTTTGAGTTGCCACAGGGAGGTTAAGGGACTTGCCTGGGGTCACACAGCCAGGATTTGTACATGGATCAGGCTGACTCAGAAGCAGATGCTCTCTCTCCATTACCTTAGAGGTACCAAGTGCCAAGGATCACACACTGCAGGCCCAGTAAGGCGTGCCCTGTAGGGGGCAGCTTTGACCTAAGTGACACCCTCCACTTCTGCCAGTTCTTTGTTCACATGTGCCCTGGGACTTGAAGTAGGATAGTGATTCTTGTAATAATAATGATAGTAAGTGGTATTTATGGAGTGCTCACTATCAGTCATTGTTCTGAAGAAGAGCACTTCACACGTTTTTAAATCGTGTGAGCCCCACAATTTCCCTACGAAGGAAGCATAGTTATTACCCCGGTTTGGCAGATGAGGAAAACGGACGTAGACACATTCCATGTTTGCCCAGCTCGGCCTGTCTCTGGCAGGGCTGTGATCAGAGCCCAGCGGTCTGGCCCCTGAGTCGGCACTCTTAACCAAACTCCTGCCAAGTGGAGGGAAACTGAACGCACATCAGAGACGGGCCACGTGAGTGAAGAATGAAGAACAGGAGTCAAGGGTGTTGAGGAGGCAGGAGCTAAGTAACCACCACAGAGCTTCTGCTGACCTACCACCACCCACGGGCACCCCCTAGTCCTTCCCTGTGCTTCTGTGTGACACGGGAGAAATTCCTATGTGAGTTTTCCAGGGTAGTGCACGGTGGTACCAGGATTCCAGATCAGCATCTGGCTCAGTTGGAGGGCAGGGCAGCTGGACTGACCACTGGCTGGAATGGAGACAAGGGAGGTGCCAGGCTCAAGTCTGCATCCTCCTCCTTGTGGGGAGAGCATCAGAGTGTCCCATCACTGCCAGTGTCAACCTTTCACGAATTCAAACCTTCCCATCCCCAAACTCCCATTAACTTAAGTGGGGTCTTAAAGACATTTTCATGGAATTTCTTTTGAGCTCGTAACTTAATTGACCTGGGGTCTACAAATATTTTCTCTAAGAGGTCAGAAAGTAAATATTTTAAGGCCATGCAACCTCTGTGGTTCTACTCAACTCTGCTTTCCTTCACAGCATGGGAACAACCAGCATTCACAGTTATGTAAACATGTGGGCATGGCTGCGATCCAATAAAACTCTATTAACAAAAATGAGCGGAGGGCCACTCCCAGTAAATGGAGAAAAAAAAAAAGCATATCATCTTCTAAAAAAACACATTTGGGTGATCAAAGTTCAGCCACAATTTCTCAATCCTTCAAAAATTAGTAAGTTTTTTTCTGTAACTTCTCACAAATAAAGAAAACAACAAAGAAAACAGTAATTTGTAGTTTGTAAAACTATGAATGCCATCCTGACCAGGGGAGACAAGTGTATTTGCCCAAAGGAGACCACTGCTTTAATGAACACAAAATTATTCTATAAACAAGTACTCAATTATATAATAATTCAGGGCATTTGTACTAATGGTCAGAAAGAGACTTCTATATTTACTTGAAACCAGGAGTGTCCACATCCTTCCATCTAAAAAAGTAACTCAGATCTAAAACATTAAAAAAAATTGTGTGCTGACAATTTTTGTTTGAAATTAAATGTCTAATGGGTTTATAGAGTAAATGCGTGTACCCATAAGAGAGATTATAAAATTCAACCAGCATACAGTTTACACTCAATAAATATAAATCTATGCTGCTGAATTAACATTCTAGTTGTCCTTTAAACAGACAATGTGAAGTGGAAAAGGCTCTGAAGTGGTCCTGCTCAAGAGAAACATAATGTGAGCCTCTTGTGTAATTTTAAAATTTTCTAATAGCTGCCTTTTAAAAAGTAAACAGTAACAGGTGAAATTAATTTTAGTTATGTGTTTTAACCCAATATTTAAAATATTATTTCAACATATAATCAATATATAAAATATTACCATTTTTACATTATTTTCATACCAAGTCTGGAAAATCCAGTGTGTATTTTATACCTAGATCCCACCTCCATTTGGACCAGCTACATGTGGCTACTATACTGAGCAGCGCCATTTTTTTTTTTTAAGATTTTATTTATTTATTTGAGAGAGAGAGACACAGCGAAAAAGGGAACACAAGCAGGGGGAGTGGGAGAGGGAGAAGCAGGCTTCCCGTGGAGCAGGGAGCCCGATGCGGGGCTCGATCCCAGGACCCTGGGATCATGACCTGAGCCGAAGGCAGACGCTTAATGACTGAGCCACCCAGGCGCCCCAGCAGCGCCATTTTGGAGTGGGGCAGATGTGGAAATCCAATCCCAGCGTTGGCTCTTTTTTAACTGAATGGCCTTAGTTTCACTATCTGAAAAATGGAGATAATCGCAGATAACCTTGCAAGGCTGCTGCTATGAAAAACAGCTATACTGTGCTGGCACACAGTAGGCTCCTCATGAACGAAAGCCATTATAATATCAATTATTAAATCAGTGAATATTTCCTTAACAGAAGCACTGAATTATTAATATCATCGACAAACACAAAGGCCCTTTGGCAGAGCAAAAATAACCACACCACATGTAGAAATAGACAAAGAAGGTAGCTCTAGGATCAACACTTTCCACATTTTACAAGGAAGCTGAGCTACTGGGTCAAAGAATACCTCCATTTTTTTGGTACAGTGTCAAGTATAACTGAAGAACCATAAACTTCATATATTTTGATCAATTTTAACACAGGTACACACCTGGAAACCATCACCAAGATCAAGATCATGAACACATCCCACCACTCCCAAAAGTTTCCTTGTGCTCCTTGGGAGTCACTCTCTCCCTCTATCCTGGCCCAGGCATCATCTAACCTGTTTTCTGTTTCTACAGATTGATAGGATTTCATATATTGGAATCACATAGTACGCAATCTTTTTTAGTCTAGCTTCTTCCGCGTAGCATGATTTTGAAAGATTTTGAAATATTTCAGGAAAGAATCATGAAGCCATGATTTTGAAAGATTCTTCCATATTACTGTATGTATCAAGAGTTCATCCTTTTCATTGCTAAGTAATATTTGATTGTATGGATATCCTATAATTTGTTTACCCATTCAACTGCTAATGGGCCCTGGGGTTATTTCCAGAATTGCCTCAGCATGTGTGATGAAAAGTGATTAACCATATATGTTTGGGTTTATTTCTAAACTCAATTTTCTGTTCCATTAATCTCTTTATCTTTTAATACTAAATGCCAGCTTTGATCACTGTAGGTTAACAGTTCTGAAATCAAGTAGGGTAGGTCTTTCAATTTTGTTCTTCTTTTTCAAAATCATTTTGCTATTAGGTAACTTGCATTTCTTTTTTAAAAGATTTTTTTTTTTTATTTATTCATCTGACAGAGATACAGAGAGAGAGAGAGCATGAGCAGGGGGAGAGGCAGAAGGAGAGGGAGAAGCAGGCTCCCTGCCCAGCCAGGAGTCCCAAGTGGGGCTTGATCTCAGGACCCCAGGATCATGACCCAAGCCGAAGACAGATGCCCAACCATCTGAGTCACCCAGGCGCCCCAGTAACTTGCATTTCCACAGAAATTTCAGAATCAGCTTGCAGATTCTACCCAAAATAAAACTGCAGGAATTTTGATTGGGATTATGTTGAATCTACAGATCAATGTGGGGAAAATGCCATATTAACAACAGTCTTCCAATCCATGAACATGGTCTATCTTTCCATTTACTTAGGTCTTCTTTAATTAATGTCAGCAATGTTTTTATAGTTTTTAGGGCAGAAGTCTTACATGTCCTTTGTGATTCCTGGGTATTTTATGGTTTTTGCTGCTATTGCAAACAATTATTTTTACAATTTGACAAGTGTTTATTGGTGGTATATAAAAATACATTGTGTCTATTAACCTGATACCCTGAGACCTTGCTAAATTCATTTATTCTAGTCATTGTTTTGTAGATTCCTGGGATTCTCTAAGTAAATAATCATATCATCTGTAGATAGGGACAGTTTTATTTCTTCTTCTCTGATTGTTATGCTTTTTCTTGCTTTTTGTAATGATTGGAACCTCCAATATGCTCTTACATAGGAATGGTGAAAACAGGCAAGTTTTCCTTATTCCTAATCTCTGGGGAAAAATTTAGTCTTCCATATTCCCATAGTTTAGACTTTGGATATGACTGTCAAATTATCCTTAAGGAAAGAAAGCAACTTAAATTCTAACCAAGGAGAGGCGCCTGGGTGGCTCAGATGGTTAAGCCTTCAGTTCAGGTCATGATCCCAGGGTCCTGGAATCGAGTCCTGCATTGGGCTCCCTGCTCAGTGGGTAGCCTGCTTCTCCCTCTGCCTCTCTCTCTCTCTCTGTCTCTTATGAATAAATAAATAAAATCTTAAAAAAAAAAAATTCTAACCAAGGGTGTGAGAGTTTGGTCACTGAGATTTCATTCCTTGGTGATCTTACAAGACAGAGCCTTTCAAAGATTAAAAGGGAGATTTCCAGAACAACACACGTTTATCCAGAAATTCTGAGTAAGCGCTATCCTCCCTGTTTTTTTTTTTTTTTTTTTTTTTTTATTGTCATGCTGGGTAATCCCTGTCCTCTTAACTAAGACCTTTCACACAATTTACGCTGGTGGATGCTGTCGGTGTCCTCACCAGGCCCCTTTCCAGGCTGGTGCATCCAGCTGCTGCTGGAGGGTTGGCTGCTAACTGCTCACAGCTGCCCTGCTCCTGAGACCTGAATGACTGAACTAACGCCGTGGTGGGGGGCACAGCCAGTGAATGAATGACCCAAGAGTGCAAAAGGTCAACCCCCAGACCATGTGGCATAGGACTCCTAGTATAGGAAATACCCAGAGTAGACAGGCACATCTATGGGGACTGAAAGCAGATTTCTAGGGCAGGGAGGGAGGAAGTGGGGAGTGGCTGCAAAAGGGTGCAGGGTTTCTTTTCTTTCCTTCCTTCCTTCCTTCCTTTCTTTCTCTCTCTTTCTTTTTTAAAGATTTTATTTATTTTTGACAGAGAGATGGCGAGAGAGGGAACACAAGCAGGGGGAGTGGAAGAGGCTCCCCACTGAGCAGGGAGCCCGATGTGGGGCTTGATCCCAGGACCCTGGGATCATGACTTGAGCCGAAGGCAGATGCTTAATGACTGAGCCACCCAGGTGCCTCGCAGGGTTTCTTTACAGCGTCATGCAAATGTTCTAAAATTGACCATGGTGGTGAATGCACAACTCTGAATAGACTGAGAACTGCTGAACTGTACACTTTAAATAAGTGAATTGTATGGTACGTTAATGGTAATGGAATGTTAATAAAGCTGTTATGGTGCGGTGGGGGAGGGAAAGAAAGGGAATAATGACCATAATAGTAATAGCTATCATCTTTTGAAGATCTGCTACGGGCCAGGCACCGTAAACAAGCCTCATTGTATTACTTTTAATTTTTCCACATCCCTAAAACGGATTATTGTATGTGGGGGTTGGAGGACGTGGCCCCCCTGCCTTAAGAGGGGGGTCCACCGCTGTGGTGTGATTCATGCTCTGGAGCTCCAGCTGGATCCGGCTGAAATCCTGAGCACACATCCTTGCTTATTAGCTTTGTTGTTGGCCCGGTCCTGTGTCCTCACTTCCCTGCTCCAGGGAACCTCCCTCAGACACTGACCTAAGGAGGTCAGCTGGACTTCCTATTACTCTCTTGTGTGAGTCCCAGGGCTGCCCAAGGGTTCCTGGCTGCTGCTTTCTCCCACAGTCCCACCCACTTTACAAATAACAAAGACTTTCTATTAAGAGCTTCAGCTTGCTCTTTTCTGTGGTTTTAAAATTTCCTTTCCACTCTTTATCTTTATTGTGTTTCTGCCTTCAAAAGTAATGCCTGCCTTAGGGCAGCAGCTGAATGAGCTATGGTACACAACAGTGCAGCATAAGGGAAAGTCAGGAAGATCTCCATGAACCAATACGGAATGACAGCCAAGAAAAATTATGTGAATAAAGCGCAAAAAACATACACAGTAGCCTTCCTTTTGTGTAAGAAGGGATAATAAAACAAACACACATGATGCATGCAGCTTACCCTCAAATAGATCAGAAAAATATATATGTATTTTAGTTCAGTGTGTACTGTCCAGATATTTTAAATTGTCTACACTGATAATACAGGTATTAGATATATGTCTATAGCAATACACGTATATACAAATACACACAATTTCACAAAAATGGGATATGCTACCTATGGATGTGTGACTTGCTTTTATTCACTCAACACTATCTTTTCATTGTTCTACTCAGGACATACAGCTCTATCTCAGAAGCACCCTATAAAATTCTGAAAACTCTATTTCCAGTGTGTAAAAATCTAGGCTGTTAGATGATCGTTCTAAACTGGGAGGTCAGGTGGGTTCAGCGCCTTTCAGCTCTGCACACTGCTCAGGTACAAGGAGAAATTCAGAGTTAGCAGAGCTTATCAAAGAGCCCCGGGGACCTGGGAGCAAACCACTCCTGGGAGGAAGGAGTCTCATAGCCCAGTCACTCTGGCGGGTCTCAGGGGAGAATCCCATCTGTACCTGTTTGGGGCAGGATCATTAGCACAGGAAGAGACTCCCAGGTGTACGGAGCACCTGAGCCAAGAGGCCCTGCCTCTGCGCAACCTGACCTGGGGCCAGGGCTGCATTGTCTCCTACAGGAGCTGGGACCCAGCCTGCTGATGGGCGTGAGCCCAGGTGGCTGGTGAGGACTAAACTGTCACGGCACCAGGCGTTCCTGGGCGGGGCTGCTGCTGGAACCCGGGGTTCGTGCCTCGCCCTCTCCTGTGGGCACTACGGAGCTTGCAAACATCTGGTTACCTCAGGTGTTTGCCTAGATGTCTGGTTCACGTGACGTGAAACATCTGGCTTGTCTTAAGGATCCACAGCCTCCTCTTGGGACTCTTTCTTTTCTTCTCTCTCTTTTTTTGATTGGGTAGGAGTTAATGGCCCAGTTGTTGAAATGACCTTCACTCATGGCTAACTCATTCATACTCTATAACCACAAGAGATTTTTTTTTCTTTTTAAAAAAATTTCCTCCCCTCAAGAAATTACACCTTTCTTGCCTCAACTCCATAATAATCCACAAAAATTATATTGTTCCTGGTTCAAGGCTCCTCTTAATTAAAACTACAAGAAGGTGAGAGAGGGGGATGGAACTGTAATTCCCGATGGCACAGAAGTAGCCCAGGCAGCACCAAGGGCTGTGCATTTTCAGCTTGATCGGGTTGTTAAGTGGTTCTACCACAAAAGCCCCAAAGAAGAGCAGATGGGGAGAGAGCGGCTGGTCGGAGTCATCACACCAACACCCAGCAGAGTCGAGAGGGGCCCAGGTCCTGTTTAGAACACGATGTTTACACTTCCACACTCCGGACCCACTTATACTTTTATAGGACACGAGCCTCCCCTGCCTTTGGGACCACCTGAGCTTGGACAATCCAGGGCACAGAGCGGCGCTGCTGGGAAATCACTCCTCTCCAAGGCCTGCAGGTGCCTGGCTGCCTGCACAGCCAAAGCCCACGGGGTATGGCTGCAGTGGAGCCCCACTCCCTGACTTGGACTCAAAAATTAATTATGCTCCTACAAAATTCAGACTCACTTCTTATTTATCTACAGGGGAAGCTTTGCTCAACTTTGTAATTCAATTTTTCCCCTTCCTGATGACGCAGAGATTCAAAACGTGTGTGGAATATGCAAGAGGAGGGCTGTGTTTTATTCATACTAATATTTGGTTGCCAAAAAAGCAGTGGCAGCCTGGGGTAGGGGTCAGGGGAATGCAAGCTTGAACCTCAGTCTCTGTGAGGGTAGCATGTCCATCAAACTCCCTGAGCCTCAGTTTTCCCGGGTGGAAGGCAGGACTAATATTGACCACCCCCAGGGTTACTTCGAAGATCAAGGGACACTCAGAGCCATGCCCAAGGCTGCATGGCAGGAAGCTGAGTGTGACGTACTCGGACGGCGCTCAATAATTAGACCTTCCTCTGAGCCTTCTCTAAGTATCTGATCAGAAGATCTTTTTTTTTTTCATTTGCACAAATTACATCTTTTTCACTATTCATAATTTCCTCTTTATTTTTAAAAGAAGATGGTGGGCTTGTGTGTGAGATGCAGCGCGGGGCACACATTAAGGTTTCAATCCAGAATGGACAATTTTCTAGATTTCCATTACCCGGCTTCCATGCCCTATCTTAAACACAGCTGTCAGGACAAGAGGCTCATTAAAAAGATTGTTTTGACTGACGGCATGTTCATGTATCAAACTGGAAATCTGTCCAAAAATACTCGAGGGAGGTAGACAGAGGTGGCAGTAAGCTGCAGAAGGGAGATGTTTGGCAGGGTGTCGAAGATGAAATGTGCTGGGAAAAGAGTGCTTTAGCTTGGACTCGAGCCAGAGAGGTCTGCGAGGGGAGCTGTCGCCACTGAAACATGAGGACCTTAGAAAAGTCAGCTTCCATTTCAGGAACTGCAGAAAGAGAGATGGCAAGACTGCAGTACGGCACATGCCAAATAGCGTGCTTTTCCATGACCCCCTTAGACGGTGGGCTCTGTCCACACCCTTGTCTTTCCGTGGGATGACCACTGCCTCCACCTGACCTGAGCCACACCGCCCGTGACAACTCCACTTCCCAGAGCTCCTGGACTTCTTCAAAGGCCCTCTCCTCCTGACTCACTCACTTCTTTCGCCCCCAGTGCCTCCTCCTCTTGTGGGCTTCCCTGGGCCAGCGCACCAGTCGCCTGCTCCAGGGATGCAGGCCATTCGTCCCCCTGCTTTTCTGCTAGAGCCTGCTCACAGCCTTTTCAGCTCTCTGCCCTCAGGACAGTCTTTGTGACTGCCCGCTCTCCTTACCCTCCTGCCTTCCCAGCTGCCCTCCTTTCTGCCCCTAGGTGTATCAGGACGACAGTCGGCTGTCAGTGGCTCGAACAAGTTGTATTTGTTGTATTTATCCACCCCATATAAAGAAAGGAGGCAGGTAGACAGAGTGGGTACAGTTTTGCTCAAGGATTTCACTAAGAATGCTGGTTCCTTCTGTTTTTCTGCTCTGCCATCCTCAGCCTGTGGCTTTGTCCTCAGGACTCCAAGATGGCTGCAGAGCTTCCAGGCACTGTGTCCAAGTTCCAAGCAGGAACAAGAGAAAAGGGCAAACAAAAAGCTTTGCAGCTAGCTCCACTTGCTAAATCCCAGGACTGGGACCAGTAGCCACACCAGGTGTAAGGGGGGCTAGAAAGGAGCATTTTCAGCCTGTCACACTGACAACCTGAACAAAACCTGGTAGGGAAAGAGAAAATGCATCCTGGGTAGACTGAGCAAGGTTGTTCTTTCTAAAATGCAAAACGACTGATGAAAAACCTTTACATGCTTCTTTAATACCGGAGGGTCCTGGATCTGGCTCCTCTTCCCTGCCATCTAAACACCAGAGTCCTGCTCCACTCACGAGTGGTTTCAAGGCCAGCTCTGGCACACGCTGGGCTCACACTCTGCCCTTTGTCTTCAGTGCTCCCTTCCTGCCCACATCTGCCTGGCTCACTCTCCTTCATCCTTCAAGACACGGCCTCCTCCTCTCCTGGAGGAGATCATCCCTGGCCCAGCTGAACGAAGCTTCCTCTCCTTCCTCCTGATTCTTGCACATTCCTCTACTTTTGTCCTGGGGCTGCCTGCTTCCCACCTTGGTGTCCCCTGCTGGTCTGTGAGGGCAGAGAGCAAATCTATTTAACTGGATATCCATCCTCAGAATGACGAGAACAGAGCTGCTACTCTATAAATGACCGTTGGCAGACGGATGGACAGATGGATGGTGAATGAATATATGAAACTTGAGCAACTCATAAGCTCTATGTTAGTAGATGCTGTGGGGGAGAAACTCCGATCTCCCCGTTTTGTCAAAGGAAAAGCAGAGTTCCAGTGTTTTCTGATACTGCAAAAGAACTACCACGCTCCTTGTTAATGAAGGCCTGGTTGTTACTAACAAGAGAGTGGAAGACAGGGACAGAGAAATGAGCACTAACTCTGAATCCTGTTACTCAAATGCCACAAGACACTCTACTCCACCTCCCCAAACATCCGTTTCCTTGATTTTAAAGAGGGGATGATAATAGATGCCTCATGGAGTTGCTGTGAGTTTCTGAGATGATGTGTGTAACCCCCCAGCACAGGCTCAGGGCACAATGGGAACACAGTGCTTTTCGACACTGTTTCTGAAATAAGGCGTGAACGTGGGGTTCTTTCCTCCTGGCCACGGCAGACAATGCTGACTGCCTTCTAATACCCATACTCTTCCTTTTTGTTTTTGCTGAAAAAAATCCCGATTTTGTTCTGGGAAATGTCCTGCTCTGGGAAGTCATGGGCTTTATCCCCAGAGCCAGGATCGAGGCAGCTGTGGCAATTTTCCTCGTAAGGCCACCAGATGGGAACAGGTCTGTGTATGGAACTGTGGTAGGATAGCTGCTGGGATCCTGGGAAAGGTTTTATTTCTTTTAAAAAGCCCCCTGTCCCACTCTGGAAAACAGTACGGAGGTTCTTCAAAAAGTTGAAAATAGAGCTACCATAAGATCCAGCAATTGCACTATTGGGTATTTACCCCAAAGATACAAATGTAGGGATCC